>NW_024080752.1:242312-560489 GCF_003009895.1 Hyaena hyaena
GCATACCTAGAGCCTATCCTTTTTATAATTACCCAGAGATACATCTTCTTTTCCACCAGAACATGAGCCCTGGGAGACAGAAACATGTCATATTCATCTTTGCTTCCCAGACAATACTTAGAACATGGTAGTTATTCCATACATTTTTGGGCTACAGTAAAATGCTATGCACTTGTTCAAAAAAGATATAAAAAATCTTTGCACCATCTATCCATGCCACCATAATGGTGCACATGAATGTCCTGGAAGATACTTTCAAGAGCATTAACCATGCTGGAAAGAGAGGCAAATGCCAGGTTCTTATTAGGCCATGTTCCAAAGTCATCCAGTTTCTAATTGTAATGATGAACCATGGTTACACTGGCAAATTTGAAGTTGTTGATGATCATAGAACTGGGAAAATTTTGGGGATCCTCATGGGCAGGTTAAACAAGTATGGAATGATCAGCCCCAGATATGATGTACAATTCAAAGATGTAGAAAAATAGCAAAATAATCTGCTCCCATATCACCAATTTGGTTTCATTGTATTAACCTCTGCTGGCATCATGGACCATGAAGAAGCAAGCTGAAAACACTTGGGAAAGAAAATCCTAGGAATCTTTTTCTAGGGATGTACTACATGCAAATAAAATGCCTCAATGGGCCAAAAAAATATGAAACTATGAACAAGATATAATATTAATTAAAAAGCAAAAGGAGAAAAATATTTGTGCCATACTGCAATATATGTAAAATAAAATCAGATATTGATAAAGATATATAGAAAAACAGATATATTGGTCTCTGATACATCTCTCAATGGATACATACACACACTCACATAACTGATAAAGTGATTGCCATTGAGGAGGGAGCAGATACACAGGGTCAGTAGTGGGACAGAGCCTTACCCTCTCTGTATACCATTTTAAACTGTTTGAATTTTATTACCATTGCATACATTACATTGTGCATATATTACCCACATTACTTATTCAAAGGTAACAATTCAATTCAATTAAATTGAAAGTAATAAAATAAATGTTTGATTTTAATTGAAGCTGAACTGAGCAACCCTGAAATTAATAATAGAACTGGCTAGAGTAGTCAAATTATCCATTCCCAATGAGTTCAGCATTCAGAGAGTGAATTTTATTCCTCTAATTATATGGCAATCCAATGCCAAGTTGAATTCATTAGTTTTAATAATAGTAATAATAATGAATATGCTTATAAAATTAATAGATCAAATACAGTTTTTTATATTGAGGAATTTTTTCCAAGAGTGTTTAAATTCTATGAGCTTAGAAAATCAGTTCACTAACAATGTGAGCTCTCAGCAATCACTTTTTTACCCAATATTATTATTGAAAAGTGTTGCCAAATGCCAAAAGCTGAAAGACTGCAATAAATATATCATTAAATCTTACCATTGTGTAACAGTAAATCCATGCTGGAAATGTGTGCATAGAGGGCATAAAAATTGCCGTTAGAGTTCAAAGTACAATATAGCCTCAGAAAACCCTCTCCATGAAGAACTGGAACATGATATTTGTAATTAAGAGACTCCCAGTCTAGGCTGTGTGGTCAGATTTGCACAGGACTGTTGAGCAGGTCATCCCTCTTCTAGTTTCCACCATCCTTCTTCTAGTTTCATACAATGAAAGCACTCACTCCACCATACCAATTCAAAATACCATAGTTCCCTCTTAGCTACTTTTATATCCTTCCTTCCCTCATGACTTGTTAGCAAATACTTGAACATTCGAAGGAAGATCAAAACAATAAAAAGAAAAGAAAAGAAATTCTTTCACGATGTGCATGGGCTGCCGGGTGGCTTCTTCTCCCTCTTTGGTAGAAAGACCCTGCTCCAGACCCTAGGGTTTCATTGCTTTCATCATTATCTTAGCCTCTAGAACTACAAATATTACATGTGGCCATTAAATTATCCTGCCATCTTTAAGTTCCTTTTTAAAGAGTCACCTATGATGTATGAGCAGCACTGAAACACCACTCCTGGAGGCTTTCAGTGGAATATCAGGGGCAGAATGGAGACCCAAGATGGCAGTGGCAGATCCTGGGGGACATTAATGAGGGGCAGGGCCAATGCTCAAGAGAAACACTACTTATTATTAACACATTAGCCCCACAGGGCACCATGCCAGTTTTAATAAGCAACCAATCTGGCACCCCTGCTGAGCTATGAAAGATCTGGAAACTCTAGGAAAAATATCTACCTATACACTTCATTTCCAGCAGCACCCAGAAAAACACTTGTCAACAGAATAAATTCATAGATACTGCTATCAGTATAGTATTCTTTGTTAGTATTGCTAATGAAAGACATGACTGCCATTACTCTCTACAACCAGTATGGTTATTATAAAAGGTATATACTAAGTATACTATCATAGGATTCATGCTAACAATAAACTCTTATAATGTATTTTGTTTACCATTTTATCTAGTCTAGGATATGGCAGATGCCTACTATTTGTTGACTGCAGTTGAGTATTATAAACAAAATGACAGATAATATCTTCTAAGAAAAAAGACTCAGTTTCTTGAAAAGTGATTTCTGACTCCCATATGTTTTTATCTGCATATATTATCATTTACTTGAAAATTAAAAAAGAAATGGAGACAGAAAAGAAGTCAGAGACTAGAAGAAAGACACTCAGGAGAAGGTGGCTTTCTGAGCCCCTTTCTGAGCAACTGTGCAATGCATATACATCTAGATGCCTTGCCCCTCCTTCCTGTAGTCAGTCCTCTCTGGAAAAGTATGAGAAGCAGTCCTATCCTTTAGACAAGAAACCTTGTAATATTTAACCTCTCAATCTTTTCTATAGTGCCCATCTCTTTCTGTGTCCTATAGTCCAGGTCACTCCGAATTACTTGTATGAAGTATTTGGAACCATTCTCTCCTGAATCACGAAAAGGCATCAACAATGTCCTTCAAGCTCCTGGTTCCAATTGTACGCTGCTAGTTGGCAAGAATGTTACTATAAGTCTTTTGAAGAACAATTGGCAAGGTAGTAGAAAAAGTTCTAGAATCATACATCCCATTTGGCCCAATAATTCTCTTTCTAGAAAGCCAACCTAAGGAAATCATCCAAAATACCTAAAAAGCTTTCTAGTCAGATTCATTCAGAGCATCATCTTTAACAGTGAAAATGTGGATACAACCTGAATTTCTAATAATACCAGAGCGTTTTATTCTACTCGCATGTTGGAATATTATATGACCATTAAGAATTATTTACGAAAAGGGTGGTTTTTCATAAAACCTGGGTGGCTCAGTCAGTTAAGCATCCAACTTTGGTTCATGTCATAATCTCACTGTTCATGAGTTTGAACCCCACATCAGGCTCTCTGCTGTCAGCACAGCTTCAGACCCTCTGTCCCCTTGTCTCTCTGCCCCTCCCCAGTTCACATTCTCTCTCTGTGTGTCTCTCAAAAATAAATAAACATTAAAATAATTATTTGTGTAAGGTATGTAATAAGGAGGAATCCTTATATCTTAATAGTAAATGGGAAAATATATGTATATAGGATGACCTTAATTATATTAAAATGTATGCATAAAATAAGGAGCTCAATTTCATTAAGGGAAATGCAAATAAAAATTATAATGAGATAGTATTTCACACAATTAAGTCATCAGATTTTAAGTTTGACAATAATAAGTGTTGACAAAGCTGTGGGATAATGAGAACCAGTACTGTAAATTGGTAATATCTAGTAAAATTGAAAAATTTCCTCTCCTGGGTATGTACCCAAAAGAAACTTTCTACAAGTACATAAGGAGACAACCACTGAAAATTTTACTTTTTGTAATAGTGAAACATGAAAACAACTTACTAATTACTAATAAGAGAACCAGTGAATAAATAAAGGGTAAGCAAATCATGTGGAGGAAGACTATACAGCAATTAAAATGAAGGAACTACAGCTACATGAACATGCCTCTCACAAACATCTTAAGCATCAAATACAAATGCAGGAACACCTAGATGGCTCAGTGAGTTGAGCATCTGGTTTGATTTCGGCTCAGGTCATGATCTCACAGTTCATGAGCTCAAGCCCAACATTGGACTCTATGCTGGCAGCACAGAACCTACTTGGGATTCTCTCTCTCCTGCTCTCTCTGCCCCTCCCCTGCTCACAGGTGCACTCTCTCAAAATAAGTAAACTTAAAAAATACTAATTGCATAAAAAATAATTATATGGATCTTAAAAACATGTAAATTAATATTTTACATTACTTAGTGACAGGTGCATAGAAATATAAGAATATAAAGAAATGCAGCATAACAATTATCTCTCAGGGACAGGGAAAGAAACATGACAGGGAAAAGGGGCAAAGGGAGCTTCAACAGAATGGGTAAATATTTTACTTCTTAAGTGGGATAGTAAGTACCTGGGTGTTGGCTGTATTATTTTTGTATCTTTTAGTGTATCTTAAATTAAAATAACAATTCTAAATTTTAGTAGATCTTAAATTAAAATAACAATTGTAAAATATGTGATAAATAAATACATGACACAAAAGAGAATTAACTAGAGCCAATCAATACAAAGGCTATGGTATAATACAGATGAGATTTTTTTTCCACTTTTCACTATTTGCTAAGCAAGTATATCCTGGAAAATATGAAAAAAATGTTTTAATTTTTTAAGTGTTTATTTATTTTTGAGAGAGACAGAGTGTGAGCAGGGGAGAGGCAGAGAGAGACAAACAGACAGACACAGACACAGAATCTGAAGCAGGGTCCAGACTCAGAGCTGTCAGCACAGAGCCTGATTCAAACCCACAAATCATGAGACCATGACCTGAACCAGACACTTATCCAACTAAGCCACCCAGGAACCCCAAAAATAAGAAATTTATTTGCGAATAAAGAGGCACCTATCAGAGCCAGAAATTATCTATAGAGACCGTGTGCATATAGAGGAGTGTAACCAATGTGACAATGAAAGGATAGACTTTCTGGATGCTAACTGGTGAGTCCCTTTCCTCAGAGTGATCCCTGTGCTCGATCAGCTTTGATTGACTGGGCCCAAAACACCATAGCCATTTAATGCCACTCCTGTGAGTTCAATTCAATTAGTCACACATATATGGAAAGCTTACAAGGTACCTGGCACAGTAAAGCAGACTTATCTGATCTATTGCCTGCCACAGATGCCTTCCAAAACTAATCAGGCCCAGTCCTGAGATAGAACCTAGTGAATTGAGATGTACTTGACACTGACAAGTGATATAGTACATGTAAAAATGCACAGAAGACTCCACCTCATATCAGTCTACTCTGGGCTCTTTCTTCATGTTCCATTGTTTATACTGGAACCACACTGCCCACACTGCTTCTTATAGACCCAGAGTTTGCCAACTTGAACATAATATGATTCGCCTCTACTTGCTATGGAATAATGAAAGATCATGAACTTTACCTGACCTAAAACCACTTACTCAACCTTCCAGAACCTAGCCACCACCACCCCACCAATCATCACCATTTGTTTCAAAGGATTATTCTTGGGGGTAAGATTAGGCAAAAAGGCCAGTCCTCAGTTCAAGGATCTCCAGTCAACTGCAGAGGAAGAAGAAACTTCTACTGGGAGCTACAAATGCTTAATGAGGAAAGCTTTAAAGATTAAAAGACAAACAGCAAAATGCCTGTCTCTGAATTTTTACCAGAAGCAAAAGTTTATTTACTCAATATACACACATTTTTTATGACATGCAGGGAAATGGACATTCTCATACACTGTTAGAAAGGATAGATCTGTACATTTGGGGTAGGAATATTTTGGTAAATCTGTTTTAAAGTTTTTCAATGTGCATGCTCTTTTACCCTTCAATTCAGCTGCTAGGCATACACACACACACACACACACACACACACACATACACACACACACACACACACATATGCGCGGCTATGAGCTGCGGTACAGCTTACAATAGCAAATATCTGTCATTTAATTTTAATTATATGAATTATAGTATATCTGTGTAATGGAATACTACACATCCCTGACAAAATTAGGTGGATCTTGTTGAAATGGAATGGAAATATGCTTGAAATATATTATCAAATGATGGACTCTTGGGTGACTCAGCCAGTTAGGCATCCGACTTCGGCTCAGGCCATGATCCCACCATCCATGAGTTTGAACCCCACATCAAACTCTGTGCTGACAGCTCAGAGCCTGGAGCCTGCTTCAGTTTCTGGATCTCTCTCTCTGCCCTTCTCCTGCTCATGCTCTCTCTCTTTCTCAAAAATAAAACAAAAACATTAAAAAATTTAATATATTATCAAATGAGACAAAAAGAGGACTCGGTAGTGAGTGTAGTATACTTTTTTGTGTAAATCTTTTTATTTTTTAATTTTTTTAATGTTTTATTTATTTCTGAGAGAGACAGCATGAGCAGGGGAAGATCAGAGAGAAAGGGAGATGGGAGACCCAGAATCCGAAGCAGGCTGCAGGCTCTGAGCTGTCAGCACAGAGCCTGACACAGGGCTCAAACCCACAAACTGGGATCATGGCCTGAGCCGAAGTCGGACACTTACCGACTGAGCCACCCAGGTACCCCTGTGTAAATCTTTTTAAAGCTTCCATCTCTCTATACTTGTGGTGAGCATAGCATAATGTATACAAATGTTGAATCACTATGTTATGAACCTGAAACTAATGTAACATTGTATATCAACTGTACAAATAAAATTTTTTTCAATAGGTAAAAACAAAACTAAATTTTAAAGAGTAAAAAATGAAATAAAATTACACATGGAGAATTTTTAAAATGTTTTCATGTACAAAAGACGACATGAGAAACTGTTGACAATGATTCCTGGTGGGAGGAGTATATAAAGAGAATTTTCTTTCATTTCATACCCTGCTGTGCTTTGAATTTTTAACGTCTGTATATATTAACTTCAGCTACATTGTTTTTATTTTGAATAAGTTTCTCTGACTTGTTTGGAAATAAGTAGACATAATGGTGTTTTTTTCAAATGCATGTATAAATACGTGTGCATATATGTGCATACATATATATGTATGTGTGTGTTTGTGTACATACATATATGATGAAACAGACAAAGGAAGCATCACTGAATCTGTACTAATAGAGACATATCAATAGTACACAGCATTATTATGGACATTAAATAAAATTCATCTTAAAAACTTGAAAATATAGTTCAATTTCTTTTTTTAATTTATTTCTTTTTTAATTTACATCCAAGTTAGTTATCATATAGTGCAACAATGATTTCAGGAGTAGATTCTTTAATGCCCCTTACCCATTTAGCCCATCCCCCCATCACAACCCCTCCAGCAACCCTCTGTTTGTTCTCCATATTTAAGAGCCTCTTATGCTTTGTCCCCCTTCCTGTTTTTATATTATTTTTGCTTCCTTTCCCCTATGTTCATCTGATTTGTATCTTAAAGTCCTCTTATGAGTGATAATTTAATTTCTTAAACACTCTACTTCCCTTCTTCCACTGCTATACATTTTATTTGTCCTTTTAATTAATGACAAAATGTTTCTAGCGGATAATATAAAGCTACTACAGGGGTGCCTGGGTGACTTAGTCGGTTAAGCGTCCGACTTTCGCTTAGGTCATGATCTCGCGGTTCGTGGGTTCGGGCCCCGCATCGGGCTCTGTGCTGACTGCCAGCTCAGAGCCTGGAGCCTGTTTCAGAGTCTGTGTCTCCCTCTATCTCTGACCCTCCCCTGCTCACGCTCGCTCTCTCTCTCTCTCTCTCTCTCTCTCTCTCTCCTAGAAATAAATTTTTAAAAATATTTTTAAAAAAAAGCTACTACAAATTTCAAATAAACAGTTCAAACTAATCTCATCTCATTTAGAATGTTTCCTTCATGATCTCATACGATGTCTATTATTATGGAGGGCCCAAAGAATAAGAGTATTCAAAACAACAATTGAAGACTAAGTGGGAGAGCAGTCATAGGAGGAAGCAAGAAGGTGAAAAACTGGAAAGAAAGGCTAGACAAGACAGGAAAACATATCTGTGTCTGGGGGATATTTGTGAAAAGTAAATGTGATTGCAAGGGAAGGGGTGTTTCTTTGTAACTGACACTTGGCAGGAAGGACATTAAGATATGACAGTGTTTGAATAGACTGGATTTGAAAAGGTAAAATCATAAAGCTGTGAGAAACTCCAAGAGATTCCCCAGGGCCTTGCAAAGAACAGCAGTTATATGATGATAAAAGATACTGAAAACATATGAAACAATATTAAACATCATAAGAATATAAATCTATATCCTGGATAGATCAGTAAAAGCAATATTAGTTAAAAGTGGACAAAAACAAGCACTTGTCTGCTGTATTTTTTAAAATATCTTGGAATAAGGATTATATGCTTATGCACACAAACATGTACACAAAGTACAGTGACCAATCATCCCAATTTGCCTGGGACTAACAGATTCCTGGGATGCAGGATTTTCAGTACTGACAGTCCCAGGAAAACTGGGAACAAATTGGTCACTCTAACACAGAGTTAGATGGACATAGGATAGCCAGATAGATGATAGGTGGAGAGAGATGACATAAGATGATAGATAGACAGATAGATAGATGATAGATAGATAGATAGATAGATAGATAGATAGACAGACAGATAGATAAAGATATAGATAGGGAATATATCTTACATACAAGCCTGAAACATTGTGGAACATTACCAAAGAAATTAAATTATTGCTGTGGCACCCATTATTTTTTAAGACTTTATTTTTTAGAGCTGTTTCAGGTTCATAGCAAAATTGAATGGAAGATACAAAGATTTCCCATATACCCCCCACACCCACACAAACACAGCCTCCTCCATTATCAACATCCTCAAAAGGGTGGTACATTTGTTACAATTGAAGAACCTACACTGGTGCATCATTATCATCCAAAGTTTATAATTTACCACCACTGTAGATGGTGAACATTTTATCTGGACAAATGTATACTGACATGTATCCACCACTATAGTATCATACAGAGTATTATCACTACCCTAAAAATACACTGTGCTGCACCTATTCATCCTTCTGTCTCCCTGAACTCCTGATCTATTTACTGTCTCTGTAGTTTTGCCTTTTCCAAAATGTCCTATAGTTAGGATTCTATGGTATGAAGCTTTTTCACATTGGCTTCTTTCCCCTAGTAATAGGCAATGATTACTATTACTAATACAACAAAATAAATTTCTTCATTTCTTGTTTTGGTTTGATAGCTCATTTCTTTTTAGTGCTGAGTAATATTCCATTGTCTGGATGTATCACATTTTATTTACTCACTCTTATACTGAAGGACATCTTGACTGATTCTAAGTTTGGTCCATTATTAATAAAACTGCTATAAACATCTATGTGCAGATTTTTGTAAGGACATAAATTTTATTTTATTATTTTTGTAAAAAGGATCTCCTTTTTTCCTTTTTTATTTAAACTTTAGTTAGTTAACATATAGTGCAATATCAGTTTTAGGAGTAGAATTCAGTAATTCATTACTTACATACAACATTCAGTGCTCATTACAAGTGCCCTCCTTAGTAACCGTCACCCATCTAGCCCATCTCTGTCCCTCCCTCCTCCCTCCATCAACCCATAGTTTGTTCTCTATCATTAAGAGTTTCTTGTGGTTTGTTTCCCTCTCTCCCTTTTTTCCTTGTCCCTATTTTGTTTCTTAAATTCTACATGTGAGTGAAATCACATGGTATTTTTGTCTTTCTCTTATTGACTGATTTCACTTAGCATAATACACTGTAGCTCCATCCACATCATTGCAAATGCCAAGATTTCATTCTTTTTGATGGTGAGTAATATTCCATTGCATATATGTATACCACATCTTTTTTATTCATTCATCAGTTTATGGAAATTTGTGCTCTCTCCATAGTTTAACTATTGTTGATAATGCTATAAACATTGGAGTGCGGGTACCCTTTATAATCTGTATTTTTGTATCCTTTAGGTAAGTACCTACTACTGCAATTGCTGAATCATAGGGTAGTTCTATTTTTAGTTGCTTGAGGAACCTCCACAGTGTTCTCCAGAGTGGCTGCATCAGTTTGCATTCCCACCAACAGGGCAAGAGGGTTCCCCTTTCTCTGCATCCTCACCAACACCTGTTGTTCCTTGTGTTGTTAATTTTAGCCATTCTGACAGTTGTGAGGTGGTATCTCATTATGGTTTTGATTTGTATTTCCCTGATAATGAGTGATGTTGAGTATCTTTCCATGTGTTTGTTAGTCATCTGGATGTCTTCTTTGGAAAAGTGCCTATTCATGTCTTCTGACCATTTCTTAACTGGATTATTTGTTTTTTGGGTGTTGAGTTTGATAGGTTCTTTATAGATTTTGGATACCAATTCTTTAGTAGATGTGTCACTTGCAAATATCTTCTCCTATTCCATAAGCTGTCTTTTACTTCGTTGATTGTTTCCTTCACTGTGCAGAAGGTTTTTTTTTTATCTTGAAGTCCCAATAAATTCATATTTGCTTTTGTTTCCCTTGCCTTTGGCAACGTGTTGCCAGCCAAGCAAGAAGGTACTCCAGCCAAGGTCAAAGAGATCTCTGCCTGTGTTCCCCTCTAAGATTTTGATGGTTTCCTGTCTCACATTTAGATCTTTCTTCCATTTTGAATTTATTTTTGTTTGTAGTGTAAGTAAGTGGTCCAGTTTCTTCTTCTGCATGTCGCCATCTAGTTTCCCCAACACCATTTGTTGAAGAGACTGTCTTTTTTCCACTAAATATTCTTTCCTGCTTTGTTGAAGATGAGTTGACCATACAGTTGTAGGTCCATTTCTGGGTTTTATTTTCTGTCCCATTGATCTAGGTGTCTGTTTTTGTGCTGTTACCATACTGTCTTGATGATTAAAGCTTTGTAATATATTTTGAAATCTGGAATCGTGATGCCTCCAGTTTTGTTTTTCTTTTCAGTATTGCTTTGACTTTTCACAATCTTTTGTGACTCGATACAAATTTTAGGATTGTTTATTCTAGCTCTGCAAAAAAAAAAAATGCTGGTGTTATTTGATAAGGATTGCATTAAATATATAGATTGCTCTCGGTAGTATAAACATTTTAACAGTGTTTGTTCTTCCAATCCATGAGCATGGAATGTTTTTCTATTTCTTTGTGTGTAGGGCAATAAATTTTAACTCCTTTGCGTAATTACCAAGGAGCATGATTGCAGGATCATATGATAAGATTATGTTCAGTTTTGTAAGGAACTTCCAAACAGTCTTCAAAGTCATGGTACCATTTTGGATCCCCATTAGCAACGAATGAGAGAACTGCTGTTGCTCCACATCCTCTCCAGCATTTGATTTTGCCAGTGTTTCAGATTTTGACCATTCTAATAAGTGTGTACTAGTATCTGATTGTTGTTTTAATTTGCAGTTCCCTAATGAGATATAATGTGGAACATGTTTTCATATGCTCATTTGCCATCTATTATATCATCTCTAGTGAGGTGTCTGTTAAGGTCTTTAGCCATTTTTTAATCAAGTTTTTTATCTTATTATTGTTGAATTTCTTTTTATATTTTGGATAATAGCCCTTTATCTGATGTGCCTTTTGCAAAAAAAAATATTCTCTCAGTTTGTGTTTTATCTTCTCATTCTTGTGAGATTGTCTTTCACAGAAAAGAAGTTTTAACTCTAATGAAACCCACCTTACCAATTATTTCTTTCATGGAACATCCGTTTGGTGGTGTATCTAAAAAGGCAGTACTATACCCAAAGTTATCTATGTTTTCTCCTATTATCTTCTGGGGGCGTTATAGATTTATATCTTAAAATAGTTTATATTTAGACCTATGATACATTTTGAATTAATTTTTGTGAAGGATATAAGGTCTGTGTCTAGATTCATTTTTTTGCATGTGGATGTCCAATTCTTCCAGCACCATTTGTTGAAAAAACTATCTTTGCTCCATTGTATTGCTTTTGCTCCTTTGTCAAACATCATTAACTGTATATGGGGGTCTGTTTCTGGACCCTTAATTCTGTTCCATTGATATATTTGTTATTTTTTCACCAATATCACACTATCTTTATAGTCTTGAAGACAGGTAGTCCTAGTCCTCCAACTTTGGTCCTTTCCTTCAATATTGTGTTGGCTATTCTGAGTCTTTTGCCTCTCTGTATAAACTTTGGATTCAGATTTTCATTATCCACAAAATAATCTGTTGGAATTTTGATTGGGATAATATAAATCAAGTTGGGGAGAACTGACATCTTGACAGTGTTGAATCTTTCTAACCATAAACATGGAAATCTCTCCAATTATTTAGGATTTTTTTTTTTTTTACTTTATCAGACTTTTATATATTGTACATATTTTGTTTGATTTATAACTAAGTATTTCAGTTCGGGGGCTCCAATTATTTTTAATAAAAGCAGTATAAGTTGCTTTTATTAAAAGGCCACTCCATTTCTGTCCCTTGAAGCAAAATGACATGGTTTAATGAATATTAAATGCTGCATACTCAGCATCCAAAAGAAAAATCTTCTAACATGCCAGTCAAGATGATTACAGCTGAGTTAATTTAAGATCTGTTTCCATTCAGCTTGATGACAGGATATAGCTGATATTTCATAATATTTCTAGATTTTCTTTTTAATTAAGTAGGGCAGTTTATGGGATATGAGAATTACCAGAGTGCATTCACTTATTCAACAAATATTAACTAGGCCTCTAGTTTGTGCTATATTGTTAATATAATGCAACCAAAGCTGTTCTCACAGCCTTTTCTTTAAGCCCACCCTGCCCAAGAAAATACTACATTTTTCAGTCCAATTTCACCTTCTCACCAATCCAAAAGACAAAAGATTGATCTACGTAATAAGATTTGAGAAGCTAAGTGAGAGGGAAGAGCAGCATTGAGCTGGACGAAGGAGGATATTTGAGGTAAATTGTAGGTCAAAATGCCCTATGGCAGCTGAGGATTGTGGAGAAATGGATGGGAAAGGAGTGAAGATTTTAAGAAGTGTTTAAGAAGTGTTTCAGTGGACTATATATATATATATGGCTCATATATATATATACATGATTCATATATATATATATATGAATCTATCGCACATTTTTGAGAAGTACAAGTAAAGAATTTGAGTATTCTGAATAGATTTTTCATTATAAAACTGTAATTTTGGCAAACTCCAAGAATAAGCTACATATGTGCTTGCTCTGTAAGGATTATAGTAGAAACAAATACACTGTGTTCTCAAGGGAAGTAAAAATAGTGAGTTGTGTACTGTTATTCCCATAGATAAAACTTTACCCATCTGAAGCCTTTGTACCCACTTAAGCATCCCACCTCCACGAGTTCCATCATATCCTCTGCCAAATTATTTCCGTATTGTAAACAATGTGATCAGATGAAGTTGTTTACATTTTATTGCTGGTTTACATAAAAGACATTCTCTAAGATTATTGAAGCCCAAATGTTTTCAAACCACAGTGGATACATGTGTGTTTGGGAAGACTAGCTCATCAATCTAAGTACGAAGCCACAGGTACATAGGCATTTCAAGTAAATGATTTCCAGACAAGTCGAATGCTGAAAAGAACAAAAACAAGATAAATTGTGAGTTTTACTAATTTTTCATTGAAATGTCAAATTTAGCAAGAACAATAGATAACAAAAGTATTAACAATATAATGGTATTTAAGACAGAAAAATATGTGTTACGATCTAAAAAAAAAACTATTTACAACTTTTTTACATCAGCAAATTAAGTGGATAAACAAAATATGCTCAAATTTTCTACACCATTTAATGTTGCAAGCTTAAGTATTTAACAATACATTCTACATCGATTCAAAGATAAGCAGAAGAAAATGTAAACTTAGAGATTAATACAACTCCTTCATTTTACAAAGGGAAAATTGAGGTCCAGGGGAATTAAGCAACTCTCTAAAGCTACACAATTCCAGAGGTGAAAATAGTATTTAGAACCAAGTCTTATGGCTCAAAATCTATCTTTCACCATAATATGCTGAAGCTTTCACAATACTGTAATATATTTTTCTAAATGATTATCTACATTCACCTTAGGCATTTTTATTATAAGAGTAATTTTTTCATGATGGAAATTAAAACAAACTCTAATTATTTCTATTCTTATAGAAAAAGATAAAGACATTTCAACTGAAAGACTGCTTTTTGTCAAAGATATTCTGTGTGTAGGAAAACCTTTTGATGAAGTACTGACAGAGTTCTAAAAAGAAATTAAATCTTAAGAGGATCTAATGACATGTAAAAAAAATTATAATATGGGCAGCAACATGCAGAAGAATGAAACTAGATCATTTTCTCACACCATACACAAAAATAAACTCAAAATGGATAAAGGACCTGAACCTGAGACAGGAAACAATCAAAACCCTAGAGGAGAAAGCAGGAAACAACCTCCTTGACCTCAACCACAGCAAATTCTTACTTGACACATCCCCAAAAGCAAAAGAATCAAGAGCAAAAATAAACTATTGGGACCTCCTCAAGATTAAAAGCTTCTGCACGGCAAAGGAAACAACCCACAAAACTAATAGGCAACCGACAGAATGGGAAAAGATAGTTGCAAATGACATATCAGACAAAGGGTTAATATCCAAAATCTATAAGGAACTCACCAAACTCCACACCCGAAAAGCAAACAACCCCGTGAAGAAATGGGCAGAAGATATGAACAGACACTTCTCCAGAGATGACATCCAGATGGCCAACAGACACATGAAATGATGTTCAGCATCCCTCCTCATCAGGGAAATACAAGTCAAAACCACACTGAGATACCACCTCACGCCAGTCAGAGTGGTGAAAATGAGCAAATCAGAGGACTCTAGATGCTGGCGAGGATGTGGAGAAACGGGCACCCTCCTACACTGTTGGTGGGAATGTAAAGTGGTGCAGCCCCTCTGGAAAACAGTGTGGAGGTTCCTCAAAAAATTAACAGTAGAACTCCCCTATGACCCAGCAATAGCACTGCCAGGAATTTACCCAAGGGATATAGGAGTGCTGATGCATAGGAGCACATGTACCTCAATGTTCATAGCAGCACCCTTAACAATAGCCAAAACAGTTCATAGCAGCACTCTCCACAATAGCTAAAACATGGAAAGAGCCTAAGTGTCCATCAACAGATGAATGGATCAAGAAGATGTGGTTTATCTATACCATGGAATACTACATGGCAATGAGAAACAATGAAATCTGGCCATGTGTAGCAACATGGATGGACCTTGAGGGTGTCATGCTGAGTGAAATAAGTCAGGCAGAGAAGGACAGCTACCATATGTTTGCACGTATAGGAAGATTAGGAGGAACTTAATGGAGGACCATGGGGGAGAAGAAGGGCGGAAATAGTGGGGGAGAGGGAGAGAGGCAAACCATGAGAGACTCTTGAATGCTGAGAACAAACTAAGGACTGATGGGTGTGGGGGTGGAGGGAGGAGATGGGCAGGGAGGAGGGCACTTGTGGGGCTGAGCACTGGGTATTACATGGAAACCAACTTGACAATAAACTATCTGTAAAAAAAAAAAAAAAGAAAGAAAGAAAGAAAGAAAAAAGAATGGGGCACCTGGGTGGCCCAGTCAGTTAAGCATCTGACTTTAGCTCAGGTCATGATCTCACGGTTTGTGGGTTCGAGCCCCACGTCGAGCTCTGTGCTGACAGCTAGCTCAGAGCCTGGAGCCTGTTTCAGATTCTGTATCTCCCTCTCTCTATGACCCTCCCCTGCTCACACTGTCTCTCTCTCTCTCAGAAAAAAATAAAAAACATTTTTAAAAAAAGAAAGAAAATAAAAGGAAAGAAAGCAAAAAAAAATATAATACTGGACCAAGGAAAGCTTCTTGGAAATGCTATGAATTCCGAAAGCCATAAAGAAAAACTAATAAATTTGCTTACATAAAAATGTAAAAAAGACTAACAATGAGACACTAATTTTACATATTAGACTGACAAAGACCATTAAGTTTAAAGAAACATTTAATTGAAAAGAATATAAGGCAACACTTTCAGTTATTTTCTCTTTTTTAATGTTTATTTCTGAGAGAGAAAGACAGAGTACAAGTGGGAGAGAGGCAGAGAGAGAGAGACACAGAATCTGAAGCAGGTTCCAGGCTCAGCTGTCAGCACAGAGCCTGACATGGGGCTCGAACTCACAAACCGCAAGATCATGACCTGAGCTGACATTGGACACTTAACTGACTGAGGCACCCAGGTGCCCCTTCAGTCATTTTCAATAAGAATGTAAATGGAAGTAACCTCTTTTCAGTGAAAATTGACAATATCACATATTCAATATATTTATAACATTTAACACAACAAAACTTTTTAAATTTCAACTTGATAGGCTCTATAATAAACCTGCAGCTAATATACTTAATGGTGAAAGATTGAATGCTTTCTTTGTAAGATCAGAAATAAGGCAAAGACGCTCACTCTCACTACTCTTATTAAACATAGTATTGGCAATAGGGTAAGAAAAAAATTTAAATTTGGATTAGAAAGAGAGAAATCAATCTCTAATTCGTGCCTGACATAATTGTCTAGGTAGAAAATCCCAGGGAATATACATTTTTTAAAAAGAAAAAAACCTTCTAAAACTATTAAAAGAATTCAGCAAGATTCTGAAGAACTCAATAACTGAAATTTAAAATACACTAGATGGAATAAATAGTAGACTAGAGGAAAGAGAAGAACAGATCAGTGACCTGGAGGACAGAGTAATATAAACCAGTCAAGCTGAACAGCAGAAAGAAAAAGAAAAAATGAGAATAGAAAAAGGGAACTCAATGACAGCATCCAGTATAGTACATTCACATTATAAGGGTCCTAGAAGAAGAGAGAGAAAGGTGGCAGAAAATGTATTTGAAAAAATAATAGCTGAAAACTTCCCAAATCTGGGGAAAAAAAACAGAAATCCAGTATTCAGAAGGCACAGATCTTCCAACAAAATCAACCCAAAGAGGTCCACACCAATACACATAGTAATTAAAATGGCAAAGAGTAGTGATAGAGATTTTTAAAATCAGCAAGAGAAAAGAAAACACACACAAGGGAAACCGCATAAGACCATCAGATGATTTTTGAGCAGAAACTTTGCAAGCCAGACGGGAATGGCAGGATATATTCAAAGTGCTGAAAGAAGAAGGAAAAGAAGGAAAAAAATCCTGCAACCAAGAATACCATATCCAGCAAGGTTATCATTCAGAATAGAAGGAGAAATAAAGAGTTTCTCAGACAAACAAAAGTAAAAAGAATTCATCACCACTAAACCAGTCTCACAAGAAATGTTAAAGGGAACTATCTAAGTAAAAAGGAAAGATCGTAAGCAGGAAGTACAAAAGTATTAAAATTAAGTATATCTATAAAAATTAGTCAAGGATTTCACAATATAAAAGGATGTAATATGACACCATATACCTAAAATGGAGGGCAGGGAGTAAAAATTTAGTGCTTTCACAATGAATTCAAACTTAAACAACCATCACCTTATGACATACTGCTATATGTATAAGATGTCATATATAAACCTAATAGTAATCACAAATCAAAACCAGAAAGCAATACAACTATATCACTAAAGAAAGCTAGGAAACCATGAGAGAAGAGAAGAAGAGAAGAAAGGAACACAGGAGAACTACAAAACAACCATAAAATAAGTAACAAAATGACAGTAAGTACATACCATCAATAATTACTTTAAATGGAAATGGCCTAAATGCTCCAACCAAAAACCTAGGGTGACAGAAGGGTTAAAAAAGCAAGACCCACCTATATGCTGCCTAAAAGAGATTTATTTCAGATCTAAAGACATATGCAGATTGAAAGTGAAGGGACAGAAAGCATTTATCATGCAAAGGGAAGTGAAAAGAAAGCCAGTGTGGGAATACTTATATAAGACAAAATGGACTTTTCAAAAAGACTGTAACAAAAGAGGGACTCCTGGGTGGCTCAGTTGGTTAAACATCTGACCTGGGCTCAGGTCATAATCTCACAGTTTGTGAGTTCAACCCCGTGTCAGGCTCTCTGCTGACAGCTCAGAGCCTGGAGCCTGCTTAGGATTCAGTCTCTTTCTCTCTCTTTCTCTGACCCTCCCCCACTCATGCTCTGTCTCTCTCTGTCTCAAAAATAAACAAACATTCAAAAAAAGACTATAACAAATGATAAAGATGGACCCCATATAATCATAAATGGTACAATCTAATAAGAAATAACAATTGTAAATATTTATGCATCCAACATGGCAGTACCCAAATACATAAAGCATCTAATAACAAACATAATGGAAATAATGAATATAATAACACTATGGGATTTTCACACCCAACTTGACCAACAGTAGATCATTGAAACACAAAGTCAACAAGGAAACAGTAGCTTTGAAGGATACATTGGACCAGATATATCTCACAGATATGTTCAGAACATTCCATTCAAAAACAGAAGAATATACATTCTTTTCAAGTACACATGGAACATTCTCCAGAATAAATCATATTTGTGGCCACAAAACAAGTCTCAACAAATTAAAAAAGATTGAAAGCACCATGCATCTTTTCTGATCACAACACTATGAAACTAGAAATCAACCACAAGAAAAAAAAATCTGAAAAGAACACAAATACATGAGGTTAATCAACATGCTACCAAACAATCAATGATTCAACCAAGAAATCAGAGGAAATTAAAAAAACATGGAGACAAATGAAAATGAAAACAATGTGGGGTGCCTGGGTGCCTCAGTCAGCTAAGCATCCAACTTTGACTCCGGTCATGATCTTATGGTTTGTGAGTTTGAGCTCTACATCAGGCTCTCTGCTGTCAGTACAGAACCTACTTCAGATCCTCTGTTCCCCTCTCTTTCTGCCTCTCCCCTACTCATCCCTCCCTTCAAAAATAAATAATCAATTTTTTAAAAAATAAGAAAATGAAAACAATGGGATACAGCAAAACCTGTTCTAAGAGGGAAACTTATAGCAATACAGGTCTACCTCAAGAAGCAAGAAAAAGTTCAAATAAAAAAATTAACCTAACACCTAAAGGAGCTAGAAAAAGAAGAACAAACAAAACCCAAAACCAGCAGAAAAAGGGAAATATTAAAGCAGAACTAAACAAGGGTGCCTGGATGGCTCAGTCAGTTAAGCATCCAACTTCAGCTGAAGTCATGATCTCATAGCTGATGAGTTTGAGCTCCACAACATGTTCTCTGCTGTCAACATAGAGCCTGTTTTGGATCATTTGTCTCCCTCTTTCTCTTTCTACCCCTCTCTGTCTCTCTCAAAATAAATAAATAAACAATTTTTTTAAAGCAGAACTAAACAAAATAAAGACTAAAAAAATAGAACAATAGATCAATGAAACCAGGAGCTGTTTCCTGAAATGATCAACAAAATTGATAAACTTGTATCCAGTCTCATTATAAATAAATAAATAGATAAATAAATAAATAGTGAGAGAGAGGACTCAAACAAAATCAGGAATGAAAGAGGTGAATTAACTACTGACAACAGAGAAATAGAAATACAAAGGATTATAAGAGAATATTATGAAAAATTATATGCCAACAAATTAGAAAACCTATACAACAAATGGATAAATTCCTAGAAATATATAACGTATCCAAACTGAAGCAAGAAGAAATAAAGAATTTGAACAAACCAATTACCAGCAGTTAAATTGAATCAGCCATCAAAAAATTCCCAACAAACAAAGGCCCATGCCCAGATGGCTTCATGGGTGTGAATTCTACCAACCATTCAAAGAACAGTTAATACCTATTCTACTCAAACTATTCTAAAACAGAAGAGAAAGAAAAACCCATACTTATTCTATGAGGTCAGCATTACCATAATACCAAACCCAGATAGAGACAAGACAGACAAGAAGATAGAGACAAGAAGACAAGACAGACAGGAAGGAAGGAAGGAAGGAAGGAAGGAAGGAAGGAAGAAAGAAAGAAAGAAAGAAAGAAAGAAAGAAAGAAAGAAAGAAAGAAAGAAAGAAAGAAAGAGAGAGAAAGAAAGAAAGAAGACTACAGGCCAATATCTGATGAACATAGATACAAAAATCCTCAACAAAATATTAGCAAACCAAATCTAATAACACATTTAAAAATTCATTCACCATGATGAAGTGGGATTTTTATTCCTGGGATGCAAATATGGTTCAATATTCCCAGATCAACTAATGTGATACATCACATCAACAAGAGAAAGTATAAAAACCATATGATATTTCAATAGATGCAGAAAAGGCATTTGACAGAGTACAACATCCATTAATGACAGAAACATTCAACAAAGTAGGTTTAAAGAGAACATACCTCAGCATAATAAAGGCCATATATGAAAAACCCACAGTTAACATCATATTCAGTGGTGAAAACTGACAGCTTTTCCCCTAAGATCAAAAACAAGACAAGGAAGTCCACTGTCACCGCTTCTATTCAAGATAGTACTGGAAGTCCTAGGCACAGTAATCAGAAAAGAAGAAGTAAAAGGCATTCCAACTAGTAAGAAAGAAATAAAACTTTCACTATTTGCAAATGGCATGATAATATATATAGAAAACCCTAGACTCCACCAAAAACTACTAAAACTGATAAATGAATTCAGTAAGTCACAGGATGTAAAATCAATATACAGAAATCCATTGCATTCTATACACTAATAAGGAAATAGTAGTAAGAGAAGTTAAGAAAACAATCATATCTCCAATTGCACCAAAAATTATAAAATACCTAAGAGTAAATATAACCAAGGGGGTGAAAGACCTGTATCCTAAGAACTATAAAAGTTAAAGAAATGAAAATGACACAACCAAATGGAAAAACATTCCATGCCCACAGATTAAAAGAACAAATATTGTTACAATGTCTATACCACCCAAAGCAATCTACATGTTTAATGCAATATCTTCAAAATATCAACAGCATTTTTCATAGAAATAGAACAAATAATTCTAAAATTTCTATGGAACCATAAAAGACCCCCAAATAGTCAAAAAAATCTTGAAAAGGAACAAAACTGGAGCTATCACAATCTCAGATTTCAAGATATACTACAAAGCCATAGTAATCAAAACAGTATAAATTGATAACTATAGTTGATAACACTGTATTATATAACTGAAATTTTCTAAAAGAGAGTAGAACTAAAATATTATCACAAAAAATAATTAATGTGCATATTTGTGTGTGTGTGGTGATGGATATGTTAATTAACTAGATGAGAGGAATCCCTTCACAGTGTATACATATATCAAATTATCATGCTGTACACTTCATATATCTTACAAAAAAAAATCTTTGTTAATTATATCTCAGTAGATCTGGAAAAAAAGAAATGCCAAAGTTATGAACTGGAAGACTCAACAAATTAAAGATGTCAATTATCTCCAAGTTAATCTACTGGTTTAATATAATTTCTTTCAAAATACTGGCAAGATTTTGAGGATAAAGACAAGTTTATTCTAAAATTTACATGAAACAACACAGGCCTAAAATAGTTGAAACAACCTTCACAATGTAAAATATCAGGGGAGGAACTATTCTACCCAATATTAAGACTCACGATCTAGCTACCATAATCAAAACAATAGGGTATCAACTGAGGAATAGACATATGGATCAATGAAACAGAATAAAGAACTCAGATATAGAACCAAACCGAAGGAAGGAAGGAAGGAAGGAAGGAAGGAAGGAAGGAAGGAAGGAAGGAAGGAAGGAAGGAAGGAAGGAGGGAAGGAAGGAGGGAAGGAAGGAAGGAAGGAGGGAAGGAAGGGAAGAAGGAAGGAAGGGGAAAAGAAAAACTAGAAGNGGAAGGAAGGAGGGAAGGAAGGAAGGAAGGAAGGAAGGAAGGAAGGAAGGAAGGAAGGAAGGAAGGAAGGAAGGAAGGAAGGGGCACAAACAAGTTTGCCCAACTTTTATCTTTTTATATTTCTATCTTTGACATTTTAACTATCTACAAAATACCTGTCATGAATTCCTTTTTAACTCTTTACTGAAATACAATTCATACATCATAAAATTTTTTCATACACTTTACAAAGTGTACAACTCAGTTATTTCTACTATGTTCAAACGTTATGTAACCATCACCACCATCTAATTCCAGAATGTTTGCATCATCTCAAAAAGAAACTCCATACCTATTAGCAGTCCCTCCTCATTTCCTTCTACCCACAGCTTGACAACCACTTATCTGTATTCTGTCTGTATGGATTTGTGTATTCTGAATTTTTCATATAAATGGAATCATACAATATGTGGCCTCCTTTGTGTGGCTTCTTTCACTTAGCCCATTTTTAAGATTCATCCATGTTGTAACATGTATCTATGCTTCATTCCTTTTTATTGCTGCATGATAAACCCTTGTATGCATATTTTATTTATCCACTAATAAGTTGATAGACATTTGAATTGTTTATACTTTTTTGCTATTACCAATAATGCTGCCACAAACATTCATGTACAAATGTTTTGTGGATATCTTTTGGATATATACTTAGAACTTGAATTCCTGGGTCATATGGTAACTCTGGACTTTTTAAAGGATTGCCAAACTATTTTCCAAAGTAGCTGCACCATTTTGCATTCCCACCAGTGATATATGAGGGTTCTGGTCTCTCCGCATGCTTTTCAAGGCTAGTTATTGTCCATCTTTTTTATTATAGCCATACTAGTAAGTGAAGTAGTATCTCTTTTTGGTTTGAATTTATCTTCCTCTAATGACTAATAATGTTGAGCAGTTTTTCATGTGCTTTCTGGCCATTTGTCTATCTTTTTTGGAGAAATGTCTATTCAAGTTCTTTGCCCATTTATTTCAGAAGCAAAATAACCCACACTTGAAGACCAATTAATATCAGAAGAAAAAGAAAGAAAGGGATTTGAGATGTAGCTGAACTTTCTTTTAGATTGAGTAATATGAAATTGCCATTTTTGTAAATCAAAAATTATTGAACATTATTCCAAATGAGGGGCACCTGAGTACCTCAGTCAGTTAAGTGTCCAGCTGTTGATTTTGGCTTGGGTCATAATCCCAGGGTTGTGGAATTGAGCCTCATGTCAGGCTCTGCACTGAGTGTGGAGCCTGCTTAAGATTCTCTCTCCCTCTCTCTCTTTCTCTCTCTTTCTCTCTCTTTCTCTCTCTGTCTCTGTCTCTGTCTGTCTGTCTGTCTGTCTCTCTCCCTCAGCCCTTCTTCTCTGCTTGTGTGCCTTCTCTCTCTCTAAAATAAAATACAAACATATATATATTATTATGTATATATTATGTATGTATATATACATATATATGTGTATATATATGTATATATGTGTGTGTGTGTGTATATATATATATATACACACATACATACATACATAATATGTTACAAATGAAAGACTCAGCAAATAGTTACTTTACAAAAGCAAGATATGGCAAACAGATGGACGAGCTTATTTTTGAGTGAAAATGTTATTTTTATTAAACAGAAGAAGAGAAGGATTAATTTCCAACTTTTAAAAGGCAGCATTAGAGAGATATTTTTTCAAACGTGAGAGGGAGTGTTCTGTAGCTCCTTTCCTTTAAATCAAAGGTGGCCTCAAAAAAGGGCAAAGGATAACCTGCAAACTCAAGAACACAGTCTTTTAGAACCAAAAGACCTGTGTCCAGTGATCACCATTGTTCCCCTTCCTCCTGGACACAAAACTAAACTCCATTCCTTATCTTCCCTTCAAGGTGGATGTGGCTGCCACTGGAATGCAGGTGAAAGTGATAGGCATTACTGGACATGGCCTATAAGACCTCCATGAGTGGCCTTTATTCTCTTCCCAAGCCATTGCAGAGACTCCATCAGAGGGCATGAAAGCAGAAGTGACCATAGTGACCCCTAAATGACTACAGTGAAGTCTCCCCATTAAACAGAAACATCCATATTAGAATTTCTTGAACAAGATATAAACATTTCTTGGGATAAGCTATTAAAATTTTTGAAGTAAGCTTGTTCTAGCAGGTAGTCTGCCCTAACTAATATAAGCTCTTTAATAAATAGTCAAGGACTTTGGACAACTATTTCTTTGCCACTATGCATCAGTATTGCCTCCTTCAAAGTCATAAAGGAAGAGTAAATCCATGGTTATGTTCCAGCAACAATTTCTCCTCATGAGTATCCTCCATCTGTTTTCAAAGTACAGGCCACTCTTCTCCTTGTAACAGTCTGAATAAGTTGACACATTATAGCACATTATACAATAAAATCCCTAAAAACAATAAGCAAATCATTTTAAGTGTAGGTCACTAGGAAAACAAATTAGACACAGCACACACTATGATGATTTCATAATTCACTCTATCAATTCCACAAGTTTCATAACATCAAACATACCCATGATGGCTCTACTGTATTTATCATCTCTCATAGGAAGAAACGAGGATATATAAAAAGCTCTTCAAATATAAAATGTAAAACAAGGGCCCTATTTTCTCCTTGTTCTACCCTCTCCAAAAAAAACCTCTTTCACCCATACTCCCCATCTCAGGAAATGATGCTACCATTTGCCACTTGAGCCAAACACCTAATAGTTCAATTTTAAAGTCTTTACCCTCACTTCACTTCCAATTCATCTGCAATTGCTATTTGCTCCACTTCTATTCCAAATGTTGGATATTCCAAATGTTGTGGTAAGGATGCTGATCATGGATTTAACTTTTTAACACTTTTTTTTAGAGAGAGAGAAAGAGAGCATAAGCAGAGGAGGGGGCAGAGGGAGAGAGAAGGAGGGAGGGAGAGAGAGAGAGAGAGAGAGATTGTGTGTGTCTGTGTGTGTGTCTTAAGCAGGCTCCATGCTCTGCCCAACACAGGGATCAACTCAGGGCCCAATTCCATTACTCTGGGATCATGACCTGAGCCAAATTCAAGAACAAGATGCTCAACGAATTAAGCCAGCCAGTGCTCCCCTTTATTCTGTTAATGTGGTATATCACATTAATTGATTTTCATATATTGAACCACCCTTGAATTCCTGGGATAAATCTCACATGGCCATGGTATATGATCCTTTTAATATGCTATTGAATTTAAGTTACTAGTATTTTGTTGAAGATGTTTTCATCTGTGTTTAAAAGATATCTTGTCACCAATTATAATGTGTGGAGCAGGGGATCCTCCCACATTTCCAACAAGCAATCATCTGACAGTAGCTGGGTATCCTACAATTCACCTCAATTCTAATAATACCTAGATAGCATCAGATCTCGTATGTCACAGGTAGTCCAACAAGACTGCCCTCTCCCACTTCAAATGCCAGTTCACAAGTCCAGGTTGTTACCTGTGTTTCTGATCAATTGATTATAAATCAGGAGTTCCAACAATGCATTTCTTTGATAAAATTAATTTGCTAGAGTGGCTTACAGAACTCAGAGAGACCTATTGCTTTCTATAACAGCAGTTTATTATAAAATTATATAACTCAGAAACAGACAGATGGAAGAGATGCATAGTGCAAGGTGTAGAGAAAAAACATGGAGGTTCCATGCCACTCCCCTTGAACCTCCAGCCCAGGACCTCTCCAAACCCTCTTTGGAGGGGTTTGTGGAGGCTTATTACTAGGCATAATTGACTAAATCATTGATCGTTGGTGATTGATTTAACCCTCACTGGAAGATAGGGGGTGGGACTAAAAGTCCCAACCCTCTAGTCATCTGGTTAATCTTTCTGGCAGCCAGTGCCCATCCTTAGATGGGGTCCACAAATCACCATATTAGCATAACAAAAGACACCTTTACAATTCTCATCACTTAGGAAATTCTAAGGGTTTCTGGAGCTCTGTTGGAAATGGGGACAATGACCAAATATATATTTTCTATTATAAATCCAAATATCACAAAGTTAACCAGATATATTGACCTGTAGTTTTCTTTCCTTTTGGCTTTTGTCTGGTTTGGCATCAGGATAATGTTGGCCTTGTAAAACGAGTTTGGAAGTGTTCCCTTCCCTTCAGTATTTTTGGAAGAGCTTGAGAAAAAAAAAAAACTGACATTCTAAAGTTCCACTTTTTCCATCTCCAAAGTCATGACCTTAGTCCTACCCAACATCTCTCACTTGAAACTACAACAGGCTCCTCAATTTCACTACTTCTACTCTTCAACCCCTATTCATTCCCCATACAGCAGCCATGGGAATCTTTTAAATATTTTTTAACATTTATTTATTTTTGAGAGACAGAGCATGAGTGGGGGAAGGGCAGAGAGAGAGGGAGACATTGAATATGAAGCAGGCTCCTGGCTGTGAGCTGTCAGCACAGAGCCTGACTCAGGGCTCAAATCCATGAACTATGAGATCATGACCTGAGCCCCATCCACAGGAATCTTTTAAAACACAAATAAGATCTGGTTACTGTGTTAAAAAATCTTAAACGGTTTCCCACTGCATTTGGAATACAATGTAGAAGTCTAACATTCTGGCTCAAAGGCCCTTTGTGGTCCAGTCACTACTCAAGTCTCCAATCTTGTCTTGTGCCACTGTAGTACTCAGATACTATTCTTTAACTATCAAATTAGTCCAACCTAGGGGTGCCTGGGTGGCTCAGTCGGTTGAGCGTCCGACTTCAGCTCTGGTCATGATCTCACAGTTGTGGATTCGAGCCCCACGTCGGGCCCTGTGCTGACAGCTAGCTCAGAGCCTGGACCCTGCTTCAGATTCTGTGTCTCCCTCTCTCTCTGACCCTCCCCTGCTCATGCTGTGTCTCTGTCTCTCAAAAAATAAAAAATAAAATGCTTTAAAAAATTAGTCCATCTTAGCAGCATATAGTTAAACTTTGTTGGTTTCAGCAGAGGAAAGGTACCATACCATCTATATCACAAGCCAAAATAAATTATTATCCTGATACTGTCTCTGTCCTTTTCCTTTTACATATAACATTTGCATTGCCTCATTTGTGCCTCTTAAATAAAATTTTAAAAAATAAATAAAAATAATAAATTGTTTTACAAAAAATATTTTTTACAAAATTTTTTTTAATTTTTGTAATGTTTACTCTTGAGAGAGAAAGATAGTACGTGAGAGCAGGGTAGGGGCTGAAAGAAAGGGAGACAAAAGATCCAAGATGGGCTCTGCGCTGATAGCAGATAGGCCAATGCGGGGCTCAAACCCACTAACCACGAGATCATGACCTAAGGCAAAGTCAGATGATTAACTGACTGAGCCACCCAGGCATCCGAATAATAAAAATTTTTTAAAAGTTTTTGAAACAAGTAGGCAGGTACTATTTTTCTTCTTTGACAGTTGTAAAACTGAAACATACAAAGAAAGGTTATGCATGAAATAGCCATATATACCTCAACTTAAATGTAAAGTAAATTTTGATGAACTTCAGACAATTCATCCTGCACAGTAATATTAAAGCAGCATCAAATATACACCCATAATGCAAAAAGTCTTAAGAACGATAACGTTACATCTCTTACATTCATATTTAAAGAACCGTGTTGTAAATATCCACATCACTCTGTCTCTGAAAATTTTCTGATTCCGACTCAGACTACCTCTATATAGCAAAATGGCATTTATATTGTCACCATGGCAAAAAAAAAAAAAAGAAAAAGAAAGGAAGAAAGAAAGAAAGAAAGAAAAGAAAAGAAAAGAAAAGAAAAGAAAAGAAAAGAAAAAAGCCTCGAAATATATGTTAATAAGGGACTATCACTAATTTTCTAAAGTCAAAAATCTAGTTAGGGATTTTCAACATTTCAAAAGAAGATTAAAAAGAAAAACATGGAATATCATTACCAATATGTTTCAGTATTTAATTTTATTTGAATGCCAAAATTTATTTTTTAAAGAGAATTTTTCATTATATTTCTTCATTTATTAGTAATCACAGATTTTCCTATGAATGAGGAGAATTAAAATTATCTAGTGGTGCTGAGAATACTGATTATGTATGCCTACTTGAGGTCAACAAAAAGGGTACTAAACAATGCTTTCCCATTGCTTTTGGAGATAAATTTTTTACCCACAACAATTCATACACAAAATTTTATATAAAATGGAACTATGCTGTTTCACTAAGGATAAAAACCCTCAACTCCACCCACAGTATCTCTCCTTTACTTCACTGTTCCTAAGAAGAACCTAGAGTTTATAAGATTCCTGCTTTAAATCCTCAGAAGCTGCTAGAATTTCACTTTTAGTACTATTGAAAATGATGGATTTTATAACAGAAATTGAAGAAGCACCGTGGCCGGGACACCTGGGTGGCTCAGTCGTTTCAGCAACCAGCTCTTGATTATGGCTCAAGTCATGATCTCAGAGTCATGGGAACAAGCCCAGCAATAGGCTCTGCACTGAGCGTGGAACCTGCTTAAGATTCTCTCTCCCTGTCCCTCTCCCTCTGCCCCTCCCCTGCTTGTGCAGGCACACTCTCTCTCTCAAAATAAAATAAAATTTTAATTTTAAGAAAAGAAGAACCATAGCTTGATTTTTTGCCTTGAAATATTATTTCTACTTCTATTCCTATTTCAAATTGTATACTGTTCTTTCGCTCCTTATATTTCACTCTGTTTTTAGTCTGTTTCTAGACACTACATTTGCAGTGACCATTAGTTTTGAACTTTTTAAACACAGAGGGAAAGGGACATATATTTCAAGGAATAGATTCGGTATTTTCAAGTATCAGTATCTCTTTTTAGGAGTTTTAGGTTACGTATGCCACGAAACACTGGCCATTATAATGTGTAACCACACACCATACTCAGTAACACCAGCATCGTCAGTAGTTTGAAGCCAAATGCTCTTCTGCTGAAGTAGGAACAGTAAGAGGAAAAGGCATGTGGACACAGACTTTTACAGATTTAGTGATGTTGCTATTCGCGTCAATAAATCTGAATGGAAACGGGTACACCACAGCAGAAAAAAAAATAATAATAATGCTATAAGTTTCAAAGAAGGAAGGGATAAATCAAACTCAAGCACAAGAGAAACCCTTAATTGCATGCCTTGTAGACAAGGTCATTTCGGTCAGCCTCTCACTAACCAACGCTTCATTCTTTTCAGTGGATGGATAAGTCTCCATCATTTTAAGCACCACCTGGATGTAGACCTGCTCCAGGGACTAGCCCGTTTCAGCCTGGAAAAGCAGACATTTTGGGTAGCATAGGTTTAGAAGAGTATTGCACAACCCAATCAGGCCCAATAACCTCTTTATTAACAATGCTACCTTAAGTAAAATTAATTAATATAACTTACTTGTACATATTTCATAAGTCTTCAATAGTGATGTAAAAAAGGTATAAAAATAAAGCAAATTATCATTTAAGAATATGTATTTCAAAATGTATTCTGAACTCGAAGATGTATTTCAACTCAGAGATGAGTTCCTTGAAGACCTAATGAACTAATTAGAAGCTTACAAGTATCTACATCTCACAGTTCATGGGACCAAGCCCCAAGTCAGGCTCTGTGCTGACAGGGTGGAGTGGGCTTGAGATTTCCTCTTTTTCTCTCTCTGCCCTTCCCCCACTCACACATGCGCTCATGGGCTCCCTTATGTGAGCTCTCTCTCTCTCTCTCTCCCTCTCAAAATAAATAAATAAATATTTCTAAATATTGGCACTGATTTCTCTATGACTGAATTAAAAGAAATGGAGATTTGGGAAATCATTTAATAAATTCAAGCTTTATATATATAAAAGCATGAGTTCTAGTTTTGTTTTGGTTTGCTGTTTCTGTCATTTTTATATTGGTCTTCCTGTCCCCAGTCTTCTCATTCTGCCACCACTTATTTTCCTAAGCAATGAATCTGATCATATCATTTGCCTGCTTAAGAATTTCTCTTGATTCCCTGTTGAGTAAATGATAAAATTCACGCCCAACTTGGCAACAAGGCCTCTCACAGGCCCCAGCTGACTTTCTCCTTGAGCTGTCTTGAGCTGGCTCATGCCTGCCAGGCTGAACACTCAGACTGCACTGCCTTAGCAGCTACTATTTATTCTCTTTGCCTCTGTGTCCTCCCCTACATCCTCATCTTCACCTGCCCACCTCCATCTCTCCTCCTGAGCTTGAGGGTTTGCGTTCTTGAGTAAAGACTTCAGTGACAAACTTCCTGCCTCCGGCAGCAACCCATCCTCTCTACTCTTACAGCTTTCTTCGGAGCTCTAAAATAGCATCTAAATATCTGTCACTTCTCTCGGATTAGGAACAAGGACAACTTTACATTTCCTCTGAACTCCTGTGCCCAGCAAGTTGCCTGGCACGCACTGGGCAGTGGATGGCTAAGCAAACATTATGTATTCCGCAACACCAATCACTTTCCACCCTGTTTCTCAGTGCTACAGGGACAACTCACCATAGCTTACCTCCAACAGGCCCATTGCCCTCACTTAGGAGAGACCCAAGAAGTGGATAATGAGAGTTCTCTAAGCCCACATCAAGCATTCTCCTAGAAGTAATGGCGTCCTCAGGAACTAACACTCTGGGACACGCGCCTGGGAGTCAAAAAACATTTTCCATGGGTATCTCAAAATAAAATGTTGGGGGAGGAGAGGCGATATCCAAAAATGTTTCCCTTTCTATTTAATAAATCTTCACACAGTAGAAAGAAAAAAATGATAGAGGAAGAGACTGAGAGCTAGAGAGTGGAAAAGCAGAACAAGGAAGAGAGAGTGAGCTATCCAATGGCAGCCTCTTCTGTGTTTGTCTACACCTCCTACCACTCTGCTACTTAAGAAGTCATCTTGGCCAATCCCTTGTCCCTTTCCTGTTGATCTTTCTGAGTCCTTCCACTGCTGATCAAAAATAAAAAGGGAAATATCGTTTGTACAAAAAATTAAAAGAATGTGATTTTACTAGTATATTTACTATATCTAGATAACTATCTTGTCAATATTCATATCTATATGACATTCAGTAGCATTTATTTTCTGCTGGCAAATAATAATTCCGAGTTTCTATTGTCTCTGCAACCAGCAGCATGTAGTAAGTCAATTCCATTTTTTTCTTCAAAGCTTTTGAGAAATATTATCAGAATAAGATGGCTTGTCTTTACAATGTTTTTAAAAAAGTTTAAATCATCTGAAGTTCCTCTTTCTTGCCTCAGCTGTTTACCCCCATGTTCAGCATCTGCAGATTCAGGTCCCAAAGTTAAATCAGCCCAGAGAGTTTCTAACTTCATGAACTCTCTGTTCTTGGCTGATTCCTGCTCCCATGGGAAATACCACGCTGCTTTTAGAATCTTTCTAAACCACACACAGACTGTTGTGTAAGGACATTTCAGTGATCAGAGTTTATGACTCAGAGATTTTGAAAGTCTAAATTCTGGTATCTGTTTTACACAGCCTGCTGGATAGGGCTTCTTCTGCCTCCCCACCCCCACTCTCTTTCCACTTCACATTATAGAAACTAGATCCAAGAATTGATGAGACAAACATTTGCAAATACCATGTTAGATTATAACAGGATATTTTAGAGAAGACAAGAATAAATAAAAGGGACAGAAATGTTAATGAATATTTGGAAGTCATTAATGAATTAGCCCAATATTAATTATCTACTATATGACAAGCAATTTCACATGCATTCTCCCATTTAATCTTGAAAGCAATCCTGTGGCATAGACATTATTTATACCCACATTAAAATAGAAAACTGAGGCTCAGAGGGGTTAAATACCCTTGTCCAAGGGTCCCGTTGCTAGTGAGTGCCACAGAATTTGAACTTGCATCATTTGACTTGACTTTGAATTCCTTTCACTGCACCACTCTGTGGAAAAGACTAGTACATTCCACGGTTTGAAATTTGTCATCCATTATCTATGATCTACTTTTTAATGTAAGCCTTACAAAAATAAGTTTCTATTCTAATACAAGCTCAAAAGATTACCTTGTCTAGAAAAATGAAACTGGGAGGTTGTTCCTATTCTTAGGATTGTCTCATTTAAGCAAGAACTAAGAAAGGTGGAATCTGTAGAGACTTGATACTGTTCCCAGGATCCTTTACAAACAAAAATAAACCTCTAACTAATGCAGACTACTCAATGCCCCCCTCTTCTTGGACTAAATGGGGCCCTTTTACCGAGGAAGCTGCTAATATGGCATCAGGCTATTAATGGGAAAAGCATTTACTTTAGATTAAGAACAGTGTAAAGTAGAGTGGGGCCCACTATGACTGGCTATTAGGGATGTTAATTAAATATTTATAATGTCTAAATTAGCATAGTGAAAGCTCAATTCATCAATTTGTTCTGGTCTGTTTGTAAGGGGAAAAAAATAACTCCAAATGCCCCTGAAGAAAGATGCTATGTGAGTCAATAAGAAGATGACTGAACAATTTATTATGATTGTGGTAAACTTTTTATTTTGATTTTATTTAAAGGTACTTGTTGCAGCACCTTACCTTAAAGACCATTTACCACAGTCAATATACTGGAGGGCCATACATTATTCATTGTTATCCAATGAAAAATTTGCTAAGGTGCTTCAATGCTGAATGTCTGATTGATTAATTGATTTCTTGATAGTTACTTCCAAAAAGTAGGGGACTAAGGTTTAAAGTTGAGAACTGGGGCTGGAAGCCAGAAGCCCTGGGTCCTGGGTCCTTCCCACATTACTAACAAGCCAGCAGAAGGACCTACTTTTCCAAGCCTTGAAATGATATCTTGCTAATAGAGTTGTTTCAGGCTTCATGGTTAATAATTGAGAGGAATAGTTGGATCTTCCACTGAAAACAGTTAAGTATGTGGCTGTTTTTCTTTCTGGTTAGTGTCAGGAAGCCAATAATATTAACACCTAAATGCCCACAGCCTGTGAACACTTAATGAATGTATTTTCTGAATTCCATTAGTTTAAAAGAATTTTTTTTTGCCTCATTTTAATATGGGAAAGTCCCAAAAGGGAAAGGTCAACTGTCCTGCATACTTTCGACTGTAGATGAGGCTGATTGCAATGGAGACGTTTCATCACCAGCACTTTAAACGGGGTTGTCTATAGCTGCCTGAAACCCATCACCATTCACACATTTTAATAAACACAATTATTAAACATAATAAAGCTCAATTCATCAACTTGTTATGGTCTGTTTGTAAGGGGAGTTTTTACAAACCCATTCTTCCCACACTGGACCAGTCGTTTGTTTCTGTGACCATACTTAATGAATGCACTTCTTACCCAAAACTAAAAAGTAAAAAATAAAACTTTATGCAGACGTTTCAGTTTGTTTTGGCTATAAGGAACTGTCTTCCTTCTATCTTGCAGGTTCTCCTCTCCTATGGAGAAACGACCAGAAATACTGATCCCTCTATATATGGTATCTGATCTTCTTTCTTTCCTCTCTCAGACAAGCTGGCTTCCCTACAGAAAGGGCTGGTGGGAAAGGGTTAAAGGTTCTCTGGTCAAAATGACCCAACAGAAGGAGGCCGGCCCAGAGCTGAAATCTAAGTGCTAATGACCGCTGCCCTTCACCCCGCTGCTGTCCACCGGCCGGACCTGCGGCTGGGCGGGGGCCGGGGCTGGGAGAGGGCACAATGTTCTGCATTTAACATTTGAACTTCTCCCATGCGAGGCAGCAGGCCGTTTTGTCCTGGGGTCGCTGACCCTGGCTACCCCATCAGCTGCCCTGAAACCTTAATTGAATGACAGATGGTCATCTTCGAGGTCTCCAGAAGCTGCGCACTGCCAGCCGCGCGGGGGCTGCGGCCCCAGGCCCCAGCGGGCCCGCCCCGACTCTGCCAGGGAGGGGAGGGCGGCAAAGGCTCAGGAGCCCTTGGAGACACGGCCGGCGCACGAGCACGGCGGGGTCCGTGGGCCGTGGCCGCGTTCCCGGAGGAAGCCAAGGCCTCAGTGAACACGCAGGAGAAACCACCCAGTCCCAGTGACCCTGCCAGCCTCGCGGTTGGAGCGCCCACACCAAGCCTACGGTCGGGCGTTCTTCCCGGCAGCCGGAGGCCCGGCCCAGCCTCTGGCCCTCGGAATGGGCCGAAGCGAGACGAAACCCCATCCTCTGTGCCGGAAGGTCTCGGCTCCAACGTCCTCAGGGCCCACAGCGCAGAGGTGGGGAGCCTGTGCGGCCTAGTGCCAGCAAGCCACGGTCCAGTTTCAGGAAGCCCACCGCCAGGTCTGGCCCTCCCTCCAGGGCCCGCAGGGAGGCCGGAGGCCGAGCAGCCCGCTCGGCCCCACGCCGCCTGCCCTAAGCCGCGAGGTGCGCCTTCGCGCGAGCGCGGTTCCCGGCCGAAAGCCGCTCGAGCCTCGCTGTCCCCGCGGGTCCCTGGGCCTCCCGGGCTAATACCTGAGCGCTGGAATCTCAAAACCATCCCACTGCGCGGAGCTTTCAGAGCACTCGGGTAAAAGGCAGGCGCCCAGAAAGGTGCCTAGAGGCACCACGCCTAGCCACGCTGCCTCGGCCGCCTGCCCCCGCTCTAGTGTCCTTTTACTTATTATTATTTTTTTTTTAAATAAAAGCTGCGAGTCCCACAATTACTAGGATTACAGTGAGCGGGTATTGATCTGCAGCCGGCATTGTAGGATCAAGCCGGCGGGCGGAGGCAGACATCTCCGCCCCCACCCCTCGCCGCCACCTAGTCCTGCAAAGCGCTAAGAAAAAAAAAAAAACGTTTCTAAATGTATGATTTCAGACGCACCGTCAACACCTGCTGCAAAAGAATGACCCTCCCCCCCACTCTCTCCTACCCACCAGAGCGGCCACACCTCCTTCCCTCCACCCGTGGGCCTCCCAGGCCTGAGCCAGATACGCCGCCACCTTCAGCCTTTTTTTTTTCTCTTTTTCTAATTACTGAGGGAAAATATACACATAAGCAAAAAGAAAAAAAAAAAAAAAAACCCCTCTCCGGCAGGCGCGAGAGGGGGTAGTGAGGAGGCCAGGGAAGGCGGTAATGCAACCCTAATGCACAGATAGCTGACATCAACTTCCGTCAGGCAGCTCCTGAAGATCGAACCTTTCGATTGTAACTGGGACAATTTGCATAGTGATTCCCTTTCAGAGCTTTCCCGGGTCCATAACAAGCCCAGGCAGCTATTCAAATGCAAGTTGCAACCCCAAATGCGAGGCTGGCCTGACCAAAAAGAGCCATCGGGCTCCTGGGAGAAGCGAGACAGGTACTCCAGTTCTCATCCTTCTCTGTTCTTCCTTTTCTTTCTTTTCTCCGGTTCCTGATTTAGCTGGGAGCTGTTTATTTATGGCTGCAAATGTGTGTGCGAGGGAGAGGGAGAATTGATCTTTGCCTGGATTTAAAGATGGAGCCGAAGGCGCTGGAGGGAATTTGGGTTTGTGCGTCTGGCTCAGACCCTGGGAGCCAAAGGGGGCCGCTTGGCACGGAGCCCGAGGTCTTTCTTTCTCGCACCCCTCACCTCGCGACCCTGCAGGAATCCGCGGGCCCAGGAGCTGCCTGGCTGACCCACCTGCCCCAGGCTGAGCTGTCGAGAAAGGCTTCATGGAGGGGGCCAACCCGTCCCAGTCTTTAAAATGAGCACAATAAAAGGTATCACCTGCGACATGTGCGGATTATTTTTTCTTAGGGTTCATTGACGCGGCTGCGGGGTGCGGCGGCTTACAGGTTCTGGGGAGGGGGGAATGAGGGGGCCTTAAATTAGACTCCCCGGTTTCCCGGTTTCTTTCACATTTGAAATTATGCAGATTGACTCTCGTTTCCCTCCCTCCTAGGGGGCAAATCCTCCAACGCGAACCTGACCGCTTGTCACAGAAGCAACTTGCCATGAAATCCGCTAATGCGCCGCGACTCGCCCACCGGGGTAAGCCAGTGACACAGGCGCGTGCGGGGGAGGGGAGTGGGTAAACCGGGGCGGGGGCTTCAGGGGCCCCGCCATGCCGGTCCACTGCTGAGCTTGTGACCTAGCAAACAGGGTGGGAGCCGAGGGCGGAGGGCAGAAGCCGCGTCACGGCCTGGGAGCCGAGCGGGGACGCCCCCCTCCCGCCTGCCCTCCTAGCCACGGCCGGCCGATAACGGGTCCTCCTGGCGAGTTTAAAGTAACAAATGAGGGCAGGGAGGAGGCCTCCCTAGCAGGGAGTAAATATCCCGGCGTGCCCGGATGGGTGGCCGGTACGCGAGCGCGTGTCTGCGGTTTGTGCGCGGTTCTCCTTTGAAGCAGCGTGAGGCTGCAGAACAGCACCTGCATTGGTGCGAGGTGTGGAACTGGAGCCAGCGGAATTCACATGGCGGGGGGGGGGGGGGGGGAGGAATGCCCCCGATTGGAACTTGTCTCCACGTCCCTAGACTGCTTCCCGCTTTCTGAATCTCCCAGATTGTTGGATTGGCTCTCCAAATCCAGCCGTAAACTGCTAAAGATGGTCACAGGCCACTGTTCTTGCAGCACTGACCATTATCTCAGTGGCAGAACCAGCTCCTATGGTCAGAGAGCAAAACGCGGCGGCTAAATTTGTTTTCTTTCTTTTCTTTTTTTGAAGTGGTGAGAAATTGTAGGCTTCTTAAACCACGGAAGCAGCCAAACACGTATTTGCCAATGTCCTTTGCTTATATTGGTTCCGGTATTGAAAGCTGTCTGTCCATGAGCTTTTTCGTTGTACTGTTCTATGCAGAGCACTCGGGATATTTTTCTCATTTTTTTAAGCCTTTGTATCTTAAATATATATGTATAGACAGACAGAAGAGACAGAGAGAGAGAGAGAGAGAGAGAGAGAGAGAGAGAATGCTCTCCTGATTGTTTCACAATAGGTTTCTTAAAGACGAGATATGTGGAGCGAGTGCTTGGGATTGAATGATGAAAAAAGCAGACTGGAAGGTACAAATAAACCCAGTGCAAATTGAAAACAAATTGAACAAATGAAATGATTATGAAAGAAGATCAGGGAATTAACTAGGCTGGAAAGAGCAGGTTTAAGGTCTGAAGTTTGCAGATTTAATGGCCATAGGTAACAAATCGAAAAGAATTAAACCTATGCCTTTGCCTGTGTATGCACAACCAAAGAACACACATCCTCCTGGGTGTCTTGGTCAAGTGCATGTTTATTTCAAGGCGTTTCAAAGGGCAATTCAGCTTTGAGATGCTTTCCTATGTTTTTGGCAAACTACAGCTAGTTAGGTGACCTTTCGTTCTGGTGGAAAACAATTTAAAATTTATTTCTGGCTGTAGAAAAGAAGTGAAAAATTTAAAACCCTGATAGTTAAATTGTTACAGGTTTCTAAGGAGTTAATTTGAAGTAAATAACCTACTCTACTGTGAGCACAGGAGTAAGTTAGAGGCCTTTGCTACAGAGGCTTCTGCCTGGTGGTGACAGAGCTTTGTGTGTCTGAGAGGGGTGTGAGGAGGCTCTGAACCTAGCTTTGGATTTGTTGCGTCCTTCTCCCTCTCTTAAAACAGTAACTCAAGATGTAAGTAAAAGTGTTTTCATTTTTTATTGATCCTGCTAACATCTTTCATTATCCAGCATGTAGCCACAGCAAATTATTGCTCATTTGATACCGAGAATTCTATTGACCATCACTTTCATTGGAGAGAGAATTCTAACTACTCCGCCACTCTATAGTCAGTCAAAGCTAATGCTGAGGACGGTCCTCTGCTAAACCTGAGGTAAATTGAGCCCTCTGCCTCCAGGAATTGATGGAGATATGTTCATTACATTGGGCCACGTGAACATGCATAGAAATCTGCTTTTTACTCTGCTGACCTTGCCCCCATTCATGCAAAAGGTCGGCCCCTTTGAAACAGATCTGCCGGCTTGGAGGGCTAGGTATTCGTTTGACTCTCCTGGATCCCTTGTGTCAACTTCTTTCCAGCTCTGACCAGGGTTGGAGCAAAGGAAATGATGCAGTAGAAGCCCACTCCTGTGGTCAATCCTGGGCTCAAAACCAGTCCAATTTGGACACCTACAGAAATCATTAAACCTCCCCACCCCCACCAAAATAAAAATAAACCTCCTAAAATATCCAGATGAGTGATTTTATGGTCTGGATATGATATTCTAAATTAAACTGAACCTCCCACACACACCAAGACCCCACCTTATCAAAGAGGGCTAAGTAGGGGAGGAGGGAGCTGTGACATAAGCATCTGTTCTCTCTTTGGTTGGCAATGGGCATCCAAAAAAGAATGACGGGCCAGGCGAATCCCGTGCTCACACTAGCAGCTGAGCAGGTGGAAGCTAGAGCCTAGTGAAGGAGTGAAGGTCTGACCTTTGACCCTCAAGCCCGAAGCTCTGGGACTCTCAAGGCTGGAGAACGAGGCCAGTCAGGAAAAGAGATGGACGGGGAGAGGAGACAGATGGGGAGAGGAGACAGCCAGGTTTGTTCCCTGAGAAGCTGGTGGCTGAATCTGCCTTGACACAGGAAGGAGCTGGAGCTACCACACAGCAGAGGTGACCCAATGCCCCAACCCTCGTTCCACAGGCAGCCTCCACAGGCTTTGCCTGTCAGAACCCACACGCCCTCACCTCCTCCCTTTGGGTGTCTCCAGGAAAGGTGCCTGACTTGAGAGTACGCTGTAGCGCTGGACAGGGCAGCGAGCTGCATGGTGCCCGGCACCGGAAGAAGGCTAAGGTGGTGGGGCTGGACTACTGCTAGCCCGGTTTCAGCCCAGCTGGGCCAGTCAGATTTCCAAGGAACAAGCAATCCATGCTGGCTTCACTTTAAGCCCTCAACTCCTGAGAAAAGGCCAGACGACCTTGGAGGAGCCATGTCCCTGGGGACTCCGTAGAAGAGAGGGTTAGGTTAGGTTTCATTTCCGAAACCTCCAGGAGATAAGTCCTCAGGGTTCCAGAACAAAAGGAGAGCCAATTAACGACTTTAACAAATGAGTCCACGGTTTGTGCAATCCATGAAACAGAGCCAGCTCCAAATCAGAAGGCGCCTGGGATTCTAAGGGACCTGGCTTGGTAGTTTTTTTCCTAATTGTGCTAAGTGCACATGAAGCTATTCACACTCTCTCACAGGCCTCGCTCCATGAACCATAGTGCACAGCTGGGAGCCACTTTGTTCTAGAACAAGGCAGTGAACGAGTGGGAGAGTGCTCTGGGCACACTAGTCTCTGACCCGAGAGCAGCAGCTGAGAGATGAGGGTAGATTCTAACTTGGCTACCGGGGATAAGGGTATGGGAGAAGGGAATGAATTTAAGACAAGATTCACATGGTGGATTTTTTTTTTTTTTGGTTTTTCTTTTTGTTTTTAACGTAGATAAATACCCGCCGGCGTTGGTGTAACCAGCGCACGCCCAATACACTCGTATTCCTCGAATGCGCTCACCGCCGGCCGCACTTGGAGAATCCAGCACACAGAGGTTTCTGAAACCCCATTTTCCTGATTGCAGCCCAGACTCTGGAAACACACGAGCCTTCGGGGGAAGGGAGCCTGATCAGGCCAAGCAGAGGGTCAGGCGAGCCGGCGCCCGCGCACATACACATGCACACACACGCGCACGCACACACACATGGATGCATACACGCACCCAGGTCTGTGCTCCCTGCGACGGAGGATGCAGGGTGGCTGGATGAAGATCTGGGAGGCCATGACTGAGTGAAGGCTCTGGTGCTGCCAGAACGATGCAACCGCTAAAGCAGTGTCATCCTTTGAGTTATTTAGGGGAACAAGACCTGGGACTTGGATTTGAGTTAAAGAAGTTAGGGGCAAGGTACAGATGGCCCAGAACATCTTTGGAATGAAGCAGAACTGAGAACTGAGGAAGCTAGACCGGCACTGCTGTAAACTGAAGATTAGGAAATATAATACTCTTGCACACACAGCAGCACACGCCTCCGATGACTGGCAAGGTTATCCCTGAACAAGGGGTCTCTGGCCCTGGCCGCGCCACCGAGCTTCACAAATGCCCTTTCAGCCTCTTCCAGGTTTTGCCAGGCAAGTGAAATGAGCAGAACACCATAGTAAATTATTTTGTTCAGCCCTCTGTCTTTTTATGAGAATAAAAGGCAACACTTTGTCATTTTTAATCATATAAGCAGACAATAAACCTAATTTCGATATTGATTTTTTCCAGAATCAAGTGATTTTGTGCAGTGTCTGTTGTGTTTCCTTTCCAAGGAATGGCCGCTTGCTGGTAGATTGTGTGGGTATAATGCTGCAGCTACACAGCCGGCGATTATCTGAAACATGCAGTTGATTGTGGAATTTGAAGCCAGATAGGTGAGAGGTGGCTCTTCCTGGATGGCAGGAAGTTTGGGTTCTGTCTAATTATCTAGATAATAGCCTGCCTCTAGAGTCCTAGGATAGATTTAAGGCTCTCAGCTGGCTCTTTTAAGAGTTATGGCCTCAGAGATTCACTTTAATTTTTCTTCCAAATATAATCAAATAAATAGAAATAAAAACAACCACCCAAAATTCTTGCTAATATCAGGGGCCTAGATGGCCCCGGGAGGAGCATTAGCAAGGGGAGCACACTCTCCCTGTTTGTCGAGTTCCAAGCCTGGGAAAGGGGTGCCACTGAGCCGGCTGAACATGGACCACAGCAAAGGCTCAGCCGAAAGTGTCGGGATACCTGTTACAGCAAAAGGGCCTAGAGGGTGCTCTCTCTGCATTCTGGACCTCACTTGCCTCTTTCCTTTCGAAGAAAGGAAGGAAGGAAGGAAGGAAGGAAGGAAGGAAGGAAGGAAGGAAGGAAGGAAGGAAGGGAAGGAAGAGGGAGAGGGAGGGAGGGAAGAAAATATTATTTGATGTCTGTGCAGAATACAGTGAGCACCTTTCATGGGAAAGTCCTGAGGTGCAGAGAGGTGGGCCAGGCCTCCACCTAGCTATAGGAGGAAGAGAAGGAGAAAGGAAATGAGGGAAGAAAGCTTCAGAGAGAAAAAAAAAAAAGAGAGAGAACAAATAGGTTGGGGAGAAAAGAAGGAAAGGAGAAGAAAATTAAAAAGGAGACGTGGAGAGGAAAGAATGAAAGGAAGGAGGAGGGAATGAAAGAAAAAGGAGGGAAAAAGATGGTGAAGGACAGGAAGGAAAGAAAAGAAGGAAGAAAAACAACTTAAAAGAACTAACAAAAAAATACAAAATTACCCCATCCTTTGGAGGAAACTATAGTTGACCTGGAACATTTCCTGAGGCTCCAGGTGGCTCCTACTCCCTCCTGAAATGAAGAACAAATGATAGTCCCAAGCATAAATTAAAAGCCTCCCAACTTCCTACTCCAATCCAAAAGACTAGGCTCAGGACAAACCGGACCGAGTCCTAAGGGGGAACCCATCTACTACCCTAGCATCTTGCTGTATAAGAAGGCCCTTATAATTAGCAGGGAGGGGTCGTCCTCTCCCCACCCCCCACTGCCTCCGCTTGCAAAGGCTTAGGACCCTGCTCATGGGAGGGGACCTGGTGGCCCTATGCCCTGAAGGGGGGGGGTGGAACCTCGGGCCTGAGAGTGACCCTCGGGCTTTGACCTTTCCCCCGCCGTCCTCCAGGGTCAGTATTTAACCTTTCGCTCCCCGGTTCGTGCCCTCGGCTAGGGAGAAAGGGAAACTGGGTCGATATTTGGGACCAGCCAGGAGGAGTGGGGAGGTGCCTAGGCCACCTTGCTGGAGGATGAGGCCCAAACCAGAGGGCTCACACCTCTCCCCACGCTTCGGAAACCGAGCCTCGAGGATCTGAGCCCGGGCGCTGGATGCCAAGGCTCAGTTACACCCCGTGCCTGGTAAAGAACCCCCTGAGGCACGGAGAGGTTGCGTGGGCTCCGTTCCCAGTTTAGAGCAGTTTCCATGCCCTGTTTAGAGCAATTTCTCTTCAAACAAACTAATTCCTTCTAAGACACGAGCCACCCGTTCCCATTTGGCGAATCCAGAGAGCCTTAGCCAGATGGACCAGAGGCAACAGTGCGGAATCAGACCTGCGACTCCCCACTCAAGCCCCAAGTGTTAGGCGCTTCTATGGGAGCGGGTGCTAAGAGGACCAGTGAAGAAATCGGGCCAAAGTCCAGGCTGCCTGGCCCCGACGACCGCCTCACTACCCCGCTGGGACCGCAGATCCAGCCTCTCTCCTGCCCCATTCCACGAACTTCCAAACGCGCCTGCGACCAGCGCCCCAGAGGGCTCTCCTGGCGGGGGTGGGGAAGGTGGGCAGCAAACCCGAGGCTGCAGAGGCGAGCGGAGCGCCCCCCACCCCCCAGCTCCCCTCGGCTTGGGGTTTCGCGGTCTCCCCAGCTGGAGCCGGGCCGCCAGGAGCCAGAGCGTTAGGTTCAAATGCATCAAGACTCTGAAGTCATTTATCCGGTTTCATAAATAATTTTCTTATTACACTTAAGCCTGATTCCTGCCCCCTTCCCATTTTTATTGCGGGGTTTCAGCGGCTAAAAAGTTTCTAAGTCGTGTGGGCCGTTGTTTTCCTTTTTCCATCATTAACATCATTAATATACGCTATCAATAACCCTGTCGTTCAGAGCCGAGTTTCACGGTATTGATCCACGCAGCTATTCATCTCTGCCATGCAAGACACGGAATAATTTTCGCATTACAGCAGCTTGGATTTGCTTTTAATTCATATTTAAAGCTGCAACCGGCTCGGTGGAGCGCTCTGCGAAAGACTAGAGGCGCCTAATTAATAATAAGTTAGAAACGAAGGAAGGCACTGGCGAATAAATAATTAATACAGACATCTATGTCTCTTTGAATATTGCTCCTTTAAAAATTTAGACTTACCAGGACCATACTGTAAGTCTGCAATTTATATTGCGAGGATGATTTAAGAAAGCTATTTTTTTCCCTTGAAATACTATGCTAAATTATTTACAGTGTTTTGCAAACCTAAGTTCCTTCATTAGCTAGCCCCTCCGGTTTGTTCCTTCCAGGTGGAAAACACCAATATTTCTTAAATAATCATAATAAGGACTATAAAAATCTCCCAGCAATAACCACCATTTGTGATTAGCTGCGAGTGGTAAGGGTGTAGGCATACTGGTCCAGAAAGTCGAGTATGGGGTCTCCAGTTCTCTGAGGGCTGGAGGCTGCCTGATTGGGGGTTTTCTTAGGGAAGGTAAACAACAAAATCCAAACTATTGAGCAGTGACTTTGGGCATTTGCTGGTACCAGAAGGGACAGCGTTTGAGGTGAACTCAAAAATCCTCAAAGGGCCTCTGGAAGGAGGCTGGGCTTTGGAGCGTTCCACGTTCTCCCCAAGGCAAATAAATAAATAAATAAATAAATAAATAAATAAATAAATAAATAGGATTTTTAGAGAAAGGCTACTGAAACAATCCATGACTGGATTCCAGGTTAGCCAGGAACTACAGTGGATGAGGAGAAAGAGCAAAATTCAAGTGGGTAGAAGTGACTGAAAATTGGGAGCAGTTTTTGTGAGAGAGACTAGGATTTGTTTGCAATATTGTTAGCAATATTGACTTTTTTTGTTACTTGGATTAATGTATGTTAAACAGGAAAATACAGGCATTAATCAAGTACATTATAATCATCTATTGTTGAGAGCAAAATTTCTCAGGTGAGTGCCAGAGATTCGCAACTATGAGGCACTTCCAGGGACCTCAAGACCACCGAGGCTTAGACTGGGGCAGTCGAAGCCCCCAGGGGCTGGCAGTGCCGGAGAAGGAGGGGGCTTCACCTCCAGCTCGCTCTTCCTCACCTCCTTTCAGAATTACAGCCTTATATTTAACCGATCCACTACTCAGGTGTGTCAGGCTTGACCTGTCTCCTGGGTTAAATGACGATTAGAGAAAATGAGAGGTGGAGGTGTTCTTGGCCACCCGGGTCCCTCAAAATTCCTCACCTCACCCTCCCATCTTCCTCCCAGCCTCCTAGCCCCGCCTCCAGGTCTCTTGGCTCAAGTAACCAACCTGCCTGGACCTTGACTCAGGACTAGGGGCTCCCACACCCAAACGTTGGTGTCCCGAGGCCGGGCGGGGCGCACAGCCCGAGTGCCTACACAAATATATGCATACATACACACAGGTTAGGCCTGAAAAAAAGACATGCAAGGTGGAGAGGGAGACACAGAAGCAGCTCTTCATGACCGCCTGCAGACTTTCCCAACTCCTCCGGAACCCTGGACCTGGGGCGCCGACCGTGCTCAGAGAAGCAAGCCTCAGAGAGACCATACATTCACATACACACATCTCTCTCTCTCTCTCTCTCTCTCTCTCTCTCTCTCTCTCTCTCTCACACACACACACACACACACACACACACACACACACACACACGACAATCCCTAGGGACGCCGTCCCCCACCCCCGCAGGCCCTGGCTCCACGCCCCGCTTTTGTGGGTTGGAGGCCAAGGCTGCGCTCTCAGATTTTCTTCTCAAGTCCCCTCCTGCGCCCTGGGTCACCATATTTATGTGGCAAGACCCTGCGACGCACGCACTCACGACGCCCAAGTGAAGATCTTTTCCGAACTCTGGCGAAGCTAACCCGCACGCCCAGGACCCCTTGGGCCTCGGGCGGATCCGGTAGAGACGAGAAAGTGAGCTCGGGGGTTAGAGGGCGAAGGTCCAAGGACAAGACTTCTGGGCCCCAGAGACTTCATAATCCTGCGCCGCGAAGGCGCGCGGGCCGAAGGCAGGCGCGCTCGCTCGGAGCACGAGGGGTCCCGTGCTCCTGGGACGGGTTCGAACGCGTGCCAGTCGCGGGGGTAAAGGGAAGAGGAAGTCAAGACTAGCATTGCGGACAGGGCCAGATGGGCAAGAAAAGAAAGGCGAGTGGGAAATGTGAAGGGGAAAGAAGAGACGAAGGAAGGGAGGGAAAGGGAAGGCTCGGCCAGGAGAAAACAAAGGCCCGGAGGGGGCCCGGCAGAGCGTGGAGAGAAGCGCCGTCAAGGGGCGGGAAGCCAGGAACACCGGCGTTTCATTTTTAAATCTTCTAGGTGTCTGCGGGTCAAATAAAGACAAGGGCAGTAACGATTATTCTGTTAAATCTATGGTACTTGACTGCGCAAACACTAATTGATTAGACACCAAAATGATTTGTTTAAAGAGTTTTCCTGCCCAAGTGCAGCTGTTCTCGGCCTGGGTTACCCTGGGAGGCTGCGGAGAACCCCGCCAAGTGGGCCGTGCGCCCGACCGCAGAGCCCGCAATCTGCACGGGTTAAGGGTGGTGGATCCTAGCCTCGCCAGCCTCAGGCTCCCGGCGGGGCCGAGACCCGCCCAGGGTGGTGTTCCTCAGGGCTGGAGGAGGGGGCACCCGGAGACCGTCGTAAGCCGACTTCGTCTTCCGCCAGCCCCCTTTGTTCCGAGTTGTACTCACTTCGGGTCGCTTTGACTTACACAACCAGGGACGGCTTTCCCCTGTCCCGGTCCTCCCTACCCCCAGCACTGCTACTTTCTACCCGCGAGCGCGGCGAATCCAGAAAGGAGCCCCAGATGGGAGACACCGGAAGAGGAGCCTTTTAAGCATCGCCCCAAAACTGAAAAAAATTCGTCGTCCCCCGCAGCCATTATAGGTCTCCTTCGTGATAGGCTTCAACCATACAGAGATAAGACCAAGGAAATCCACTGAAGGGTTGGCGAGAGAAGGCCAACTCTCCCGGAAAAGAGCTGACTGCGTCCAGCGCCTGGCCCTCTGGCCAGAGCGTCACCCAGAAGCTTTGGACCCTTCCCGCAGCCCCACGGCCGTCAGGACACCCCTTCTCGCTTCGCCGCTCTGAGACCTTAATAAGCCCTCGCCCAAGTGGAATGGATTTAAAAGCCCAAGAGAAGCCGCCTCTGGTTTACAAGATGGTCCAGGAGAGAAAGTAATCAGAGCTGCTCTATCAGGACCGCTGACATCCTGAGACCGCTGCCTCTCGCATCTCCTGTAATGCAACCCTCGAACCTTCTAGAACCCAGAGTCAGGAGGGGTTGGCACGAGCCCTTCTCCATTGCCTCTTCTCTTTGTGACTTAGAGGGGGTGGGTAGGAAATGAAACAAAGGAGAGTGCAAAAGTACAGAGTCTTATATATATGTGTGTGTGCGTGTGTGAGTGTATAAATTTCATACACAGATCATATACTGTGTGTATGTATATATAATGCATACACACATATCATATATGGTCATAGGCAAAACCTGTAACTTAGGTGGTTAGGTTTCCTTTTTCTTTAAAAAGGGTAAACATTTAAGCTAAGAGTTGAATACAAACTATATGCTAAATAGAAGATCAAAGGTGGACAGAGAGGGCTAGGATAATTGTTTACCACTTCCTTGGACCCCGGAGAGTGGGGAGAAGCCACTGACTAATATCAAAAAATGTTTTTCAATACTGAATCACCAGGACACTTCTGAATTTTTTGGTGTTCTATTCTAAGCCAACAATAATTTTCTGAATAAAATTCCTGCAGAAGTCTAAAGGACAGGGGAGGCTGACAGGATGCACCCAGTACCAAACTCTTCACTCCAGAGTTATCAATCATGTTCCCTACTGTTGCCAGACACCAAAGAAATGGTTCCTCACCAGGAGTTTAATTTTAGACTTGCTATAGGCATCAGAGATTCTGGTGGTTTACATTCTGAGGCTCTAGCCAAGGAGTCAGCCTACCACTGGAGCCCTGGGTGGGGGACTCTGCCTTTGACACCAGGTTTGCTGTTTGTATGGCCAACAAATGGGAAGTAAACATTTTATGGCTTGGGGGGGCTAGAAACCTTTCTTTGGAATGGTCTTAAAAACTAGGACTGAGTCATATGTTACATCTCTATAACTCAAAAAAGAACTAACAGGAATTCTGAAACTGATGGAACGTTCTGAGAGAACACTGTGTGGCCAGCATTTGGCAAAATGCCCTTATTCTCAGTCTCTTTTCTAAGCATGGTAGAGTTACCTGGCAAACGGTAGCCAACTCAGTACAGGAAGGACTGTATCTGCCCAACTACCACCACTGGACATTTACAAAATAAGTAGTCTGAAATTCCTGTTTCCACAATGAAAATATTGCCAGTAACAAACATCCAGTCTATAGTCTTTTTTCTTTTCTTCTTAAATATATACATGTAATTTTGTGATGGTGATTGACCCCATTTTTTCCCTTTAATTTCCCTGCAGCTACTCAAAATCTAACTGGCTGACAGTAACCCCTCCCCTCAAATTTCTTGACTGTCATAAAAAATTGAACATCATCCTGTAATTGTATACACTGACCAGCCATATAGTTTTAAGGGGTCCCTCCTTGAGCTCTAATTATTTCATTACCCATAGTGCAGCCGATGGGTACCAGACATTGTACTGGCACTGGAAGGGGGAGGAGGGGAAGGAAGAGAGGAACAAAATGATGAAAAGCTATCCTAGCCCTCCAGCAGTGGCAATTCACCTAGTGTCTGTCCCCCCCCCCCCCACCCTCCACACACATGTGTTCACCTTAACTAGGCCTAAGAGCATTCTTCCCACTCATCACACATCCTTAGTAATAGGAAAATTTTCCAAAAGGTCAAATAAGAATACAATGCTTCTTTAAAAATCATTGCAATTTGGGTCAACTACAGGTAAACAATGGTTAAACAAAAGGCATGAAAAGCCAAGAAAGATTAGGAAGATTTGCAAACCAAAGCAAGTCCTGTACACACATTACTTTAACATATTTAACAATTACCCAGATCTTTCCTTTGGCTTCTCCTTTAGAGACCAAGACTGAACCAGACCCCCTTTTCATAGGGGATGGGGGCCAGTGTTGATTGAGCTCACCTGATCCCAACCCTCTTCATAGGCTTCAGGGGCCCAGCTGGAAACCACACATGAAGGAGGGTTTCTAGGATCAAGTCCCTAAGTACTTACACAAAGAGAAAACCATGAACAATTTGTGCACTTGGTGATATTTACTTCTTTCTTTTCACAAACTGTCTTTTGGGAAGAGAGTTGTCGTAAGGGCAAATCAATCATTTCAAGGGGATTAAAATATGTGGAGGTGGGAAGGATACACAAGGGTTTAGCTCAAAGGCAGCTTGCTACTGTAAGCCATTGTCTGGTCTCATATGAGAGCTACATGCTCTATGTTGTAAGAAAAGAGAACAGAAACAATAAGGAACCAAGGATACAGCTTCCCACCAATACATTGTGATCCACTAGGCAGAAAATGTGTTTTATGCTTGTGTGTGTGTGTGTGTGTGTGTGTGTGTGTGTGAATGGTTAGGTGTAAATACAAGTTTAAATAGAATAACTGCGTTTTCTGACTTCCTTTATGCCTGTGCTTTTTTCCCCCAGAAGACTTTTCTTTTCTGGGAGCCTTAAATTCCTAAATGTTCACTATGCAGAGAGACACTGAGTTCTCCAAGATGCATTCCCATTTCCTGGGCCTCCACAAGCATCATTTGGACAATATAGACATATCTCTGGTGATGAAACGCACCAGACTAGCCAATCCCAGGATATGACCACTTTCAAGGAAGTCAGGTTGGACTGTACCCACTAGCCTTAATCTACCTGGATCATGATGTTGCCCTGGTTTTGTCAGGGAACTAGATAAAGAGATGGGCCTGCTCACGCCTTAGCTGATTGGAAGTTTCTCCTAAGGATTGTTTGGCCCAAGTGTTTGCCTAGGGGATTCCATCACCACGACTCCCACTATCCCAGCCCTGACCTCTCCTAGGGTCTAAACATTTTCAGCAGAGACACTGCTGGTGGGCTCTGATTGGGTGCCCCAAGAAAGGGACGTACAGTCTAAATTTGGCCCAGTGAAGGCCACACACACTTTGTTCCACATCCGGGTCCCGATAACCCAGGCTCTGGGAGGCTGTCCTGTATTGTGACCACTGCTAGCCCGGGGCTGAGGCTCCGCGCTGACCCGGTCGTAACTGCCAAGGGCTGGACAATGGGCACATCTGTCCTTTCTCCGAGGGATGAAAGCACCTAAGCAGACAGGGCTCTGCCTTTTGTTACGGATTTTTTTTTCTCTTTTGTAAATGAAAGAAAGCCTCGGCATGTGGTAGCCGGGTGTACGTCCCTCACTGGGGGCCTCCCCACGCGTCCGCATCAAGCCCAGGGACCAGGTTCGATTCCAGATTGGAGCGTGATTGTGAGGAGCGGGCAATTACGCCCGAGGCTGAATTGATTTTCAAATCTGGAGACTTCTCGCGGGGATGCCGGGAAGAGGGCGTCCCTACGGGCCCAGCAGAGACCGGCGCGCCTGGTCCACACTGCCCGGCGTCAGTTCTTCCCACAAGCAGCGTCCTCTGGGTGCTTTACCACGGGGGCCTTAGAGCGACCGCAGGAACAGCTCGCGCCTCTGCAGCCACACCAGCACCCAGAAGTTAACATAGGAACCCACCAGGGAACTCTCCACCCCCAACACACACACACACACACACACACACACACACACACACACAGCGCCATTCGCGAAGCGGCACTCCGCCTTAATTATCAGCTGAGGTGAAGAAGGACTCAGGCGGCGGGGGACAGCGAGGTATGGCCCCGGGTCCAACTCTTAGCTAAGAGTTTCCCTCTCCGGCGCGTGTAAGAGGAAGGGTGGGCAGAGGATTATCAGGAAGGAGGGAGGTTGTCGGGTCAACAGGCAGCAAGCTGACCAAGGCATTTAAGATATTTGCTTCTACTCCCTCCAAAGTGGCCGAGCACTTGAGGATGAGGAGAGCGCGGACTCCCAGAAGCCCTCTGGGGAAAAGCTTGGTAGGCCAGACCGAAAGGAGTAAGGACACTGGCTGAGGCTCTCTGGGCAACCTACACCGAGAGGCAGCGACTGGGCAGAAGGGTGAGGGCTCTCCAGGCGTAGCGCGCCTCTCAGGATGGGAGCCTGGGAAACGTTGCTGGGTGAAAGCGCACCCCAGCCAGAGAGCCGAGAGGGGTGCAAGTCTCCCGCGGTTGCGTTGGCCGCCGCAGGCAGCGCTCCACGTCAGGGCTCCACACGTGCGCGCGGCTCCAGGGCCACCCAGCGCTGCTGTTAAGGTGCGGGGCCCCCCTTCCATCATTTGTACGGGGACGTCACGGGCCGACCGCGCGGGGGCCGAGGGGGCGGGGCCGAGCCGCGCGCCTGCGCGCAGAGCCCGGCGGGCGTGAGGGCGGGCCGCGGCGGCGGCGGCGGCGGCAGCGGCAGCGGCGACGGCGGCGGCGGCGGCGGCGGCGGAACCGCGGCCACAGAGTCTGCAACAGTAACCGAGCCATGGCTGGAGCTGGCCAGCGGCGCGGGCAAAAAGCAGCCGCCGAAGACGCGCGGGCTGCGTCAGGGGAGCCGGGGGCCTCAGAATTCTAAGAAGGAAAGGGGCGAGAGGGGGCCACGGGCGGGCGGGCTGGGGGCTCCGCGCTCGCCCAACGGCACGGATCCCTTTTGGAAATTAATATTTAAAAAAAAGCCGAGGACGCAGAGGGGAAGGTGGGGGCAAGAGGGAAGGCGAGACACACACAGAGAGAGACAGAGCCCCACAGTGAGAGGAAGGCAGGCAGGCAGGCAACAGTCGCCGGCAGCCGATGTGAAGACCGGACTGCTTGCGCCCTTCGCCGCCTCTGCCCGGCCTCATCGATGTTGTGTCCGCCGCCCGCTCGCCCGGATCACGATGAACGCGCAGCTGACCATGGAGGCGATCGGCGAGCTGCACGGGGTGAGCCATGAGCCAGTGCCCGCTCCTGCCGACCTCCTGGGCGGCAGTCCCCACGCGCGAAGCTCCGTGGCGCACCGTGGCAGCCACTTGCCCCCCGCGCACCCGCGTTCCATGGGCATGGCGTCCTTGCTAGACGGCGGCGGCGGCGGCGGAGATTACCACCACCACCACCGGGCCCCCGAGCACAGCCTGGCCGGCCCCCTGCACCCCACCATGACTATGGCCTGCGAGACTCCCCCAGGTATGAGCATGCCCACCACCTACACCACCTTAACCCCTCTGCAGCCGCTGCCGCCCATCTCCACCGTCTCGGACAAGTTCCCCCACCATCACCACCACCACCATCACCACCACCACCCGCACCACCACCAGCGCCTGGCGGGCAACGTGAGCGGTAGCTTCACGCTCATGCGGGACGAGCGCGGGCTGGCCTCCATGAATAACCTCTATACCCCCTACCACAAGGACGTGGCCAGCATGGGCCAGAGCCTCTCGCCCCTCTCCAGCTCCGGGCTTGGCGGCATCCACAACTCCCAGCAAGGGCTCCCTCACTATGCCCACCCGGGCGCCGCTATGCCCACTGAGAAGATGCTCACCCCCAACGGCTTCGAAGCCCACCACCCGGCCATGCTCGGCCGTCACGGGGAGCAGCACCTCACGCCCACCTCGGCTGGCATGGTGCCCATCAACGGCCTTCCTCCGCATCACCCCCACGCGCACCTGAACGCCCAGGGCCACGGGCAGCTCCTGGGCACGGCCCGGGAACCCAACCCTTCGGTGACCGGCGCACAGGTCAGCAATGGAAGTAATTCAGGGCAAATGGAAGAGATCAATACCAAAGAGGTGGCGCAGCGTATCACCACCGAGCTCAAGCGCTATAGCATCCCACAGGCCATCTTCGCGCAGAGGGTGCTCTGCCGCTCCCAAGGGACCCTCTCGGACCTGCTGCGCAACCCCAAACCCTGGAGCAAACTCAAGTCCGGGAGGGAGACCTTCCGGAGGATGTGGAAGTGGCTGCAGGAGCCCGAGTTCCAGCGCATGTCTGCGCTCCGCTTGGCAGGTGAGCGGGACAAGGAGCTGGGCGCGTGGGGAGATGAGAGGTTGGGGAAGCTGAAGGGACCGAAGAAGGGAGGGGAAAAGAGAGGGCTGGGCACGCTTCATCCCATTCTCCTTTCCCCCTAAGAAGGGAGGGGGGGTTCTCCTGGGCCTGGAAGAGCCAGCACGCGGCTCCCAGGCGCAGACCGCCTCCTCCAGGACTCAGTGCATTGCGCAGTGTGGTAGACTCCCGGAGCTGAGCAGTACCGCCGGGGCGACTGCGGGGACGCGTTTGTGCTCGAGACAGTGCTGGAAGCGCTCACCGCCGGAGGCGAAGGGAGACCCCGGCACCTGACCGGTTACGGTCTGTGCGTCGCTTATCAGTTGGACGCTCCCGGTTTGGGAACAGGAAGGCGACGCGTGCGTGGAACTGCGCTCAGATTTTGCCAGCCAGTACCCCTGGCACACACCCGGGTGTTGAGCTGGAGTGTGCCGCAGCCGCCCGCCCACGTTTGGCTGGACATAGTGCGGTGACCCCCTCCAGAGCTCACTCTATTGGCGCGAGGCAGGGATGGGAGGGATGGGGAGCGCGCTCTGGAAGTTTGGTTAAAGGTTCGGAAGCCGATGGAAGGTGTGTGTTTGGCGCCGACGCTGTGTTTAGAGTTAGCAATCACTCTGCCCCGGTAATCAGCTGTGGAAGGGAAAAGAAGGCAGATGGTGCCGAGGTAAGGATGAAGGCGTCGGATCAGCTAGGGAGTTGACAGCTGAGCCCAGGGACCGCCTTTGCTGCCGACTAGTTTACGACTTCGCATTTCGTTGTTTTTTGTTGTTGTTTTGTTGTTGTTGTTGTTGTTGTTTTCCCCTTCTGCTTGATGTTTCGAGTGAATCCCTATGCAAGGGGATGGGAGTGTGGACATGAGCCCCGAGTCTGCGAGCGGAGGTCTCCCAGGCGCGAAACCCGGAGACCCGGGGTTTCCGAATTGAGCGGGAACGTCTCCTCGGCGCTGTGCAGACAGCGCCTAGCTTTCTCAGCCTCTCAAAGCCAAGGTTCAAGGAAAGCTCCTGGAAGCTGGCCGAGGGCACAGCTTGGCCCATTCTGAATCACACTGGAGATTTCAAGCGGATTCGGCGACCCCAGAGGGCAGAGGACACACGGGGAGGTAAAGCCAAGGGTAGCCGAGGGCGGACACGGTTTGATGAGACCTGGCCGATTTGATTGACTCCTGGGTCCGCGCTACTCCCCCCGCCCCAATCTCAGCCTGGTGCCCTGGCCTGAGTCCTGGTGAAGAGAAAGGTAAAAGCCGGAATGAGGGTTTGTTAATTAACTGATCGTTCTCCATTAATTCGTCCCTGGAGAATGAGAGACAGTCAATCCGCTCAGAGCCGGGGGCACTGAGCCGTTTCACAGTCTAAAATCAAAGCGAGAGGCCAGAGCCCCCTCCCCCACCTGGTGCAGGCCAATGAGAAGCTGGAGCGAGGCAGGTGCTGGCGTGCCAGTGAGCCCGCGGGGGGAGCCGGATACAACCCAAAGCACTCCTAGGGTCTGGGCGCTCCCGCCTCTGCCTCTCAGCCGTGTTGGGCATCGCCGAGCCTCTGCCCAGCCAGGGTTTCCAGCCCAGCCCTGCGCTCTCTGGTTCCAAGCAATGTCCCCATGCAGGCTATTACAGCTTGCGCCTAGAAGTGGGGGGTGGGGGGGCGGCGATGGGAGCTGAGGACAGGAAGGGTGAGAGAGAAGTTGACAAGGTGCCCTCTGGGGCTCGGCAAATCCATTTCGTATTCCTGTGTGCATCCACCATATCGCTTCCCACCCGTGTGAGCTGACCAAGCGCCCAGGGTAGCTGGACAAGGGACGGGAGAAACAGCTACAATTCTCCCCGACCTGCACTGAAAAGTCAGTGTCAGTGTCTTTTCACACGCCCGCGTCAGCCTTGTACTCTGGTTTGAGGACCTTTTAAACAGGCAGTGTGCTCCCACAGGCCCGGCTGTGGGGCTGAGGAAATGGAGGAATGGGATGGAAATGAAGAGAGATCCCCTCAGGGAAGCTTGGTACTTCCCCCCTACTCCCTGCCTAGTGAAGGTGCTGCTCGAGACTTCGGTGACCACCTTTCCCTTCTGCCCCCATGGCATCCTGGAAAATCAGACTGACAGTTTCTGTTCAGAGATGACCCGCAGCCCTGGAAACGTGATCTGCCCGAGCTCCCTCTGACCTGCACGCATGGGCGCCGCAGTGCTGTTAAGGGGGTAGCACAAGTACTGGGACCATCATGTGGGAAGGCTGGACGGCATGCTGCCAGGCTCACAGGATCCAGGAAGTTATTGAAGGGGCAACGGTCTGGCACCTAGCAGCCGCCGAAGGCGAGTCAAGCTCAGCCTGGGCATGTGGCCTTTTTTCTGGGGAAAAAAATTTTAAAAAGGAAAATCAGAGCCTGTGTCAGGACAAGCTTTGGTGCCCATCCCCAAGTGGAATCCACATCCTAAGACCCCAATGAGGACTAAGTGTTTAATTTTCCTTTCTTTAACTTAATTGAAGGGGTTGGAAAGGCTGGGATGGGGATGCTTGCGAAGGAAGCCCAACCGAGAACAATCCCATTATATTGCAGGAACCACAACCAATTTTAAAGTCACCGAAGAACAATGAGGAATTCCTTTAACATTTTCATTTCCGGGGTGGGGTGAGAAGGGAGTGAGGCCTTTTCCTGAAGTCTCCAAATGGTCTCTAGTAGGCCCTGAGTGCAGACTTAAATGCATTGCAGGATGCTTTGGCCGAGGCTGGGGACATTACCGCCATCATCAGCCTTCATGCACAGAGGTGCCCCTTGCAATTTTGGGCTCACTATTGCACTAAAGACCCTTCAACCTCCTCTCTGCCCCGCGGGGTGGGGTTTTTGCTTATTGGCGAAGAGTGGCTTCTCCATGCTCTTCCATGTACGCCAGACTCCACAAAGCCTGTTGCAGAGGGTCAGAACCTCCACATGTGGCAGCATGTTTGGGGAGGTGCTTTCTCCTTACAATATTACATTGGCTTGGTGGTAGATGGAAGACAGGAGGAAATTCTCACCAAATTAACTACCTTTAAAAAAATCAATGTGTGTTCCCTTAATCTAATACTTGCTGCTGTCCCATTAAAGTACGGTGCAACTAGGCTCCAGCCGCTTCGCATCCTGTGTGGGGTGGGCTGGCTGGACTGTATGGGTGGGTGGACGCCTATTAAGAGCTTGATTTAGTTTCCAATTAAATATTCCAGAAGGCTTTGACCATAATAGGGGAGCTGTCAGCCTAGAAAGAGGCTGCAGTGTCCACCCACCAGAGGGCACAGCACCATGGACCCAGGAGGCGAGGCCCCAGGCCCAGGCAGGGGTGGGTGCCAGACCCCTTTGACCCTTGGGTACCTGAAGGAAGGGAATCTCCAAACAGTGCTAGGAAGCCTGCCAGGTCTCCTGCATCTGGGACTGCATCCCCTTCCTGTCCAGAATTGGCCCCAGAAATACTTGGAGGAGAGCCTGAGTCTGGGGCTATGTGTGTAGAGGGGAATGTTCAGCCAGGAAGTGGCCATGAGAAAGTCTCACTGGGACCAACCTGGGCCGTGTTTGCCATAAGTGGCCTTGCGCTCTGGTTGATTGATAACTGGCCTCCTTGCAAGTCCATTTGCTTTTTGTTAATATTTATCCCAGCGGGTGCCATTTCAACTGTCCCCTCAGATCCCTGGGCCAAGTGAACCTAGAAGGAGTATAGTGCTGGGCCTTGGGAAACTCACTTCCCCAAATCTCAAAGACTCCCAGGCAAGGAGAAAAACCAGGCCTGGGCATATGGGGACCTGGGAACTGGAAGAGATCCTGGGCCCAAGAGTAGGAGAAGGTGCCAAATGGACTGGTTCTCTCAAGCCCTACTTCTCACTCAGTGCAGCTGCTCCCAGCCCACTGCAGTTCAAACAAAAGGCCTTCAGGCAAGTGGCCAACCACATCCTCCTAGCAGCCCCAGGAGCCAGTGGGACTGGGGAGGAGGGGCAGTGGGGGGGGGGGGAAGGAGCACCTCCTAACAACGTGCAATGGTAGGGGCAGCCACCATTGCAGACTGAGAAGTCCCAAAAAACCCCCATCCCCTTAGGGTGAATAGTGGCCATGTGCGCAAGGAGTTGGCTGGGAACCCTCCCCCCCCCACCCCCCCTCCCTCCCTACACCAGCCCAGCAGGAATCCAAAAGTTCTCATCCTTAGGGACAGTCACCAAAAAGCTCTGCATGGGCCTTTCTCTCAGCATGTGCCTGATCCCTTGAGAGTTTGGGATCCTTCTTGCAGTCCCCACTAGAGAGCACAAATGCCAGTGAAGGGAGGATGGGACACCTGGTGTTAAGAAGTGTGCATATGTAAAGATTGGAGCCAACTACTTGACTAGGATAGGAATGCCTGTTATTGAGGCTTGAGAAAGCCTGCTGGTTATTTTTAGTGACCCTAGTGTCAGCACACGCAGGATGGCCCACCTGAGACAGATAACCCCATTCTGATGGTGGCTGGCTGTTCCACCAGCAGGTGCAGCCCCAAGCCCCTTGGAAGTGCCCAAAGGGTGATCAGAGTCAGTCAGAGTGACATGCTGGCCCCAGGGGTGTAGTGATCACTAGAGAGCCAGACCCTGCCATAGCTGTTTTGCTACTGGCACTTGGGACAGACTGCTCCAACAATACCTGTGTTGTAGCAGCAAAGCAACTCAGAGCCCAGGCTGCATCTTTCTCTATCTTCAAGCTTTGAGCCTCAGTGCCAGGTTGGGAGCTGGAATCCTGACCTCCCAGATGCCCTCCATTGGGCTCAGCTTCCCCTGGTGTCTAATGAGCTGTGTACGGTGATAGCTGCACACGCCCCCTGCAGGCTGCTGCAGCTGGCCACCAAGCAAGACTCCAGTGGTTCAACATGCTGTGGAGAGGAGAGGAAAGGGATGCTTGCTATGGCTTTGTTTTTAGAACATCGTTGTCCTAGTGATTTGCAAAACAATGATTATTTTTTGATAGGAAAAGGGTATGAAGGAGAAAGAAAGGGCTACATAGTGGATCTGTCTTGGCTCCTGACAATGTCTGGGTGTTACTCAGCTGATGAGACAAAATTGCCATCCCTCCCAAAGTACACCCGAACTCTGACCTCTTGAAACAAGATTCACATTGGATTTTTTATCCAAATTATACTTTTGCTGGCATGTTTTTGTTTGAGGAAAACAGAGTCAGAGCAGAGAAGGTGACCCTGGCAGTGTGGAGTAGGAGGCTGGGGCTGGGGGATGCAGTACTGGATGCGTGGATTAGTGATTCCTTTGTTTTGTTGTTTCCCCTTATAGCTAACTGACAGGAGTCAGGAGGCAGCCCTGAGGCTTTGAGCTTGAAGGTCTTTGTTTCCTCTCGGGTGGGGTGGGTGAAAGGGCATGCGGAGGCCGACCCGCCTGGAGTCTTGGTGTGGCGTCAGGACCCTGGACAGGGCCCCGCCTGCTCTAGCCTGTTCCAGTTTCTTTTTGCTGCTGGAAAGTGGGTAGAATGCCTTTGAAGAGTTGTAGTAAGGACGTGAAAACTAACAGCAAATATTCTGAAGTTTATGAGAAATCTTGAGGCCCGCTAGGAATAGACACCGTCACAGTCAAGTAATCAAAAAGATCAAACCTATCCTCGTCGATCAGGTGATTGATCTTTTAGTCCCTCCCCGGCAGCTTTCTGTGTGCATCTGAGTACATGAGCACACCTGCTTACAAAATCAGAATTCGAGTCCCTATGGGTGTGACAGGGGTTGGATCATTAAGCTAAAACGTTCAATTCAGTCCCTTTGATCCGTGCTGGGGAAAATCTATAGTCATCTCTAATCTACGAGGTCTTTAAGAAGGTTGTTACACGAGCTGTTTTGATGTCATCATTTCCACATTCATGGCAAATTCAGCTAATCAAACAGACCTTGCTACCCAAAGTTCTCAGAGGAAATTGTTCTTACGAGTATATCAGTAAAATTTATTCTTGATTTCCTTGTAAGAAAAAAAAAATCCTCAAGCCTGATGAAGGTGGGTAATTTAAAAAGAGGCTCTCTGTGTGTTCCTCAAAATCCATAGCTAAAACCCTTGTCCTCCAAGTAACAGTGCTCTCTCTTTTTTTAAAATTTTTATGTCTTTTATTTTGAGAGACAGAGACAGAGAGTGAGTGGGCGAGGGGCAGAGAGAGAGGGAAACACAGACTCTGAAGCAGGCTCCAGGCTCTGAGCTGTCAGCACAGAGTCCCATGCAGGGCTTGAACCCATGGACTGTGAGATCATGACCTGAGCCGAAGTCGGACACTTAACCAACTGAGCCACCCAGGTGCCCCAAAAGTGCTCTTTGTAAACTTCACATATTGGAATAGTTAAACACCTTCTTAAGGTTTTAAATCAACCAAGTAGCCATCCTGGATTGGGTGAAAAATGCCTAGTTTCATTTCAGTTAAAACAGCAGAATCTCCATACTCTTGGTAAAATTGAATGGTCCCTAGCCTAGGTTAGCAATAGAAGGAGGGTCTTAACTGAAGTCATGGTAGTTAGAGGATAGATTTCTCATCATTCTGGATAAAAGCATTCAACAAGCATTCAGTAAATACCATTTTTATCATGTCTCTACTTAAATAAGATGAATAGTCACCTTTGGGAGAAGAAAGCCACATTATCTCTACATGAAAAGTGTCAGCATCATAGAGTTTAGTAAAAAGAAAAAACTGATTTCTAATGTGCATGAATTTAGTGCATAATCATAAATTCCTGTCTTCTATCGATAGATATGCACAGGTTTTTATTTTGTAACAAGTATGTTAATACTAGTGAAGTTTAATTTCCTCCTGAAGTGACAAGATTGGAATACATGACTAAACGGTCTGATGATTTTGATACATACATAGAAATTTATGTTTTATCACAGAGTCTTGCTACAGAATCATCTACATTATGTTCCTCCCAAAGATGTTACATTATCATAAAGTTGGGAAAAAGTCAGATTCCAGGATTTTTCTTTTCCTTTAGGTGAGACAATTTGGTAAACCAACAGCTAAACAGAACCAGTCCCTGAAGTCCTACCCACCAATTTGTCATGGCAATTAATAAGGAAGGGGCTTATGTCTGTTGTGACTGTTCTATTAGTCAGGTACTGTATGAGGGCATATGTTCTATTAGTCAAGTACTGTCTGAGGGTATAGGTGTTCCCATTTAGTATTCACTGTCAATTTTAGAGGTTCCCAAATCTTACTACATGTTGGAATCACTTAGGGGTCTTTACAAATATGATTCCTAGCTAAAACCCTAGACATTCTGGTGTAATTAGTATAGGGCATGACCTGGACATTGGGATTTTAATGCTCTAAGGTGATTTTAATGAGCAGCAAAGTTGGGGAGCCACTAGTTTAGTAGCACTTACTACTATCTTCCCTATTTCTATGTTAATTGAAGTTATATAACTTACCTGTGGTAAGCACTGATGTTTTGAACTCAAGCTTTCCCAGCTGAAAGCCTAGAACCCTCTCACTCTCCACCCCGTGCTTGTACAGATTCATCAGGTCATTGGACATAGAATGTGGAGATGTCTGATTTGCTGCCATAAACACCCCATCTGCAAAGTGTCTACATAATGAAGTTCTTGAAATTGAAGAATATGTATCTTTCTCTAGACTCTCAAGGAAAGTTACTTATGAGAACTTATTTCTTTTTTACCCAAGACTTATAAGTGAGCCTCTTTATTGCTCTCTTTTGAAGAAGCAGCCAGAGGGAATGTAAAGTAGTATGAGAGCTAGACATGGAACCCAAGTCTCCTATCCATTTGTTCACTTAAACAGTTATTGATGGGCAAGATCCAATCATTAGATGTGTTCTGTGGGTAGGACTGGTCCACTGGGACTCATGCCTGGAGAAGGGCCCAAAGGCCCAAACCTCCCATACTTTAAGGCATTGGTGTTCTAATTTGCACTTGGACAGCAATTACGTTTCTTTGCTTCAGATCAGTGCCTGTCGTGCTATTCCAAGCTTGCCTGTTACTCATATTTTAGGACCCTCCACTAAAAAATAATAAATTAAACTAAGACTATATATAAGTTGGCAATCATCCAGAGGACAACTTACAACTTCCCTCAAACACTACATGTTTCCAGTTATCCATGTGTCTCTCATCTTCCTTTGCATATGCCACAGGGTACATAGAATCGACAGTTTCTGAAATCACTGCTTTCGTCTTTGCATCTGGTGATGATCTCATAGTCCCAAAGAGAGGTTATCAAAGGAACACAATAAACTATGAGCTTTTCGCTTTCTTTCCTGTTGTCTTCTAAAACAGATCAATGGAGGGGGTTGGGGAGGAGGATTAAATAAATAAACGAGCGAAGCGCGCCACCTAGTGACCCCTGTGCTCACTGCAGGTGAAGTGCGTGAGAGGAGTGGCTAACGCGATTCAAGTATTGATGGAGTCACAAAAATCGTTCATTAAGGCAATTTAATCTTTGCTATTAAATGTCCTTTTAATTCATTTGGGATAATTAAGATGCAGTTAAAGTGATTAAATTCTAATTACTTATGCTAGACAAAGACATATTTGTCACACTAATGCGGTTAACTAAGGACTCAGAAAGAAAGTTAACATTTACTTCAAATGATGCAACTGGTAAAATCAGTTCCTCTTTTCATCATTAATCCAGCGAGCTGGGTGATTATGTAATGGCACTACAAGCTCATTAAATAGGGGAAGTGCTGATTAAAATGACTGCTAGGAGGAAAACCTGAACCAGGAGCACCTCAGCAGTTTGGTTAGCATTCCTAGCAAAACTTCTCGGTGTTCTTTCCCTCCAAGCCCCCATCCCGAAATAATAAACAGCTCCTGAGTTTTATCCTGACATTAAAGAAAAGGAAAGGCCTTTATTGCCAGCCTATAGACATTGTTAAACCAGAAGATATTTTATTTATTTATTTTCATTCATTCATTCACTCATTCATTTATTTATTTCAGAGAGAGAGAAAGAGTTGAGGAGGAGCAGAGAGAGAGGGAGTGAGAGGATCCCAAGCAGGTTACATGCAGTCAACACAGAGCCCAACATGGGGCCCGAACCCACGAACCCCAAGATCATGACCCTAGCTGAAATCCAACACTTAACCGCTGAGCCACCCAGGCACCCCCAACAGGCAGACCTTTTTAAGTGGGAAATGGATTCTCAGTGTGGGGAGAAGCTAGGCAGGTGAGCCGAGGGAGGGCTGGTGAGGGAATTCCTGAAGTGAACAACTCCAGAATGAACATTTCCACTGAAGGCTTTTGAGGCCATTTTCCTTTACTTAAGCACCCTTCGTAGTAAAGCAGTCCTCCTTCTCCCTAGTTCTGCTTTTACTGCCTTTGATGCAAGGGGACAGATTCCTCTGCAGAGGATCATGCCATGCTTGATTGTTATGCACACTCTGAACAGTGCTAAGTTCCTCAGCTGCAAATTGGTCTTTTTCAATATTTTTCTGCATTCCCCTGTAAAGCCATCTGATATAAACCATCAAGTTACTGAGGCTCTCTTACTATAATGTTCACAGACAACTCCCAGCCTCTTATGATAGCTTAATTATCAGTGCTCGTAAGAAGATAAATTGAAGCAACTGAATTTGAAGTTTGCCTTCCTCACAAAAATGACTTATAAAGTAGTGTTTAGCATTTTTTGGGGGGAGGGGGTTGTAATGATCCAAGGATGAACATAGTCAGACATAAAACTGAGGATCATCTTCCTCAGGAGATAGGCGTCATTTAGTATAGTCAAATTTGCATGGTGAAAACCATAATTGTGGAAATTGCATTTTCCCCCTATTTATCCTGGTGGAAATCAATATTATCCCTGTTTCCTTCATAAGCAGAGAGGCTAAAGTTACTAAATTCATCAGTCACATAAGTCAAACAACTGCCTTTAAAAAATAAATTGGCATTTGTTTGGACACTTACAGTTACTATTAATTTGGTAGATCAAGATATGCTACCTTACATTACTAAAACAAAAAAATTAAAATTAAAAATTCTGGACTAAGAATCAAAAGCCCCAGAGACAATTTCTTGCATTAATTAACTCAGAGAACTTGTTATATACCCTTTCTGGGGCCTCAGTCTCCTTAAATGTAGAATGAAGGATTTGACTATAGGGTTCTTTCAGGTCCCACATTCTATAACTGATTGCCTTCTGTGATGACTGTGTATCCACGGCAGTCTCTTGTCTTTATTTAGTGCTCTGCCCCAAAGTCAGGATTCAACAAGGCGTAAGGCCTGGGTGTCAATCTCATGGGCAGAGACTCAAGCTAGGCTCTCTTTTCAGATTGTCAGGAGAAAACACCCCATCCAGTCAGGAGTGCTGTCTTCTGGCACAAATATGCTGCAGTCTGAGTTTCCTGTATCCTAATGACACCAGCCGTTGATGAGGATTTGGATCAACAGGAATTCATACATTGCTGGTTAGGAATGTAAATTGGTACCATTGTTTCAAAAGATAATTTGGCATTGACTTATAAACCTGAACCTACACCTATCCAGTGATTGTACTCTTTGGTATATACCCTAGGTAAACTCACAGATGCTCCTGGGGATGTGTACAAGACTGTAGCAGCATTGTTCATAAGAGCAAAGAAGCCAGAAACATCCAAGTGTCCATTGACAAGGAGTGCATAAATTATAATATATTTACATAATGCAGTAGTATACTACAATAATATTTTGCACTATATATAGCCACAGCTATATACAACAGCATAGTTGAGTCTTAGGAACAATGTTGAATTAAGGGGAAAAAAGCTATGGAAGATCACATCAGAACACTACCACTTTGGGGCGCCTGGGTGACTCAGCTGGTTAAGCTCCATCTTTGTTTAGGTCATGATCTCATAGCTTGTGAGTTCAAGCCCTGTGTCAGGCCCTGTTCTGACAGCTTTGAGCTTGGATCCTGCTTCAGATTCTGTCTCCATCTCTCTCTGCCCCTCCCCTCCCCCAAATATAAGCATTGAAAAAAAGAACAATACCACTTTTCCAAAGCTCAAAAGCAAGCACTGCTGAACAATTTATTGTTTAAAGATACATAAGTATATGATAAAACTATTTTTAAAAAAACAAATGAGGAGCACCTGGGTGGCTCAGTCAATTAAGCGTCGGTCTTGATCGCAGCTCAGGTCTTGATCCCAGGGTTGAGTTCAAGCCCCACATTAGGCTTCATGTCCAGCATTAAAAAAACAATTAATAATGAAGAATAAACTCAAATTCCAGAGTGTGGTTACCTCCAGTAGGGGAAGGTCAGAAGATAAGTAGCTTTACAAGGCAACTGTTTTAGTTCTTTTGCTGGATGCTTCCTTCACAAATGATCATTTTGTTACTAGGCTTCCTATCTTAAATATACATATTGTTCATAGAGGTAAATGCTATTTAATTTTAACATTGGGGAGGAAAAAGATTGTTTTTTCTGGTTTCCCAACCCAAATAGCTCATACCAAACAAACCTCACAGCATTATGATAATTTAAACTGTTCGTAGCAATGTACTAAATGTCAACCCTCTTAGAAATTATATTCTGCCAGTTGTGGACAGGACACAAGAAGTGAAAGAGGATGCTTATAGCAGCATTGTCTACAATAGCCAAATTATGAAAACAGCCCAGTTGTCCATTGACTGATCAATGGATAAAGCAGATGCACCATACAGACATACACACACACACACAGACACACACACACACCCAATGGAACAGCCATTAAAAAAAGAATGAAATCTTGCCATTTGCAATGACATGGTTGGAGCTAGAGGGTATCATGCTAAATGAAATAAATAGAGAGAGAAAGACAAATACCATATGATTTCACTCATATTTGGAATTTAAGAAACAAAACAAACAAGCTCTTTGGGGCGCCTGGGTGGCTTAGTCGGTTAAGCGTCCGACTTTCGCTTAGGACATGATCTCGCGGTTCGTGGGTTCGAGCCCCGCGTCGGGCTCTGTGCTGACTGCAGCTCAGAGCCTGGAGCCTGCTTCAGATTCTGTGTCCCTCTCTCTGACCCTCCCCTGCTCACACTTCTCTCTCGCTCGCTCGCTCTCCTAGAAATAAATAAAACATTAAAAAAAAAAAAAACAAGCAAAGGGGAAAAAAAGAGACAGAGAGGTAAACCAAGAAACAGACTCTTAACTATAGAGAACACACTGATGGTTACCAGAGGGGAGGGGGGATGGGTGAAATAGGTAATGAGGATTAAATGCACTTGTGATGGGCAGCAGGTGTTATAGGAAAGTGTTGAATGACTACATTGTACACCTGAAATTAATACTACATTGTATGTTAACTGGGATGCGAATTAAAACTTCAAAATAAAAACTGAAACAGGAAATTTTATTAGATATGGACAGAAGGGCTTATTTTTCATTCATTTGAGCACCAGCTACAGCATGTGTGCTCACTACTGGGGATGGCATATTTGGTCAACTTTTCTCTTAGGACTCATAAGCTAGTGGGGAAGAGAGACAAATAGCTGTCTCTTGATTCCTTCTTCTTGATTGGGGTGGGGGGGGCATGCACATGCCAAGAGAAGTTTAGGGTGTTATGAAAGGACAAGTTTGAAGATCTGGAAAATGAATATGACTTGGCTCAGAAATGGAAGAAGAGATTACCAGGCACAGGCAACAGCATTATGTGTGGAGGCCCTGGCTGAAATGTTTCTGCAGAAGATGTCTTGAATCTGAATTATTATACAGCTGAAATCTTGTTTCTTCCCTGGCACAGCTGAGTGACATAATACCTTCCCATCAATAACAAAAGTGTTCTCCAAGGCTGTGGTTTTCAGTGCTGGGAAGGAGTGGGCAGAGGGTTTTATATTCCTCTAAGGGAGCAAATCAGGTTGGTGGAGGAGAGGTGGGGAGAAAATAGGTGTTGGTTAAAAAGCTTCACAGGTGATTCTAATATAATTACACGTTGATAATTAGAACATTGATATGGAAGATTTAAGGGCAAATGAGTTTTATTTTTGCCCCTTTATTTACCATTTTTCTGGAATAATCTATAGCTTCATAGTTTTATAATCATAGACAGATAGATAGATTATTCATAGCGGTATTAAGTCAGATGTGTGCTTTTGAAAGCAAATTTGAGTGAGATAATAGAATAGCAGTATCAAGGAACTAGCTGGGAGGTGGGGTGGAAATAGATGATGAAGATCTGATTGTATGTCATTGTCAGCAAAAATAGAGAAAATGGATGGGCAAAACTTGAGAGATATATCTAGAGTCATGTAGAGAAGACATCGTGGAGAGCAAAAATGAGAGAGGAACTGACTCCTACGGTTCTGATTTGGGAAGCTGGGTGCTTAGATATACCGTTAGCCATAGGGTGGCTGTGTTGATGTAAATATAAAGATATAACATTTCAGGGGCGCCTGGGTGGCTTAGTCGGTTAAGCGTCCGACTTTCGCTTAGGTCATGATCTCGCGGTTTGTGGGTTCGAGCCCCGCGTCGGGCTCTGTGCTGACTGCCAGCTCAGAGCCTGGAGCCTGTTTCAGTCTGTGGCTCCCTCTCTCTCTGACCCTCCCCTGCTCACGCTGTCTCTCTCCTAGAAATAAATAAAAAACATTAAAAAAAAAAAGATATAACATTTCAGAACAGCCCACCCTCTCAAGCGTATTCTTAAGAGAGGTGGGCTCTCTGACCTCCACACAGATTTGAGATGTAAAATCAAGTAGATTGCCTCTGCCTCACAGGAACATGTTACTGAATGGGGGAGACATGATGTTAGCATCACCTAGTGAGGTGAAGATTGTGGGTTCAGTCTTTTCGGTCTGGTTTGTATTTCCCCAGTGTTGGTGGGCAGTGATGGGTACTTTCATTCCAACCAGCTGCCTGCCATTGGGCACACAAGAACCATTAAACCCCAGTGTCAAGGGGCAGCCCAAATCTGGTCCTGCTGGCAGAGGAACAAAAGTCTGGGGCTTCTGAGTGGCTTAGTCAGTTAAACATCCAACTTTGGCTCGGGTCATGATCTCGCAGTTGGTGAGTTTGAGCCCTGCATCAGGCTCTGCACTGAAAGAAAGCTCAGAGCTTGGAGCCTGCCTCAGATTCTGTCTCCTTCTCTCTCTGTCTCTCTCTCTCTCAAAAAATAAACATTAAAAAAAAAAGTAATCCTCTGTAACAATTGGTCAGGAGCCCTCTGTCTATAACCGAAGATAACAGAGGAGGGTATAGAAGCACAGGTGTGTCAGAGGGCAGACAGGTATTGGAAAGTCTTGGTTTTTGTCACTTTCACAAGAATGCAAATTTTGCTTTTCTTTTTTTTTTTTTAAATATTTTTATTTATTTCTAGGAGAGAGAGAGAGACAGTGTGATCAGGGGAGGGTCAGAGAGAGAGGGAGATACAGACTCTGAAATAGGCTCCAGGCTCCGAGCTGGCAGTCAGCACAGAGCCCGATGCGGGGCTCGAACCCACGGACCGCGAGATCATGACCTAAGCGAAAGTCGGACGCTTAACCGACTAAGCCACCCAGGCGCCCCGCAAATTTTGCTTTTCTAAAACTAATCTAGTTTACACAGTTGTTGCCCCATGAGCTCCAATTTTTTAAAGAATTGTTTTTAATTAATATTTATTTTTAAGTATGTTCTATGTGCACATTGTGTTGTAAAAGTTAAATAACAAAGCAGGGTGGCTCGGTAACTCAGTTGGTTAAGCGTCCTAAGTGACCTGGTTTTGGCTCAGGTCATGATCTCACAGTTCATGAGCTCGAGCTGAGTTGGGCTCTGAGCTGACAGTGCGAAGTCTGTTTGGGATCTTCTCTCTCCCTCTCTCTCTGCCCCTCCCTGCTCAAGTGTGCATGCATGCACACTCTTTCTCCAAATAAATACATAAACTTTTAATTGATTGATTAACAAAAGTTAACATAGAAAGGTATACAGAGAAAACCAAGTTCTCCTCCTAATCTATTCCCTCAGTACCCAGCCATCCCCCCTCCCCCAGAGACAACCCTTGTTACCAGTTTCTTGGGTATCTTTTAGAGATAGTCTATGGCTTTTCAACTGTGTGAGCATGCATGTGCATGCCTGTGCATGTGTGTGTGTAGGTATGTGTATGTATCCCTCTTTTAAAATAATCAAGGACCTCTTCCATCGCCCAAATAATAACTTTCTGGGGAAAAAAATCAATGCTTCTTGCTTCCTTTATTCTGCTCTTTTGACTGACAGTTGCTTTCCTGTATGTATATATATATATATATATATATACACACACACATACATACATACATACACCCAGCAAGGTACTGCCCAGTACCTTTCCTATATATATATATAGGAAATATATATATAGGAAATATATATATATATATATACACACACACATATATACACCCAGCAAGGTACTGCCCAGTGCAATTATTTGAACACTGAAATTAAGGAGTAGCACCAGTAGGGTTACCACCCTTCTGGGTATATTGAAAGTGATCTCAAGTACTTCATTAAAGTGCTTTAATCCAGTTCTTTTATGAAAGACATCTTTATGTAGGAAAGTTGTTCAAAATTTAAGTTTATGTAAATATACACTATCTACCACCCAGCCTCCCTATTTTAAAGTAATATAACACCCAAATGCAGCTACTGTATCATTTTAGAACACTGCCTTCAATACAAAGATAGAGATTTTTAATGAGTTAATTATTGTACTGTATATATGTTTAGTTTTAGGTCCTGATTTTGTCATGACATAGCCCTAGTAAACATTTTTACTATTTGTTGCATACCTACCATGTCTAGGCACCTTATGTCTTGTTTTTATAATTTCAGTTTTAATTCCAGTGCTCTAAAAAAATAACTTCTTTGTAAAAGAAAATGTTATTCAAGAAAAAAAGATGACAAGAGATGACTGGCTGGCTCAGTCGGTGGAATGTGTGACTCCTGATCTGACAGTTGTGAGTTTGAGCCCCACATTGGGTGTAGAGATGACTTAAAAATAAAATCTTTAAAGAAAAAAAGAAAGAGGGGCATCTGAGTGGCTCATTCTGTTGGGCATTCAACTCTTGATTTCGGCTTGGGTCATGATCCCAGGGTTGAGGGATCAAGCCCCATATTAAGCTCCACACTAGGCAGGGAGCCTGCTTGGGATTCTTTCTCTCTCTCCCTCTGCCCCTCTTCCCTACTTGTGCTCTCCCACTCTCTCTCTAAAATAAAAAAAAAATTAATCTTTATAATAAAAGAAAAAAGATGACAATAATCACCCATAACATCCCCACACAGAGATAACCCCCTCTTTTATGAAGATTCTTATAATCTTTTCTCAATGGGATAATACAAACTATTTTACAATTTTTAAAATTAAAAATTCCCATATTATTAAATTTATGATAGAACATTATAATTCCCATATCATAAACATATGATAGAACATACATAAAAGAATAATGGAGACAATAAAAATTTCTGATAATTCCATCATCCCTTCCCCCTCCCAAATACCCCATGACTAGCGTTCATTCATTTAACAGATATGTGTTTACGATTTGCAGGACAGCAGAGATAGACAAAGATAGTTCCTTCTACTCCTAGAGCACTCTACGTCAGAAAACGTTACAAATTTTGTGTTTTACAGCTATGCTATAATTTAAGCAATCCCCTGTTTTTGGACACTTGCGTTGGTCCATAAATATATTGGGTAAGCATAAATTTTTATGACTTTATAATATTTTAGAAGTATCATAACTGATATAAACTTTCTGACAACGGAATGTCATTGTCACCAGACATTCAGTGATTTCAGGGGTTTTTGTTTGGCTTTGTTCTTGCTATTACCAAGGAATGACACAGCAGTCAGCCACATTATGCATAAAACTTTACTGAATATCTGTTTTACTTCTTCAAAAGTAGTTTCTAACTATTAAGGTAATACATCCAGGATGTAGAAACTTTGGAAAATATGAAACATTATAAATAATACAACAGAGTCAAATTATCTGTCCTATAATTCAGAATGATACCTGGGTATAGATTGGTTTGTTTCTCTCTAGCTCTTTAAAAGTTCAAAAATAGGGGCACCTGGGTGGCTCAGTCGGTTAAGCACCTGACTTCGGCTCAGGTCATGATCTCACAGTTCATATGTTCAAGCCCCACATTGGGCTCTATGCTGACAGCTAGCACAGAGCCTGGAGCCTGCTTCAGATTCTGTGTCTCCCTCTCTCTCTCTGACCCTCCCCTACTCATGCTGTGTCTCTCTCAGAAATAAATAAAAACTTAAAAAAAAATCAAAATCATTTTTTAAAAAGTACAAAAATAAAGATACATTTAAAATTTTTATTTTTCACAAAATTGAGCTCATAGAGAATTTACAATTGAACAAATATTATCCAAAAGCTTGATTTTTAAATTTATTTTGGAAGTTATTTCAGAAATTTTTAAAGGTACAAAAATAAAATAGTACAAAGAACATTCATAGATCCTTTTCCCAATTCTTAACAGGGCCCACTGACCAATTGTTTACATTTTACCCCACTTAAATGTACACACATGCTCAAGCACTCATACTCTCACTCTGTCTATGCCTCTCTCTCTCTCTCTCTCTCTCAAACACACACACACACACACACACACACACACACACACACACACAGTTTTTCCATGAACCATTTGAGGGTAATTTATATACATCTGGTCTCTTTCCCCTAAATACCTGAGTGTATTTCCAAGAGCAGAGAAGATTCCCTTATGCAACTACACTTCACTTTTGTCAGTTGACCCAGTAATGTCCTTCATAGTATTGCTCTCCTCCAAGACAGAACCAGTCTCAGGCTGAGCTGTCTCATATATCCTTTTTTTCCCCTTTAATCTAAAACAATTCCACAGCCTTTCTTTACCTTTTATAGCATACAATTCCCACTTTTTAAAAAAGATATTTCTTATTTTGTGTTAGACTGATATTTCCTCACAATTGGATTAAGGGAATGCTTTCTTACCCAGAAAGCTGCATGGGTGAAGTGTGTTTTCTCAGAGGATCACATCTGGAGGCCACAAAGTCTGTCTGTCCATCACTTAATTGGTGAGTTTATTTTGATCACTCATTCAAGCTGTTGCCGAGTTTCTCCACTGTATAATCACAGTTGTGGGTTTCTTTTTTCTTTCTTAAAACTAATAAGCAATCCAAGGAGAAACACTTCAAGGTCATGCAAATATCTTTGTTTTCAAAATTCCCCATAGATTTGGCTTCTACTGATTCTTGCCTGATCTAGTGCTTATCACAATGCTTTTAGAATATATTCCATCTCTAGCATTCCTGCCATATTTAGCAGTCAGCTCTCAGCTTTCTTCCATGAGCAAGAGCTCCATTCCATTTATTATTGGTGTAGCCTCAGACATTCCTTTACTGTACTCACCTATTTCAGTGCTCAAATTATCCCAGACTTGACAAGGGGGAGCACTTTTGATCTGGCTTCTATGTTCTCATGACATTCTTCCATCTATTTTTTTTTTTTAACTTTCTGGTGTTATAGTAAGATGTGCCAAGATCATCTATTACCTACCCTGTCCCACTCATGGAATCTGCTGTTTTAATGAGCCCTGATATATTTTGGTGAGGAATGATATTAGAGACCAAAAAGTCCTGGGTGTGAGGTGTGTCTGCTAGGGTGACTTTGTTTCGAGATCCTTCAGAAAAATCCAGGAAATATATGCATGTATATTTACACACACACATTATATATGTGTACACATAAACATGATTATGTATTTTTTAAATCGTGAGTTCACACCAATACTTCACATACAATTATAATATATACCCATGGGATTTTTTTCTTGCCTTTCCCCATTCTGTATTTGTACAGGCATACCTTGGATATATTGTGGGTCCAGTTTCAGACCACTGCAATAAGATAAATACTGGAATAAAGTGAGTCAAATGAATTATTTGGTTTCCTAGTGCATATATAAAAGTTATGTTTATGCTATACTATAGCCTATTTTTCAATATAATTTTTAGTTTATTTTAGAGAGCATGAGGAGGGGAGAAAGGCAGAAGGAGAGGGAGGGAGGGAGAGACAGACAGAGAGAGAGACAGGGAGAGAGAGAGAGAGAGAGAGAGAGAGAGAGAGAATCTTAAATAGGCTCCACACTCAGCATGGAGGCCCATGCAGGGCTTGATCTCACAACCCTGGGATCATGACCTGAGGTAAAATCAAGAGGCAGATGCTCAATGGACTGAGCCACCCGGGTGCCCCAAATATAACCTATTAAGTATGAAATAGCATTATGTCTAAAAAAGGTGCAAACCTTAATTAACAATACTTTATTGCTAAAAAATGTGAGCCATCATCTGAGCTTCCGCAAGTCATAATCACTGATCACAGATCACCATAACAAATGTAATAATGAAAAAGTTTGAAATATTTTAAGAATTACCCAAGTGTGACACAGAGACACAAAGTGAGTAAATGCTCTTGGAAAAATGACACCAATAGACTTGCTCCATGAGGGCTGCTATAAACCTTCAATTTGTAAAAAAAAAAAATTTTTAATAAAAAATAAAAATAAATAAAAATAAAAATAAAGCAGTATCCATGAAGCACCATGAAACATTGTCTGTATATCCCTTTCTCTACAGTGAGAACCCTGGCACCCATAACATCTCTATTTTTGTTTCTCTCTCCCCTACCCATACTTACTCATTTACTCAATCCTAACATACATCTAAAATAATTCCACCCATACCCATAAATTAAACAAATCTGCTATAAAAAATTTTGGTAGGGTTCATTTGCAATTCTCCCCCCACACATATGCCCCAGCATCCCTTGGGAACTTGGTAGAAGAAGTCCTACTGATTCAGAAACCCTGAGATAGAGCCCAGTAATCTGTATTTTTATAAGTTCTGGAAGTGATTCTAAAGCTAAATTTTGAGAAGCATAGCTGGAAATGTGCAGCATGGGCTTATGATATGTGTGCGTGTGTGTGTGCATATAACCATGTGTTATTATGTAAAGCAATACTTTAAACATATCTTAAACATAAGGTCACCTGGGTGGCACAGTTGGTTAAGCATCCAGCTTTGGCTTAAGTCATGATGATCACACAGGTTGAGGGTTCGAGCCCCAAGTCAGGCTCTATGCTGACAGCTCAGAGCCTGGAGGCTGCTTTGGATTCTGTCTCCCTCTCCTTTCTACCCCTCCTCCCTCTCCCTCTCTCTCTCTCTCTCTCTCTCTCTCTCTCTCTCAAAAATAAATAAACTTTAAAAAAATAAACATTTTAAATGTAACAGTCATAAAACAGGTCCAAAGCAGATAAATAGGGGTTCTACTGTCACAGCATGGGTGTGAAGGTGTAATGTAAAAGAAAATAAACACCGCAGCTCTATTTTCTCTTCCTGGTGCCAGCCCTGGAAGATACCCCAGATGCAGAGAAGGAAGGGGAGTGTGAAGTACCCTCACCTGCCAGAGGGGGTGACCTCTGATTCCACAGCTGTCTCCTTACTACAGTGGACAAATCAGAGTACAGTCAAGATGGAGGAGGTGCCATCAGTGCTGAAAAGCTCACAGCTGTTAAGCTGATCCTTGCCCCCTCTTCTCACCTAACCTCCTGTTTCTTGAGAATCAGCATATAAATCCCTCTTCCTCCAGCACTGAACACTGTGGATGCTTCTACCCTAACCCCTTACATGCTCACTTCTCCTCTACAGACTTTTATGACAATCAACATACCTGGGTTTTTCAGGGACAACTTCATGGAGGAGAAAGGGAAAAGAGTTAACTGTACCTTCCCTGTCCCCAAGGAAAGATCCTACCATCCAGGGTTTCCTAAACCTAAAATCAAAAGGGATCAACCAGAAAAAGTGCCCAAGTAGAGACACTGGGTACCAGAGGGCAGAAAGATACTGTGACTGTCCTTGCTAAGTCTGAGAAAGACTACTTTTCTTAAAATGCAGATCCCTAAGCCACTCCTGCAATTCTGATTGGGCCAGTCTGCAGTCTTGACAAGTGTATGGAGTGATTCTTTTGATCTTGGCAAGTTCTGAAATACCAGCCTAGGAGCAAGTGGGTGTCCAACTTGGGGATCTGAATTACTTGCGAGGTTTGTTTAAACTGTGTATTTATGAATTCTGTTTTCTCAGAGAATATAATTCATTAGAGATAAGATGGGGTTATGGAGTGCATTTTGAACAAACCACCTCTTCATGTGTCCAAGTGATGCTGATGTATTTGGCCCACAAGTCCATCAGTTAGAATTTCTGCCCTGGAGTCTAGACCTGCTTACTCGGAGTGTAGTCGGAGACCAGCAGCTAGGTGTCACCTGGAGTTTGTTCCTTGTGCAGACTCTTAGGCCCCGCCCAGACCAGACCAGCTGAATCACAGTCTTCATCTTCACAGGATGTCCAAATGACTCAAGTTTGTACACCAAGTTTGAGAAGCACTGATGTAGAGTACTGGTTCTCAACCTGGCTATATATGTTAGAATCACCTCGCGAGCTTTCAAAAATCTCAGGGCCTGGCCTTTGCTAGACTGAGTAAGTCAGTATCTCTGGAGATGGGTTTCAGGCAGCAATGTTTCTTGAAGTTTCTCAGGTGATTCCAATTTATAACCAAAGCTAGGACCCTCTGAGGATCCCTCCAGACTCTCCCACTGCAGAATTCAGGCCAGACCGGAGACCCAGGGTGGAAGGAAAAGCACCTCTCACCTCTCGATCTAAGGTCTCCCAACAGCCAGAGGTCCTATGCAAAAAATCCAATGATTTGGCAGTTGCCAGGAGTAAAAGAAACAAAATGATCTTTCATTTCACATATATAAATCATTCTTCATTTGAGTTTTTCAGCCCTTGATTTGACTGCACCCCTGTATTTGAGGGATGTATGGACCAGTCACCACCCAGACTTAGCAAGGACAGACACAGTATCTTTCTGCCCTCTGATACCCAGTGTCCCCACCTGGACACTTTATCTGCGTGAGGCTGATTGCCCTACTCCCAGCTTATTTCAATGAATGTTTCATCCCAAATTCAGCCCCTCTGCAACTTCTGCTCTTCCACTCTGTTACTACAGTCTCCTCCTTATCTGGCCCTGAACTACTTTCTGATTCAGTCATAGGAGTAATGGCAGTGCTCTCTCTTACTCTCTCTCAAGGAGGGAAGGAAGGAAGGAAGGAAGGAAGGAAGGAAGGAAGGAAGGAAGGAAGAGGAAAAAGGGAGAGAGAAAAAGTAAATCTTTATGGGGTGCCTGGGTGGCTCAGTGGGTTGAGCATCCGACTTGATTTTGGCTCAAGTCATGATCCCAGGGTCATGAGACTGAATCCCATGCTCAGCGTGGAGCCTGCTTAGGATTCTCTCTCTCCACACACCCCCCCCCACTCTGTCCTCCTCCTTCTCTCTCTCTCTCTCTCTAAAAAGGGGAGGTTATTTTTGAAGGAACTCCATTTTATAACTTTCAATTGCTGTGTATGTTATAAAGTATTATACATAGCTATTGATTAAAGAAATAAGATCCATAAATTAAGACTTAAAATTTACAGGGCGCTTGGGTGGCTCAGTCGGTTAAGCAACCGACTTCAGCTCAGGTCATGATCTCATGGTTCATGAGTTTGAGCCCCACATAGGGCTCTGTTTTGACAGCCAGAGCAAGCTTGCTTCAGATTCTGTGTCTCCCTCTCTCTCTGCCCCTCTCCCGCTTGTGCTCTATCTCTCAAAAATAAATAAATGTTAAAAAAAAATTTAAAAAGCTTGCAATTCACAATAGGCCTATTTGAGATAATAACATCATAAACATACAATTCATCAGGTCTATAATTTGTTTTGACTTTTAGAGGAATCAGCATCATAACTAGGGCATGAATATCACGTTTCCAACTATTCATGGGCTCTTTAAATGAGGGATACTGATATAATAAAACTCCAATGGAGCAGGCATTAACAGAAGTTTAGGAATTTAAAAATCAGAATTCCTGAGACAGCCTTTCAGAGAAAAGAGTCACATTACCTTTTGTTACTAACTGAACAAGTTAGGTACAAGGCAGCAGTGTCTCTTCTGCTGGTTCCTTTGAAGCTACAATGCAGGGAAAGAGCTTCGTGGAGGGGAGGGTCAGGTAGTGGGTGTTTCTTCCTGTGAACGTCAAAAAGCTTGAGCTTGTGCTCAGGAAAATGTGTGTGTGTGTGTGTGTGTGTGTGTGTGTGTGTGTGTGTGTGTGAGAGAGAGAGAGAGAGAGAGAGATTGTCAATGCCCAGCAAGAAGACAATGCAAGTCTCATAGGGATATGAAAATATTCATTCAATGAGAATTCTCAACTCACCTTTCTAGTTCAGGCTCAGCCTGTACCAGAGGAACACAGAACAAATGGGAGAAGACAAATTTTGTAGAGGGAAGAACTAAGATAGTCTAGAACCACAGAAAAAGGGCTGTTTGAGGGTCCACAGAGACTGAAAGCTGGTATGATCCTCTAGTGCCCTCCTGGTCTGTGTCTGAGGAATCTCCTGGTCTCCTCCAGTACCATTACGGAGACCTGCACAGGCTGGAATCCTGGCTGCACCATGATGACCTCAGACCAGTCCCTGAGTCTCTGAACCTCAGACAGCCCATTTGTAAACTAGAGATAATAATAGTGCCTACCTCCCACTGTTGTTGAGAGGCTACGTAAGGTGATACACATGCGGAGCTTAGCACAGGGGAGCAGCTACATGCTTCAGCTGATCCTGTTCCACCTGTCCCAAGCACAGGCAGCCTCTGCCCTCCTTGGATTGTAAAGTCCAATAGCCTCACCTCTTGGGCCACAGCCTATTGAGCTTTACCTAGAGAAGAGAGGTGGATGGAAATATTTTATATGCTAACTCCAGAAGGACTCCAGGCAGAAGATGCATGGGAAGGCAAGTCTCTGTCCTAGGTGGCTCTGTTAAAGAAGCAAACCAGACAGAGAGATGAGAGGTTTGGGTGACTTTTCCAACCATAATTTGTTTTTTTTTTTAAATTTTTAGATGTTTATTCATTTTTGAGACACAGAGTATGAGTAGGGGGACAGGGAGACACAGAATCTGATGCAGGCTCTAGGCTCTGAGCTGTCAGCACAGAGTCCAAACAGGGCTCGAACCCACCGACTGTGAGATCATGACTGAAGCCAAAATTGTACACAACTGACTGGGCCACCCCGGTGCCCCTCCAACCAGAATTTAATGAAGTACACTCTCCCAGCTTTAGCTGCTCCCCACCTTTCTTTGCCCACTGGGTCAGCTCAGTTTCCTCTAGCTTCCTCTCAAAGCCCATATCCACGTGAACATAGCTGTCCCCTGCCCCTCTTCACCCCTACCGAGACTAGCTTCCCTCTCCCAGGCCAGCGTGGGTGTGCTGTTCCCTGCAAAGCCTGAACTCCCTCCACATCCTCTCCGGTGCTGCTCACTCTCCTGGATGGGCTCACTGTAATCCTTTCAGCCACAGCGAAACAGGTCTGACTGACAACTGGCCTGCGGCCCACTGGCCAACTGCTCCTGTATTGGCTCACATTGGCTATGGGTTCCCTGGGCTCCCTTTCACCAGCTGTTACTGTCCGTTTAACCATTCTGGAAGAAGTTTTCATGATGTGTCCATTGTGCTGACATCTGCCTCCAGGGCATAGTGGGTTGGAGGTCTCCCACCCAATCAGCTGTGTGCCCATAGGCAAGTCACCCAACCTCTCTTTGTTTCTTCATCTATAGAGAAAGAAGTAATACCCATTTCTGCCTTGCTTGAGTTTTGTGGGGATCATATGGGAAGGTTCAATGGTGATGTTGTAAACACTGTAAAGCAAGATACAGGGGTGAATTATAGGGATAATTTCTGGCTGGGAATGTCTGTTTGCAGGTTTCTGTGAGTCCTTCCATGTGCATGCCCAGAAGAGTTTGCACTGGTGCTCTGGCTACCCGCAAACTCACAGACATAAGCAAAGCTAGCTTGTGGCCAGCAGGGCATATTGGCTCCAACTCCCTCTGCTGGGCATCACAGTTTCTGGACAATGTGTGCAGGAGTTCGCTTCCTGTGCAAAGGCTGCCCGTGACCACATCAGTTAGAACTCCCTGAAATTGCTTTTTAAATTACACCCTACGCATTGTGCCATGCCCTCTAACTTAGCTATATCATTCTAAAAACAACTGGGAACCTGGCTTATAAAAATATGCGTAGTCTAGCAAAGTAACTCAAGGCAAGGCAGATGATGTTATGACCCAGTACTCCTGCTGGAGTGTGAGCTATAATCCGGAAGCTGTTGTGGCCCCTACTCCATCTGTTTGAGCTCTGCACTGTGGGTATTGGCCTAGTCAAATGGGCTTGGAAACCTGCCATAGTTTCCCTTTTTATTTTTTTATTTTTTAAATGTTTATTTTTGAGAGAGAGAGTGCAAGTGGGGAAGGGCAAAAGAGAGGGGGACAGAAGATCTGAAGCAGGCTCTGCCCTAATAGCTTACAACACAAAATGAGGCTCAAACTCACAAACAATGAGATCATGATCAGAGCCAAAGTCGGCTGCTTGACCAACTGAGCCACCCAGGCACCCCAATATTTCCCCTTTTTATATCTCTCCCAACTGCTATCTTCTTTTACTGAAAGCTGTTTTGTTTGCATTCTTGGCTCCTCCACAGAGTCTGCTTTGAAAAGCAGCTTCAGCTGTCAAGAGAGGGTCCTTGGGGGCTCAGTAGATATGAGGAGGTGACCCCTGGTTGTCCTTGCCACAGTTTAGAAGAGGCTGGCGGGGAGTGATAACAAAGGACTCACCCTATGTGCGTGCCCAGCTACTTCTTTTGTGAATAATTTTATTAAGATATAATTTATATACCATACAATTCACCCATTTAAAATGTATAATTCAGTGGTGTTAGTATACTCAGAGCTGTGCAACTATCACCACAACCAGTTTTAGAAACTTTTCATCACCTCCCGAAAAAAGAAACCCTGTACCCATGAGGAGTTACTGGCATTTCCTGCCACCACCCACTCAGCTATAGGTAACCACCAACCTACTTTCCGTCCCTGTGGCTTTGCCTTTTCTGGCCCAGCTGCTTTTTTACCCTTTCTTTTCTCCCCTGAAGCCCCAAGCTACCCTGAGCAGAGTGTGCAGGGATGTGTCTGGCAAGCCCTTCAGGAATATGGGTAGAAGTTTGAGGTGTGCTTTTACCTCAACAGTGTACCCCACCTGACTCTGGAGGCACTGGAGCCGCAAAGGAACTGAGGGCCTTAGTAGCTGCCTGTACTCTTCTCCAAACTGAGGCCTGACCTCCCCTGAAAGACATGGGGCATCACAAGCTTACCTGCTCAAGAATACCTGGCCCTGGGGTGCCTGGGTGGCTTAGTCAGTTAAGCGTCCGATGTCAACTCAGGTCATGATCTCACAGTTTGTGAGTTTGAGCCCTGCATCAGACTCTGTGCTGACAACTCAGAGCCTGGAGCCTGCTTCAGATTCTGTGTCTCCCTCTCTCTGCCCCTCCCCTAATCACACTGTCTTTCTCTGTCTCTCAAAAATAAATAAATGTTAAAAAAAAAAAAAAATACTCAGCCCTGCAGGTTGCAGATTTTGGCTCCAGCACTGACCTTCAGGGCAAAAACACTGGGTCTCTAGCAGGCCCCTATTAAAATGCCACACTGTCCTGAGATAGCAAGGCAATTTCATGGTGCCCTGGAAATCTCAGCTTTCCCCTTTACTTCTCTCTGACCCATCTCCTATGGGATCCTGTTAGGACGTCAGACACTTGGGCAGTTGTTTGGAGGGAGAAAATACTTTGCCATAGCGCAGGGTAGGCATACCGGCCTCCTTCAATCCATTACATTCAGACTACCAAATGAATCTGATTTGAATTCCCTCCCCCCCCCAACCTGGTTCTTTCACCCTGCCTCTCTGCGGTTCTCCATCCAGACATCAAGGCTAAAACTGCCCTCCCCACAGGGTAAGTCCCTAAATTTCATTCAGCCTATCAACTGTGGTCCTCAAGGAGCCATTGCCGAGATTCAATAATGCCTCTAAAGTGAAGACACATGATTTGTTCCTCATTTGGCCCCATTCCCATCTTATTCTATCAGATAAGCATGACTGCTTAGAAATGAGCCCCCAGCCCTGATTTTTACTTGTCTGTATGTGCATCTATAGCTGCCAAAACACACATTCTCCATAGTTCTTCTTAGTGTAACTAAGGTAAGCTAGAATTTTCCTTTTTTAAAAAAATTTAGTTATTTTTGAGAGAGAGCAAGAGTACATGCACAAGAGGCAGAGAGAGAGAAAGAGAGAATCCCAAGCAGGCCCTGCACTGTCAGCACAGAGCCTGATACAGGGCTCAGTCTCATGAACTGTGAGATCATAACCTGAGCCAAGATCAAGAATCAGTCGCTTAACCTACTGAGACACCCCAGGTGTCCCAAGCTAGAATTTTCTGAAGGACCCTTACGAAGTATGTCTAAGAATAACACAACTTATGAAGCAATTTTTGGGTCCTATCTGATAATATTGTTTACTGTACATGTAGGTCATGTTCCCCTTCCTACCTCATTGGAAGGTGCTCCACCCCAAAGATCTTCTCTCCTTAATCCCCCTGGCCATTTCTGCCTGCCAGGAGTGAGATGGAGGTAGTAGTGTACATGGATGGTCTAACAAAAGAGAGGGCGTGGACTGGGAAGAATGCCCAGCTATCCCTAGTGTGAACAGTTCAACGCTCAAACGTGTCCGGGTGCCCATTAATGACGTAGAAACCAATAGTCCTGAACAAGGCCTGATCTGCCTGCTGCTTCCCTCTAGAGTGATGTGGAAAGCTGTTAACACACATCAAGTCATAGAGTTGTGTCTTGAAGGGACTGTAAGTTATTAGTCCAGTCCCTTCATTATACAGTTAAGGAACCTGGACCCAGCTTGGTTTAGTGATTGAACCCAGACATTCGACTAATTAATGACAGAGTCAGAACCAGAGCCCAAAGCTTCTGACGACTAGTGCAATGCTTTTTATAAAACCTTCCTCCCCCATATATTGAGAATATGGAGTACACTCTGACTACACCTAGACCCACGGTGCACCCTCAGGAAGCATACGTTGAAACATACACAAGAAGGTAGCCTTATTCCAAAACACAATTCCATCCTATGTGAAGCAGCCAACTCTGGGACAAATTATCAAGAAAGTCAGGAAGCAAGTTAAATAAATTGTCCTGCAGTTTTCATGAAAACATAGCAGCTCAGTAAAAATATAAACTGCAATGGTTTAATGACTCAGAGTCCTGGGTGGGCAAATACTTAACTGTTCTCAATGTCTGTGGTCCTGGTTGCTGTAAATATTTTAACCTCCAGAGCTCATAAACTTTAAAAGTCAAAGCAACTATGAGGAATGTGGGTTTTTGTTTATCACCATCACTCAGATGAATGCAGATCTGGATTATTTGCAGAACTGACTGGTGAGCCCGCAGAGCCATTACTTCCTGTTTTTGAGAAGCTATAAGGTGAAAGATGTGCAACAAAGTCAACATAGTGGCTATATATTCTAAAAGACAAAGTAAGCTTACACTGGAAATTTTTTAACTGAGGTGATAATTGACTTTGGAAACCAGGAGAGACACTGCAGTCATGCATTCACTGACTCACAGGGCTTTTGCATCCACAGGGGCCTTGAAACATAGTCTGCTCATTTAAAGAAAGCAGAAAAAAAGATCAAGTGATGTGTCCAGGTTTATGCCACAGCCTAGAATCAGAGCGAATATCCCAGCCTACGATGTAAATTCAATATTTATACTTGTATCATGACTGAAGAAGAAAATTAATTTGCACACACCTGGAATACTCCCTTAATGGTTTATAGTTTTTAAAATAATCACTTCGATGTATATTATCTTATTTAGTGCTTATTTTAATCCTATGATGAAAGAAGGCCATTGTTCTCTGTTTTGCAGCTGGGTAAACTAAGGCTCAAAGAAAGAGAGGGACTTGCCCAAGATTACACCTCTATTATTGGTCACAGAGCTGGGACTTGAGCTGTGTCCTGAGCCCACGTTCATCTACAAAGTTGTCTTATAAATCTATCTGGCTTTATAAATGTCTCCTGGCCCGTATGTCTGTGCCCACATGTTCCTAGACAAATTTTTGGCAGGCTTTTGCATAACTCAGTCAGCACTTTAGATGCTGTAAAGTCCTTTCTGTCATTAAATCAGGAAACTGGATTCAACTTGATGAAAGAATGCTTGGCTGACAGCAGATTCTAGAATGTTACTGTCTATTATGCTTTATAGAGTCATGTTCTAAGACAGGGTCTCTTATACCCTGGTGGTGAAGGGCTAGTTGCTTGTTTCTAATTTCCGTCTGTCCTGGAATAAGAGTTTTGGTAATATAACAAAAAATGTATTACTAGGACAATAATAAGACACTTGAATGCTGCAGCAATACCAAACTGCTGTAAAAATTTCTAATTGCTTATTCTCAGTTTTCTGTACTGACCTTGCTGCAGGTCAGTAACAGTTCACAGACCAGTATGGGTCTGCCAACCACATTTTGAGAAACACTGTTCTAAGCAATGCCATTCCTGAGAGAAATTCCCTGAACAAAGAGCTCTTTTATCAAAGAAGCTTGGAAGACACCATTAAGTATCAGTGCACATTAGTATATCAAATTTGGGGAGACCCCCAAGCATCAGTGCACATTAACATATAAAGGCTCTGAGAAGTCCTACATATAAACAGCTTTTTTAATCCTTAATTAACTTAATATTTCCCATACTGATCTCAAAACTCATTATTATTGGATACCTCTCAACATCCTGCAGAATTCATATTTCTGGAAATACAGTTGGCTCAGTCTTGCCAGTTATGGGCAAAGCACAGGTCCCAGGCATGCCTGAAATGAAAGCCTATGTCTTTTACCTATATCCTCATGTGCTGCCTTTTAAAAATAAAAAATAATTCTTTACGATCTTTTATTCTTGTGGTACACAAAGTCATGCTCTGCCTTTTACCATCTTTAATGCCTACTTCTGCCTCCCACTTAGTACTCACTGTAGGTGACCTTGCCCATAGAGAAGATCAAAGTCTCTTGGGGTAGCCCCCACTACACTTTGCCACATCATCCTGCAAATATATCAGCTGCCCACCTTCATAAAGGTGACTCACGACAGGTCGTCTTCTCTTCAACTACCTTCCATGAACAATAAGTATACTCTTCCCTTTAATCCAGTTCTATGATAAATACTTCTCTATTTTTAATGGAATATGTATGGCTAAACAAGAAGTATAACTTTCACATAAAACACATGCTGTGGTGCTCCCTGAGCAGCACTATCTCTTGCCATGCCTCATCTCACTCCTCTCCTCTTGCTCCCTACTTTGCACACTGTGTGGACTCTCATGACCTCCAGCTGGTAGTTTCCTACCTTATAATGGGTAATCTCTACCTTGGAATGTATCCCATGGAAGTCCCAAAGAATTGCTCTCATTCATATTCTCTTAACAGTTCTAACAGTTGTAGTTCTAACAATCTTCTAGAAGCATGATTTTACTTCTGTGGGTTGTTCCTCCCAGCCTCTTAGTTAAGGTCACCCAGTGACCCTCAACAAGTTCTAGTCCACTCTTCAGTCTACTGATATCTCTGCATTCTTATTCAGCACCTCCAACTTCTGCACAGAGTTCTCTCCAGATATACCACATTTCTTGAGTCACAGCCGCCCCCCTACAATACTTACCCTTTTAGCCAGGCACTATGCCAGGATGCCCTGGAAGTACAGAATGAGTCAGCAGTGCCTTCCTCCTGGAGAATCTCTCTTCCCCGGTTCTGACATTGTGACATCTGTAAGGCTTGAGAGTTCAGGGCAGAAACTTCCAAACTGCATTTCCCCAACATTAGTGTGAGACGTTAATATACAGAGTTCTAGGGTTAAATACATTTGGGAAACATAATTACATTTGCTAACACATACCGTGAATTTTGAGGAAGAAGTTATATATAGTAGGTTTTTCCAAATGTGATGGACCTGCAAACTATCTTTTCCAGGAACCCATTGGAAATAGTATCATTTCTCCGACACCATTGGGAAAATGCTGGTTTGGGGGGGCCCCTGGGTGGCTCAGTCAGTTAAGCGTCCAACTTCCACTCAGGTCATGATCTCACAGTCCATGAGTTCGAGCCAGGCATCAGGCTCTGTATTGACAGCTCAGAGCCTGGGGCCTGCTTCACATTGTGTGTTTCCCTCTCTCTCTGCTCCTCCCCCATTCATGCTCTATCTCTCCCTGTCTCTCAAAAATAAATAAACTTTAAAAATATAAAAATAATAATAAAGAAAGTGCTGGTTTGGAAATAGCTATAGCCCACTGGTCCTACCAAATGCCAAGGACCAGATTGAAGTCATTCAAATATACAAACTGGTTAGGTGGAAAATGAATATCTCTGTGATTTCCCTTAGCTCTGCCTTCTGAATGATAAATAAGTTGAGTCTACACCTGATGCTCAATTACTTACTTTTCCGTAGGTGTGTTCCGTGTAATTTGTCATCTAGAGCCCTAATGCCTTCCCAGTCTACAGTCCTAGCCCACACCTCCCTGCTGAGCTCCAGGCTCCATATTTCCTGATGTCTTCTGGACAACCACATGTTGGAGATTTTTAACAGAATGTCCAACAAGCACTTCAAATGCAGCTTGTCCCACATAGAAGTGATTACTGCACTTGTAAAGGTCATTTCTCCATCTGCATTCCCTAATGGCCTCATTGCTATCTTCCAATCAGAAACGTGGGAGATGTTCCAAACTCCACCCTCCCAGCCAAGTTGTCACTGGGTCCTCTTGATTCTACCTTCTAAGAAGCTCTTAAATTTGGTCTCTGTACTCTAGCCTCAACTGTCATTGTCTAATTTGGGGTCCTCAGTATAGTGGTTTTCTTAGGTCAGGTTTTCTGGGAAACAGACAACTGGGCTTCTGAGTCTTGCATGTAGGCACGCTATTGGAGAGAGCTATGGAGAATAACTCCCACTGGGGGAGTGGAGGAAGAAAGACCAGGCTGAAGAAGTTGAACTTCGATATAGTTGCAAGAATAGCCTCAACCAATCCTTGGGGTGCTCTGGAACTGGGTAACCCTTCAGAATTGTCCCAACTTGATGCAAGGGGTTGGGGAAGGAGGTCCTTAAACCAACACATTCTCACTCTCTTCATCCTCCATCCTTCACACCCCCATCCCCTACCTTCCTCACTGCCCACTGGATGTAGAAAGCCTCCCACCCCACTCCCAGGGTAGCATAACCTTTGGCCAAGGGCAATACCCAGAATGGCCCTCAGCTGAGAGCCAACAGCCACCAACTTTTCTAGCAGGTGGAAGGTGAATGTCTTACTCTAAATGGCATCAGGGTGGCACACCCCAGCATCCTTTTCTCTATTCTTGCTGCTTGTTGGTTTTTCCCTCACAACACCACCAGAACGGTTTTTTCTAAACCCAAATTTAATCACACTACACCCTTTCTCAAATCATTCAGTATCTCCTCCTTACCAACAAGATAATTCAGTTCTGATCTCTGCCTACCTGTGAAACCTGGCCTTCCACAGCTTTCCTCCTTTTATGTGCTCGTGCCCCCACTAACCCCAATCTACTAATGTTTATCAATCCTACATGAGTGCTGCTCCCCCTACTGGGCATGCCTTTGTCCTACTTCTTTCTAACAAATTCCTATTCATCCTTTCCAGCCCAGTGTAAGCACCCCTTCTTTTTGATGCCTCCTTTAATATCCCCAAGGAGAAGTAATATCCTGTATACTCTTTTTATACTCACAGTTATTTGCTTCTGTGACCATAAGAGTGACCTCCTTAAGAACAAGGCCTGTGTTGTATTCATTTTTTTTAATGTTTATTTACTTTTGAAGAGAGAAGGAGCAGAGAGAGAGAGGGACAGAGGATCCAAAGCAGGCTCTGTGCTGTCAGAGAGAGCCCAATGTGGAGCTTGAACTCATAGACCTCGAGATCGTGACCTGAACCAAAATCAGAAACTTAACCGACTGAGACACTCAGGCACCCCTGTTGTATTCATTTTTGAAGGCAAATGAATGAATCAGTCAGCCATGTGCATCAGTATTGTGTAAAGCTGGGTCTACATGGGCTGATTCAAACTAACTAGAATTGCCTTCAGTCTAGTCAGCTGTTTTTTCAGAGACTTAATCTAGTTGCCCAGTGACGGCTATAGGTGCCTCTGGGGGCAGGGATTCTATTTGGGGAATCTCAGCTGGTTCACTGTATGTGGCTCAATGCTCTGAGGGATGGGGCATTTAGTACATACTTCCCATTATGTTAATATTGCCTCTCATGTTGAGAAGGGGTGGAGCCAGTAACCTTCAGGCGATGTTATGAAAAGTACCATATGGCCTGACTAGCTAAAACTGTCTCTTTTATGACTGAGCTATTCCCTCATGTTTTTTTCTGAAATTCTCACCATCATATTTCCCTATGATTGGAATTGGACAAGTGGTCCTTTGGTTGGGGTGAATGGATGCTAGGGCCTGAGGAAGCTAATTCATCTGGAGAAGAGAATTTCTGTGTCTATTTATTTTTTAGTCGTTTCAAAATTTCTATATTTTGTGTATATTTTATTAAAAGCATACTATTGTAGAATAACACATATATACATAATTTATAAATAAGTAATATTAGAAAGTGTACACTCAAAAAAAAACATTTTTTATTAAGTAGCACATGGTTACAACATTTTAAAGACTCCTTGATTGGACTCCAAAGATTGGAGTCTTCTTCAGCCTTCACCCTTTAACTTTGCAGCTGATCTGATTGCTGAGCTAATTTGTGCTAAGGCCTTAGGAAAACCCTGAAATCCAGGAGTTGAAGCAATTAGAAATGACAGGTACGGGCAGGCAGGGGAGCAGGGCCGTGTGTGGAGAGCACAGAGACTGCATCTGTCTAAATCTAATAAGCCATCTGGTAAGAAACTGAGAACCTGGAATAAAAAGAGGCAGGAGGTGGAGCAGGAACCACTGAGGAAGGCAGCCATCAGGAGGTATAAGGAGACATGAAAGAGTAAGAGCATTTCAGGCAGAGACAGAGACCAGGATGTGGTCACGTGTTGAGAGAGTGAACTTGTGGAGGTTCTGGGCTTGGAGGGGAGCCTGGAACATGCCAGAAGCAGGTACATCCTCCCGCTGCACACCCCACTAAGTGTGTTGGAAGTGACAGTGGCCTTGATGTGCTGATGTGGGCAGCTGAGGTTCAAGCAGCCACCCTACCACCTGCCTGGGTGCAGTGGTTGCCGTCAGCCTCCTCGTCCTCTGGGTTATAGGCTGCACTTGTACCTTACTGCTCAGCGTCGCCAGGCCCGTGCTTCTGAATCTGGTGCATGCATCACTGCACCTGCAAAACCTCAAGAACAAGATTGAGAATGGGATTGAGAGTATTGGTCTCCAGTGGACTCCAATTGGGCTGCTACTAGAGGTGCTGGGACAAGAGCAGGACACGATCCTAGGGGCCTGGGATCTATACACAGACATGGAGAATGCCCCTACCAACTCTGACCTGGAATCAGGGACCCAGAGCCCTTGTCCACAGCCCTAAAAATAGAGCCCCCCTTCAAATTCAAAAAGCAGGACATCTGTGAGCATACCCCCAGGTTCAAAATTGGGATATCCCTCCTACCCAGTCCCAATTGCCTCAGAGACCAGACTCTTCCCCAGCTCTGAACTTGGAGTTTGGAGACCAGAACATCCATGGCCATCCTCAAACCTGGATCCAGGGATAGTCTCCTACCCCTAATCTGGGACCCACCCATCGCCCATTCTCAGCCCCAAAGCCAGGATCTGGGACCAAGGCCTTCTCTTGAACCTTGGACTAAGGCTTTTCCAAACCCCACCCCAGCTTTGAACCCAGGTCAGAGCATTGCTAATCTTGAACCTGAGGCTCAAGTATTCCCAGCCCCCATCAAGACAGAGGATTCAAGCATCCTGACTGCCATTGAACTCTTGGTTCCAGATGATCCCCACACTGGCCAATCCAACCTGACTCTCTCCAGCTCTGCTTAGAGATTCTATGCCTCCTTTCCAAAGTCCCACAGTGATAAGGACCAAGGGGTGGGGTAGGGTGGGGGTAGCCTTAACCCAGAATGAGGCATCTCTATCAGGGTTACTGCAGCCATATAGGCTGTTGCATTGCTCAAGCCAAAAAGGAAAAAAAGAAGGAGAGGAGAGGAGAGGAGAGGGAAGAATAAAAGAGTCGTAGCCTCTGTATCAACCAGGAAGATACCCCATCTGCCTCTCACTGTGACTGGAGCTCATGTCAGAGTAGAACCAGCCAGAAATGAAGAAAGCACTGGCAGCCCCACAGTGTCTATGTAGGGGGCTGAGAGGCAGCATTCCGATTGGAGTCAGCACACAGGAGCCTTCTTAAGTTGCATTAGCATAACTAGAGCATCATTTTTATATAGATTGTACAGTTATTTGGGGATGGCTATAGGGATTGATTGATGATGGATATTAGGAGTGGGTGGAGCATGTTGTTTGCAGTGTAGCCCTTAGTGCCTCTTTGGCAGGTGGAAGCTAGTGAGCCATGTTAGCCCTCAAAAAGGAAGTATGGCACCTGAGGTGAGGAGAAACCCTGATCCAACACCAAACCCCAGGGGGCCCAAAGGCCACATTGGGATGATACACCAGAATAGTTCTAGGAGCCAATAAGCATGATACCTGATCCAGAACCAAAAGGCATGAGCAGGAAATAGGCCTTCAGAGTGGGAGATGAGGTAGGGAAAGAAGGGGACTCCAACAGTAAAAAGGAGGCACAGAGAGACCACAAAAGGGAACATGACTAATATGACAGGTTTACCCCCAATTGTAAGGAAACAGGCTTCACAGCTCCCAAAGTCCTGGTTCCACTAAATCTGTAGAAAATTGTTTGATGGGCATGGAGGTCTTACATACAGAGTTGCCTCAGAAACAAAAAAGGTCAGAAGGATAGCAAATGCATTTCCTTTTCCTATTGTTTTCAGACTCTCTCGGGCTCTTAGTACCACATCTAGGTGGTAAGACTTTGCATTTGTAAAGCATTTCAGTTAACATAAACTTCTGCACATTACTATTTCATATATCCTTACCACAACACAGCAAGGTAAGTTTTTTGCAGATGCTAATATAAAAATTCAAGCAGCAGATTTGTTTTATCAGAACAATACAGAAAATACATTCTGCAGATGAGGAATCTGAGGCCCTGGTGGTGTTAATTGATTTCCCACTTACCACGGACAAGGAGTAGATGCTTATAAAGCCAGGACCCACACCCAGGACTCACAGAACCCCACCTCCTAATTCTCTATCCTTAATGTTACGCTTTCCTCCCAGCCCACCCTGGTGCTAAAATTAGCGGTCAGCAGCCAAAAAGCTGTCCGTGAGGAATGGGAAACAGATGTGATTGGTGCTGCCTTTCTCCTCTTGAATCTCCCAGGCAAGTTTGTTCTAACATCCGCTGTGTTCTGTTGCAGCATGCAAAAGGAAAGAACAAGAACATGGGAAGGATAGAGGCAACACACCCAAAAAGCCCAGGTTGGTCTTCACAGATGTCCAGCGTCGAACTCTACATGCAATATTCAAGGAAAATAAGCGTCCGTCCAAAGAATTGCAAATCACTATTTCCCAGCAGCTGGGGTTGGAGCTGAGCACCGTCAGCAATTTCTTCATGAACGCGAGGAGGAGGAGTCTGGACAAGTGGCAGGACGAGGGCAGCTCCAATTCAGGCAACTCATCTTCTTCATCAAGCACTTGTACCAAAGCATGAAGGAACACCCACAAACTAAACCTCGGTGGAAAAGCTTTAAGTAAAAAAATTTTTAAAAGACCAGGACCTCAAGATAGCAGGTTTATACTTAGAAATATTTGAAGGAAAAAAAAGTGTTATTTATAGTCCAAAGAAACCAAAGACTTAGCTCACCTGCATCTATCTGACTTTGTTCGGAGACACACACTTCAGCGGGGCAACGACTTGGCAAGAAAAAATATGGGCAGGAAAGCACCACTGGATCTCACACCTTCAATCCATAATCATTCTCGCTGTGCTTGGCTGTTTCGTGGTTTGGAGCATAGTGATTTTGAGCCATTGAGTGGACATCTTTTAAGATCAGACTTTCTCATCTGTTCCACCATGCCACGAAGGTGTATGCTGTCTCAGTACTGTGTGTGGGTACGTGAGTGCATACACACACACACACACACACACACACACACACACATACACATGCGCACGCACACACACACACACACACATACCACCAGTGGTTAGGGACTTAGGCAGGGCTGGTCTTCAGGAAGGGTTGTGCTATAGGAGTGCACCCAACATAGTGTGGGGTTGTCTGAGTTCATTGGATAGGAGTGTGATTTCACTCATCTAGCCTAGCGTTTGAACCTGCCAGGCCCGCAACCTAAATGCAGATTCAAACCCAGCAAAGAAAATTTGAATGGCACCTAAACCAGTGCATTCTCTTTGTTTGTTAAGGAATGTTCAGATATTTTTTAAGAAATGAAACAAGAGTCCATCCATTTAAAAAAAAATCACCTAGGTACCAAAGAACACAATATTATAGTGCAGGTATTTTATTGCAATGATTTTAATAACCAAAGCTATTTTTACACAAGATACTATGTAAAGTTATACGTATGAACTGATCTAGCTGTAATACACATGCCACATAGAATCATGACTATTATTTATGACTCTTGAAGCATTTGAAATATTAGTTTTCAGAACTGGCAAGAAAGAATGTAGCTTCAGGGAAGCAATTAATATCATAACAGAGAGGTCAATGTAGTGTACTTGTACATCCAGATGGCACACTCCCTTTGGGGATCCATAAATGATACTTAAGTCGACATATAGACATGATGCCATGAGCTATTCACAGCTGAGAAAACCTGGGGATTCTTCCAAAGTAGGACCCCATTTATAAATTAGAAAATTAAGTTTAACAGAGCAAATAATTAAATTAGAAAATTTGTTCAAAATAATGCTTTTTTAGTAGAAGACCAAAGAATAAAGGATATCATACTTAGATTAATTTGACTTAAAGTTGCTTTATGCATTTGACACCAAGTACTTTTTAAAATATTTTATGAACACACAAAGTGACCAGACCAACATTATTATTAAAATGAACTATCCAGTATTTGTAATCAAATTGATTTTATTGCCAGTCTCAAACATATTATGACTTGAACACAATAAAAATAACAGAGGCAACTGAGAAGTGGTAGAACTCCATAGAAAAAAAAAACAGAGTTCTAGCGGAAGATAAGACTTTGGGTTCTTTTGGCATGAAGGTATTTATTTCACTAAGCATAGCCTCCAAAGTATACTACATTCTTTCTTGCTACTGCATTAAGCTGGAAATTTTCTAAAAGAGAGTCCACTCTCTAACAGGGACAAATTAAACACTAGACTTGAGCTTCCAAATACAAAATTTTCAATTTCTGTTTTTCCAAATCACATAACTAGAGCTGGAGAAACCAAGGGGGAAGAAAAAAACGAATACAGTTGTACTAGCAGTACCCAAGTAAATCACTTGCTTCCCAGAAAAATTCTCTCTGAATTCCATTGAATTGTAACTCAAGCAAATATTGCCTTTTGTAATATTTATTAGGTAATTATTAGGTATTAGTAGGTAAACAATTGGGTACTCTTGGTTAATTAGCACATCTAATTAGAAATATAAAATGAAATGTTATAGGGAAAAATACTGAACCATTTTGACACAAAACCTAACTCCTTAAGGTCAAGTCTCAGCGTCTTGTCTAAGTCTAGAAGAGACAGGCACGTGGAGAGATGAAACTAAATCAACAAGCCCTCTAGGTCTCCTTCATGTCTGCTGTAGAATGAGATAAGCAAACCAACATATACTTCTCCTTTAATGAAATAGCGCATTTGCCTTGACACATTTTGTCTTAGTATTTTTTTAATCTCACACCAGACTCCAGATTAAAATTTCCCTTCTAAATATGGCACAATTACAATTCAACTATTAAAAGAGACCATTTCATTGGCCACCCTTAGAGATTTTGCTTAACATATGATCTTGTCAATGACATAAATCAAAAGGAAAAAACTAACTTTTTCACTCTCTCCGGGAATGGTGGGGGCCAAGGTTACAGCTATATAATATATTTATAATTCAGGAGGGAGGAAAGCCTTATTTATTTAAAACATTAGAATATTAAATGCCGGGAAATTCAAGCTGTGTCTACACACAATCTTACCAAATTCAGCTCCCCAGAAAAAACAAAAGTTGAATTTGAACACTATGGTTTTTGCTTCATTTTTGCTATATAACCCCTTTAAATTAATCCAATTGCATTTGACATTTCAACCAATTGTTTTGGTGCTGTGTAGACACAGTCTCAGAGAATATTACTACATTTCTAATACTCCCATCATAATGCTTTTTTGAAAAAAAGTCCAGTGATCCTATTTGCTGACACCAAAGATAATTTTCATACCAGCATTAAATTTGCACCCATTACGTAATTTCAGGGCCTAGAGATATATTTTCTCATAATCAGATGCACAAATCAGAGCCTAAAAAGCAATTTTTTTACTTGACTGTTCAAGCATACTCACAATCTTTGCTTTTTAAAAATCATAATGGACAAACTCAGCTTCTCACGAGCAATACACTTGTTACATCATGTATGACTGATTCTTTATTGCTTCTAACTTGACATGTGGCATTAATTTATGGCACAGCTTTCTTAACCTACCACATTCAACAGAACAGATCACCTGCCATTTGCTCACCCATTATTTTTCAGTCCTTTTGCAAAATTCACCTAAAAAGGTATCTTCTCACTCTTTCATTTGTATGTTTGTTTATTCCAAAACTGCACTTCATATAACATGTTTTGGGGTTCTGTGGAGGTTTTTTTGGTAGAATGAAAGTTGGACTGTTTTTCACCATAAACCATTCAGGTCCTCTCATGGCTACAAGCTTCCCTGAAAGGGGGCAAAGAAAGAGAGTGGAAAATGAGAAGTCTGGATACTCAAGAAGCCCAGACTTCAGTAAATGTTCAGGTAAATGAGTTCTGGAGGTAAGGAACTAAACATGCAGCTGACATAGACCCCAAAATCCAAAGAGAATGTGGGGAAATTCAGAAATTCTAACTGAACATGTCTCTCACTCTGCCCCCTGCCAAAAACCATAATTAATCTTCCAGGACAAAAAAGTAAAAGCACCACACTACTTTTGGACTCATGCCACTCCCATTGCTACCCCAGGTGAATGATCCGTCTTTGCAGGTTAAATGCAAACTTTGCTATACCAAAGAGTCCTAGGACATTTTCACATGAGCTATAAAGGCATTTTCTCTAAGAAAGGTCCTCCCTTCTTTGTACATAAAGGATGAAAACTATGCATTTAGCAAACAAAGAGAAAGCACTTCTCCCTTTCCTATCTAGTTGTTTAGGGTGCATTCAAACACCAGAGGCCATTTTGAGATGCGATTGGCCTTCTGGATTTTTCTTGTGGTGTGGTTAGCTTTACAGTACATTTGGTAACTATTTCCTAAATAGTAAGGACAAAGAAGCAGAAGGTAAGAAATAGCTACTTCCACGTGTAAAAAAAGAAAAAAAAAGAAAAAAAAAGAAAAAAAGTGTAAAGATCTACTATTTATAGTGTGAACCAAAGACGCTACCTCACTCGATTTCCATTGGTGATTTTAATCACATTGATGATACCAAAGAATACCAAAGATATTTTCATGCACGGCCTTGGTCTGCAGAGGGAACTCCGCCCTTTTCCCTCCCCCACCTCTCTTCCCCTCCTCACTCTTCACTCAGTGTGTAAACTTGTCTTCATTCTTAATAATAATGATACGAAATGATAACAACATTAGGAAATACTACTCTTACTACTGCTAGTTCTACTTGTAAATCTCTAGGCAAACATGTTGCAAACTTTGTAAACTCCTAGGATGAGTGCCTTGCTTGAACCAAAGTGTTAAACCGCTGTTGACCTCTCACCTTATACTCTTTGAATACCTCAGCCTCTTAGAAAGGCCACTAATGAAAAAAAAAAAAAGGAATAATTATTCACCGTGGTGCTTTTTCCGTGCAACCATGCAATGAAACTTTCTTTGATACCAAAGGATGACTTCCCCCCCCAATTTCTTGCTGATAAACCAAAGCTCCTCCTCCTCGTTCCCTCTCAAGTTCCCCCCACTTCACCGAGCCCCTTCACCAGGCAGGCCGTGCATCACTTTTACCAATTCCTCCAAATACCTCATAGTAATAAAGTTTTAGGGTTATGTTGTATAGAGAGTCTATGTGATAAGGCAGAACTTACTAGTTTGATAATTGTTAAGGTTACTTTTAAAAAAAACTTTATAATTCTTATTTATTTTGTAGTTTGTATGTTTGGGATGTCCCCCCATCTCTCCCCCCTTCGGTTTGGGGTTTATTTTCTTGGCAGAACTGCTCTGTTGCTCAAGGAAGACTTAATTTCCAGAAATGTTCCCCAGGTGGGTTAAGGGTTGTGTAAAAAATGCAAGAATGGAATAAGAAATGATTCTCCTTTTGATGGTTACTTACGAAGCTTTTGTGTTTTGTAGTAAATTTGTTTCCACAGGGTAAAAAAAAAAAATATATATATATATATATATAATCTGTTTTTTGTGAAACTGGTTCCTATTTTTCTCTATAATGTGCTGTGATTTTTTTTAATTTAATTACATTTTATATGAGCTTATTTAATCACTGCTTTAATTTATGACTGTAGTTTTTAAAATGTATATAGTAGAATTGAACGGCCAAAGCTTTACGTTAACAATCTTTTTGTTCTTGATGCTAAGATAAAGCTGAAGGCAAGAGCTTCTCGGAACTGCAGGGTGTATCTTCAGCTTCTTCTTAGCAGGCACTTCAATGTGTGTTGTGAACACTGCCAGGTTCCCCCCTCAAAACACTTGTACATGCCAAAATGAGTGTTTCAAGGTAGTCCTTTTCATCGCTTAGAAAGGAGAAAGGCGTTATTCTTCCTTTAATTTATTAATTTTTTTTCTTAGAAAAGATTATTTTGCAGGTTAGACCTGAAATTCCAAAGAATTTAAGAGTTGTTTAATGTTTCAAAGCACCGGCATTTGTGAGATACTTTGCTACTTTTTTTTTTTTAAACCATTCACACGGGTATGAGAAGTAAAGAGTGTAAAAAAAAAAAAAAAAAAAAACTCAAAGAGGCAAGCTAACTTGAATTTGGAAATCCTCTTAAGTTTCACCAAGTTTCTGAACTGCTTTGAGGCAGGGGGCAGGGCAGAGAGGCAATTCCTGCCTCGGAGCTGAGGAGAGTGTGATGGCTTCATGCCCTGACTGAGAAAGTCAAGGCTGAGAGGCAGCCCAGACCAGCTCCTGCCTGTCTGGCCAACCCATAGGAAAGCAAGACATGATTGCTCGGCCCCAATTATCAAAGAAATTGCTTCACAGTTAATGCTCCTATGCACATCTGTTTCTTGTAATCTGCTACTTACATTATGCTCCCCTGCACACACACACCACACCTGCCTCCCACCTCCATCCATTCCCCCCTACCCCCACCAAACTGGCAAGAGCTCTCCTCAAATGTCAGAGTCCTGAGTGAATATACCCCAGCCCTATTTGAGTTTGTCTCTTCTCACTCTTCATCTTCACACTACTTTTCTTGTCCACACCAGAGATGCTCCCTGCCCCAGGCTCCCTTAATCGAGGCTGTTCAGATTCTTGCCCCTGGTTTAGGTCAGCACAAACACACAATTCTCAGCCAACTAGCAGCATCCTCAGAAGCGCCGGTGCCCACTGCTTTGTTTTATTTTGCTGAAATAAGTTGCTTCAACTACATGGCATAAATCCATAGGTGTAAATACTTTTCCTCTCAATACAAGAATTTTATCTTTTCTTTTGCAAGGGTATTAGGGGTGGGGAAGGAAAGGGAGGGCTTAGACTTTGGGTCAAATGTTCCATTTTCTTAGAAACATTTTTATACTCGTTATGTATGTTAATAGGGCAATAATTCTGCTCTGACTTGCAGGATCATTGGTAAGCATTGACTAATTATTTGTTTTTAATACAAATGTTGAGCAGTGAGTTACAGAAAGCCCAGGAAAATGGTTAAGGGAGTAGACTTCTACCATCAGCAGTGAAACACTGAACGGAGTTGTATTCACAAGGTCATATTTTCTGTTTCTGTGTTAGTCTTGATTTTTCTTTTTGTGGTATGTTCTGCATTTATTACATAATCATTGTGGGCTCATTTTAGATTTGCCATATGAACCAAGTGACAAGTATTTTTTAACAAAATAAACTTTAAAACATTGTCTTCCATTTGCTTCGGTAGTTGTCTTCATATCTCCCTGTGTTCCTTGTCCCTTCAGAAGGCAGCCCATGTGTCACTCACTTAGACCTGTCCCCCCTCCCTTGTATTTTCAGTACACCTTTGACCTTCGCTATTGTTTGAGTGTGACTCAGTTTCCCTGTTCAAGTTAGCTTGATGGTTTATTATGTAAGGAGGGTGCCTAAGACAATCATCAGGTAAAAAAAAAAAATTAAAGATAAAATTTTAAAAAGATCAGTAGAGTAGAAAATCTTCCAAGAGCAGAGGGAGTTCTTCCTTAGCAATGAAAAAAAAAAAAAAAAAAAAAAAAAAAAAAAAAAAAAATTTTTAAAAAAGGTAAATACATAATTAAATAATTAATTTAAAAACCTAACCATGAGGGGCTTAGAAGGTTTTTTTGATAAAAGACAAACGTTGTTGTCATTTTCTTCGTCAATTAGAAAGCAGTGGTAGTTTCTACGTTGCATCTGCATTTCAGACTAAATGATTATTGTACCCAGTTATGGTTGTTCGCTAATATTTTGTCTCTCTCTCTCTTTCTCTCTGTCCAATGCTTCTTCTGTATTTTTGTGTGTAGCAACAAAAAGTGTAATGCATTAGGCATTATTCTGGTTTGTTTATGAGTATCTCCTGTACTGCATTAAGGTTTCTTTCATTTTTTTTAAGCTTCGCTACTGTTCTCACTTTATGCCGTGCAATATCATCTGCTGTGTTTGCTAAGCAAAAAAGAAAAAAAAGAAAAAAAAGCAAGTGATGATGCCATCATGCTTTTCAGTGTTAAAATGTTTCAGCATTTATGTAGTCACCAAAATGTAGTAAAATAAAATGTTGGATTTTCCAGCACTTTAAATTTAGACAATTCTTGCCTTCTTTTGTTCTTATTCTCTGCCATTCTCGGCAAGGAGTTGATGGTTTTTCTTTGGAGGAAGGGTGAAGCTGAGAGGGTGACGTGCTTGAGAACTAATGCCAGTGCCATGGTTTAAAGAAGGGTTCATTACGAGGGAAAAAAGGAAATGGTATTCTCCAGTGGAACACGAGGCTGTTTTTGTGTTGTTTTGCTTTATTTTGTTTTTGTTTTTTAAATATTTTATTTTTAGGTAATCTCTACACCCATCATGGGGCCCGAACTTATGACCCCAAGATCAAGAGTCTCATGCTCTCCTGACTGAGCCAGCCAGAGCCCCAGGAGGTGTTTTTAAATGGAAGTGGGACATTCTATTTGTAGATGTTAGCCATCTGTATTAACCTGATTGACTTTCGGAAGAAATAAAATTAGTATTAGAGAGAATGGCCTTTAAAAGTCCTCATCAGTAAAATACTGTGTGTGTGTACATGGCTCAGGAGCTAGGGGAGGATGGAGATTTAGGATCTTCTTTCCTTTCATAGTGTGTGTGATTGATCATGAGGCCCGGTTCAGGTAAAAGGGAAACTAGGTTTGGAATTCCTGCTGTGCTCATTACTAGATTTGTGGGCACATTCTTTAACTTTAGTGATTTAACTTCCCTAAATCTCAGTTTCCTCATCTGTAAAATGGGTATAAGTATCTATATATTTTTTAAGTGTTTATTTATTTTGAGAGAGAGAGAGAGAAAAAGAGCAAGAGCAGTAAAGGGGCAGAGAGAAAGGGAAAGAGAATCCCAAGCAGGCTCCATGCTGCCAGGGCAGAACCCAATGCGGGGCTTGAATCCACCAACCGTGAGATCATGATCCGAGCCAAAACAAGAGTCAGCCACTCAACTGACTGAGCCATCCAGGCACCCCCATGGGCTATGTATCTATCGTATCTATATTACAGGGTTGCTGTGAGGATTAGATATTACAGGCAAGTAAAACTTAGTATAGTGTCTGACATATGACAAAGTTTAATAAATCTTAGCAGTTTTTATTATTGGTAAATATCTTAAAGTGCAGATATTTTTCTAGTTAAAAAGAGTAATTTCTAAGTTAGGCTTTCCATTTTTTCAATATAAAAGTAAGGTTGCTTTCTTGGCACATTCTAGCAATTACTTTATATTTTCCAAAGGTAGGAGATATGCAACAAAGATGTAGAATAAAATGTGAATAGGGCCTTGCCAAGTGGTCCAGTGGGTTGACCCTAAAGAGATATCCAGTTTAATGTTTAAGTCCCAGGACAGCAGAAAGGAAAATTACCTGTCTAGAAGAAGTTCTTAAAGGGCAAGTGGACTTTGAGAGACTCCTTGGAGTCATCCAAAATACTGTCTCCTGAAGGCTTCAACTATGTGAGTCTTTAGCGGAGTGGAGCTAGTTTGGGTAGATTTGAAAGGTTACACAGAGAGAACCTAGAGGGTCTAAGAATACCTGCAGAAGACATTATAAATGAAGCCCAGAGGAAGAGAAGTCAAACAAAATGGAAGCCTCCCAGATGGGGTCAGTATTTCTCTATTTCATTAAAGTGCTGAAACTAGCATGCACACTGACTGCAGATGGCAAATAAATATCTATAAAATGTAATTGGTTTCAATTCCTTCCAAAGAAGTTTTTTCTGGGGTGCCTGGGTAGTTCAGTTTGTTAAGTGACCAACTTCGGCTCAGGTCATGATCTCATGGTTCTTGGTTTCGAGCCCTGCATCGGGCTCTGTGCTGACAGCTTGGAGCCTAGAGCCTGCTTCAGATTATGTCTCCCTTTCTCTATGCCCCTTCCCTGCTTGCATTCTGTCTCTCTCTTTTGGAGAGGAGGTGAGGATGTTTCCTAGTAGGGTGGAAATAGAAAAAACTTTTTAAAAAAATGTTTTAGTATTTTCAGGTGTTTAAAACCTAACTCTCACCACCAACCCCCTAACGTGTTACCACTAAAAGTCTCCACAACCAGGGGTGCCTGGGTGGCTTAGTCAGTTAAGCGTCCGACTTTCGCTTAGGTCATGATCTTGTGGTTCGTGGGTTCGAGCCCCGAGTCGGGCTCTGTGCTGACTGCCAGCTCAGATCCTGGAGCCTGTTTCAGAGTCTGTGACTCCCTCTCTCTCTGACCCTCCCCTGCTCACACTGTCTCTCTCTCTCTCCTAGAAATAAATAAAACATTAAAAAAAAAGTCTCCACAACCAGATCATTTACTTTGTTCCATCTGAATTTTAGTCAAGTTACCATGTTCCGGACCACACAGTGTTTATTACATCAGTCAGTTCCTTAGAAAACATTAAGCTGGAACATTTTTGCCTTTGGCTTCTTCTTTAAGATTTTTTGTTTTTGGGGGGAAAAGGGTTAGGTCTCAAAAGCCATCTCTCCATAACAACAAGCATTTTAGTCATAGGATATGGCATCTTTTCTTAACCAGTAGTCTAAGAAAACACCCAGGGAATGACATCAGTAAACTGGCCAAATTAGACATTCCTCACTCATATCCCCCCATCAACAACAATTTGGTATCCTTCCAAGGTCACAAGTACCTTCGTGGGAGCTATGGGATGCAGCACCATCTACCAAGGGACCTAGGAGAATTCTTGCCCACCCATACAGGGCACTAAGGCTCAGCTGTGGACCCTGCTGTGGACCAGGAACTGGCTCTGGACTCTCTTGCCCATGGTCCAGGAGCCCCTGGAAGGCACTATCTGAGACAATTATCCATGAACAAGAAGACTTTTGTGGATGTCTAGGAGTCCAGCAGAGGTTCCAGAACACCATTAGAGCAAAAAAAAACAAAAACCAAAAAACAAAAACTGAGTTTGGATTCATTGGAGAGGGTAAGAGGAATAGTTTGACTTTACCCACATCACTCCTCCCCCAAGAGAGGCCTTCTTAGCCCATGATTTTTCCCAGAGTGGAAAGTGAAAGCACATGAGTGGGCACCCAGCTTCTATATCTGTGCAGGACAGGGCCAAAGAAGCCCATTTCTGTCTCACTGCACCTAGAATACTGAATTGTGAGCTCACACATGGGGGACAGGAAGTAGCTTGCATAGTGGTAGATAGGGCTCTCAGGGCACTAAGGAGACACAGACCCTAATAACTGTGTCATGGACTCCATTAAGAAGTTTACCCATGATCTACTGGGGAGTCCCTCACCCACAAATCCCCCCACTGGCCACAGGTATCCCAGCACTACTTGAGTCTCACCCCTCTACTCTCACACACACACCCTATAGCCAGTTCCCTAATGTGTGCTCTCAATAGTGGTAAGAGAGAGCTTTGGAAGATGGCGAGTGAGCCCTCAGAGAAAGCCTGCACCAGCCCAAATCTTTGGTTCAAGGAGAGACTGAAAACTTGAGATTTAGCACAACCCCTGGGAAAGCAAAAGGGAGGCTCTCAGCACTCAGCTTGGTATGCTGAAGGATCAAAAGAAGGCATACAGCCTAAGAATTCTGCCACATGAGGAAGCAAGAAGCCTGGAGCAGGGGTATCCATAGAAGGTCTAATAAAGCCTCAGAACCCTTAGCAGGATTCAAGGAAGATATTTCTCCCCCACAGTTATTCAGTAAAGACTGGAGAGGGTCACTATGCCTTCAAACATGAAGATAGCAACAAGACTTAAAGAAAGATAAACATTTGAGGAAACATGACATCACCATTGTATCACAATACTCCTCCAGTAACCTACCCCAAAGACCTGCAATCTACCTAAAGAGTTTTTAACAGCTGTTTTTAGGGAGATCAATGAGCTACAAGAAAACATAGAGGGGTTCCTGGGTGGCTCAGTCAGTTGAACGTCTGACTCTTAGGTTTAGCTCAGGTTATGATCTCACAGTTCATGGGATCAAGTCCCACATCAGGCTCTGAGGTTGACAGCGTGGAGCTGTCCTTCAGAAATAAGAGATATAGATTTTCCCAGACAAGCTGAAGGAGTCATCACTAGACCCGCCTTACAAGAAATGCTGAAAGGGGTTCTTCAAACTGGAATGAAAGGACACTAATTAGCAACATGAAAACACATAAAAATATACAACACTCCGGTAAAGGTGAGTATACATTCAAATTCAGAATACACTAAAATTCAAATACAGCAGGGTGTTAACCACTTAACTATAGTATAAAGGTTAAAAGACGGAGGCATCTGGGTGGCTCAGTCACTTAAATGTCTGACTACAACTCAGGTCATGATCTCATAGCTCATGAGTTCGAGCCTCGTGTCAGGCTCTATGCCGACAGCTCAGAGCCTGGAGCCTGCTTTGGATTCTGGGTCTCGCTCTCTCTGCCCCTCCCCTGCTCGTGCTCTGTCTCTCTCTCAAAAATAAATAAGCATTAAGGCACCTGGGTAGCTCAGTGGGTTAAGTGTCTGACTTCGGCTCAGGTCATGATCTCATGGTTTGTGGGTTCGAGCCCCATGTCAGGTTCTGTGCTGACAGCTCAGAGCCTGGAGCCTGTTTCAGATTCTGTGCCTCCCTCTCTCTCTGCCCCTCCCCTGCTCGTGCTCTGTCTCTCTCTGTCTCAAAAATAAACAAACTATTTTAAAAAAAATTTAATTTTTAAAAATAAATAAGCATTAAAATTTTTTAAATAAAAATAACACTAAAGGACAAATGAATTAAAAATAAGTATAACTATGGGGCGCCTAGTGGTTCAGTTGATTGAGTATCTGACTTCGGTTCAGGTCATGATCTTACAGTTCGTGAGTTCTAGTCTCTCATTGGGCTCTTTGCTGACAGCTTGGAGCCTGGAGCTTGCTTCGGATTCTATGTCTCCTGCTCTCTCTGCCCCTCCCCGGCTTGCACTCTGTCTCTGTCTCTGTCTCTCTCTCAAAAATGAATAAACATTAAAAATTTTTTTAAAAATAAGTATAACTACAATAATTTATTAATGAATACACAATATAAAAAGAAGTAAATAATGACATCAAAAACACAAATACATGGTAGGTACAATTGGGCTCCACTTTGGCTTTTCTGTCTCTTTGATCCTCAATAAATCTCTCAACCCAGTGCTTCTCAGACTCTGTACACAGATCGCCTGGAGTTCTTGTTAAAATGCATATTCAGATTCAGTAAGCCCGAGATGATACCTAAGATTTGGCATTTCCAAAAAAGCTTCCAGGTGATGCTGTGATGCTGGTCCACAGACCACACTTTATATAGCAAGGACTTAACTTCTCTGAGCCTCAGCTTATTCTTTTGTAAAATCGGGGATTAAGACTTGTGCTCTTCCCACTAGAGCACATTCTGATAACCCCACAGGCAGGGCTGAATCTGCAGGGGCACTAAGCACTGAAAAGATTATGATGTACCTTTTTCACCCACCTTCTCTCTACCATATTCCTAATGTAGAATTCAAACTCAAAACAATACTAAACCTATAGTACACAGAAAGAAGTTAAACACATTTTCTATTTTTCCCATGATAAATACTTTAATGCTTTTTTTAAACAGATCAAACATCATAGTCTTTCCAAAATTTGTCCTCACATTTTGAGTGCCCCTGCATGGTTGGCACTAATATTAACCCAACTAGGTCTAGTCAATCAGTTGGCTCAGAGGTTCTCAGGCCATATGCCCAGAACATTCAAGGCACTCAAAACACTTGGTTATATGCACATTATCATCCTCTGGGAAGAGCTAAGACCAACCTGGGAGCTATCCAATCATAAGAAAGTGTGGTAGGGTCCCCTCCCTAAGGAAAGTAAAAAAAAACCCAAACAACCTCAAGGCAACCTAGCTATATGCGACAACATCCCTCAAGACCTTATAACATGGGACCACCTAGTCAGACTACATGTTTTTGTGTTACCATATATGGGAGACAAAGAAGTAGAAAAAATATTTTAAAACTATGCCATGTGGCATTTGAGGCTCAGTTCTTTGGGTACAAACCCAACTGAATAGTGCCGGCAGGAATAAAGTTGCTTCCTGGAAAGAAGAGCCACAGTGTCACGACTCTGTGTGAGAATCCTGCCACAAAAGGACTTTTTGTTTCCTTAACTGCAATTCTACCTTATATGCCAGGTATCTTCTGTCCAAACATTTGATTGCCTCTTCTGCCTATGCCTTACTCAAGGATTGCCCCATTTGTTTAGTTCCATAGCATCTAGGGCTGCCAGATACAGCTATGCCCACCAGAAGGAGGTGGCTGGGGATCCTATATAAAGTCTCCTTCCATTAGACCAAAGTACTGGCTACACACTGTTATGTTTGATTGCCTACTAAGATAAATGTTCACTAAAAAGGGGAAATAAACATAATTTAGCCTTTCCTCTAGCATAGTAATTCTCAACTAGGGATGATTTTAGTCCCCATGCAAGACTAGCAAACCAATTCAGTAACACACAAAAAGGATGACTTACCATGATTGAGGGGAATCTATCCTAAGAATGCAAGATTGGTTTAACATGTGAATATCAATTAATTTAACATACCATCTTAATACAATAAGGAACAAAATCCACAAGATGATCCATGATCATCTTAATAAATGCAGGGGGGAAAAAAGTCAAAATTCAACATTTTTTCATGATAAGAAATTTCAACAAGCCAGAAACAGAAGGAAACTTCCTTAACCACATAAAACACATCTATGAAAAACTCACAGCCAACAGCATACTTAATAGCTAAAGACTGACTGCTTTTGGGGTGCCTGGGTGGCTCAGTCGGTTAAGTGGCCAACTTCAGCTCAGGTCATGATCTCATGGTTCGTGGGTTCAAGCCCAGCGTCGAGCTCTGTGCTGACAGCACAGAGCCTGGAGCCTGTTTCAGATTCTGTATCTCCCTCTTTCTCTGACCATCCCCTTTCTCTCTCTCTTTCTTTCTCTCAGAAAAAAAATTTTTTAAAACCTTAAGAAAAAAAGACTGACTGCTTTCCTCCTTAGATCAGAGACAAGATGAGGATGTCCAATTTCACCACTTCAATTAAAAAATGTACTGAAGGTTCTAGCTTGGGAAATTAGGCAAGAAACAGCAGTGAAAAGGTGTCCAGACTAAAAAGGAAGAAGTAAAACTATATTCGCAGTTGACACAACCTTGTATATAGAAAATCCTAAGGGATCTATAAAAAAATTATTAGAACTGATAAATGAATTCAGCAAGGTTGCAAGATACAAGATCATTATATAAAAATCAATCATATTTCTGTACACTAGAATGAATAATCTGAAAATGAAATAAAGAAAAAATTCCATTTATATGAGCATCAAAAAAATAAAATACTAGGGCACCTGAGTGGCTCAGTTAATTAAGTGTCTGACTCTTGCTTTTAGCTCAGGTCACGATTTCACGATCATGAGATCAAACTCCACAATAGGGCTCCATGCTGGTTGTAGAGCAAGCTAAGATTCTCTCTCTCCCTCTCCCTCTGCCTCTTTCCTGCTCTCTCTCTCTCAATAAATAAATAAATAAATAAATAAATAAATAAATAAAATACTTAGGAACAAATTTATCAAAAGAAGTGCCAGACTTGTACACTGAAAACTGCAGTATTGTTGAAAAAAATTTAAAGCAATCTAAATAAATCATAATAAGATATATAAATGGAAGATACAGACATAAAAAGATGCTCAACATCATTAGTCATTAGGGAAATGCAAGTCAAAACCACAAGGAGCTATTACTCTATACCCACTAGGAGGGCTATAATAAGGACAATAACAAGCATTGGTGAAGATGTAGAGAAATTGAAACGCACATGGCTAGTGGGAACGTAAACAGGTGCAGCCACTTTAGAAAACAATCTGGCAGTTCCTCAAAAAGTTAGTCATAGTGTTACCATTTGATCCAACAATCCCACTCTCAGGTATATAGCCAAAATAACTGAAAACATGTTCACACAAACACATGTACACTAATGTTCATGGCAACATTAATCATTATAGTAAAAAATGGAAATAAGCTAAGTGTTCGCTGGATGAATGAAACGTGGTATGTCTGTACAATGCACTATTATTCAACTATAAAAAGGAATGAGGAACTGATACCTGCTGCACCACAGAGGAACCTCAAAAACGTTACGCGAAGAGAAAGAACCCAGGTACAGAAGGCCACATGTGTACGATTCTGCAGGCTCAGAAAATGTATCCCTTCTCTCTTCTACATTCTTTGGTGAGTCTAATAATTAAATTGATATAAAACTGATTAACATGAGAAAAACAAATTTAATTTCATACATAAGGGAGCCCTAAAGGTATGAGACATAAGAGCAAATCGGGCAGTTGAGGCTTGTATGCCTACCTGAGCAAAGGAATAGGATATGGACCTGGGGCTTCGAAGGGGAGAAGGGTAATTCACAGAACAGATATTCGGTAATCAGATATTTACCCTGCCAAACAGATAGGTCTTTCAGATTAAAAAAAAAAAAAAAAAAAAACTATCTGTGGTAATAGCCCTCTTTCTGGGAAGGACCCCCATCTAAATTCTTTCAGGTAGTTAAGGGAGAAGTAGAAGTTTTTCTCGAGTCTGCAACATCTTGATTGACTGCAGCTCAAAATAATCCACATGCCAAAGTGACACATTTTGGGGTGTCTGCTACCCTTCAATTCCTTTTGTATGAAATGTCCAGAATAGGAAAGTCCATTAAAAAAAAAAAGTAGGTATTAGTGGTTTCCAGGGACTGAGGGAAAGGAAACAGGGAGTAAGGGCTAATAGATTCCTTTTGGTAGTGATGAAAATGTTCTTGAATTAGACAGTGGTAATGGTTGCACACTCTTATGAATACATTAAAAAACACTGTATTGTACACTTTAGAAGCATGAATTTTATGGTATGTGAGTTATATCTCAATACTGTCGTTACTTTTAAAATGATGGTCTGTGTTGAAGGGCACAGGAGTGGACTTAAAAGAGCTCCCAAAGGCCTAAGCTTGGACAGTATGAACAACAAAATAAAAAATGATAGCATTGGATTCTAACCCATAGAATAAAATAAATATCCATGAGTACATACTGATATGAAGAAAGGAAGGAAGGAAGGAAGGAAGGAAGGAAGGAAGGAAGGAACGAAGGAAGGAAGGAACGAAGGAAGGAAGGAACGAAGGAAGAAGGAAGAAGAAAGAAAGAAAAAAGAAGGAAAGGGAAGGAAAGGAAGAAAAAGAAAAGAAGCAAGGAATGAACAAAGGGTCAATGGGACAAAGGAAGGAAAGAAAGAAGTGGAGGGATAGCCCTTCCTCACAGCAGAATTCCAATTTCAAAATATAGGAGAAATGGAAATAATCACCACTAGGCAAATAATACAGTAATATTTGCTGCAAGTGACACCCACTGATGAACACTAATATCACTAGGTTAAAGTATGATAAACAGGACTTGTGCAAAATTTCAAGGTATCTCCCAGAAGATACCCATCAATTTAAAAGAGGAAAATAATAACTTTACAGCAGAGAAACCTGACAGACATCTCCTTAAGTAAGAGGTCAAAGTTAGCATCACTGGGGACCCCTGGCTGGCTTAGTCAGTGGAGCAGGTGACCCTTGATCTTGGGGCCATGAGTTCAAGCCCCATGTTAAGTGTAGAGATTTCTTTAAAAAAAACCAAAATCTCATGTAGAAACTAATTTGACAATAAACTATTTGTAAAAAAAAAAAAAACAAAAAAAAAAAAACAAAATCTCAAAAAAAAAAAGTATCACTGTTTGTAAGTCATATCAGCATGATTTATCCTCTTATATGATTCACTGACAAAAATGTATTTCTTCAATCTAATTATGAGAAAGTATCAAACAAACCAAGGGGCATTATACAACATAGCTGACCAGTATTCTTCAAAAGTATTAAGGTCAGGAAAAACTGAGGACCTGTCACTGTTGGAGGAGACTAAGGAGAAATGACGACATGGGCTCCTGAATTGGATCGTGTACAAGAGAAAGAACATTCGAAAACCAAATTAGGTCTCTAGTACAGCTAAAAGTATTGCATCAATGTTAATTCTCTGGTTTCAATAATGGCACTATGGTTACGTAGGTTGTTAAAATTAAAGGAACCTGGGTAAAGGGTTAATGGAACTCTCAGTACTATTTTACAACTATTCTGTAAATCCCAAATTACTTCAACACTATTTCTAGAGTTATTTTACTCTGAAAGTCAGTTATGGATTCTGTATTTGCTTTACAGAGTAATATGTTGCTAACAGAATAATATGAAAAGCTGCAACCTAGTGACATCACAGCACACGGTCTTGGAAACATCGGGTTTAACGTTTTCCCTGCCACATCTCCTTACTTATATACATTTTGGCCAGCAGATGGCAGCACTCAACCAAGGTTCTTCTCAGCACAACTCCAGGCAAAACCTGAGATTGCAAAGAGGGAGGTAAAAGGAGACATCCCGACCCAGGAGTTGAAGGTGACGATGTCATTATATGATGTACAGTCACAATAGGGCGATGCCATTTTTATTGGCACTTAAGTGATGAGACAGGAAGGAAAGAACTTGTAAACAGTGATGTAAGGCTTGGAGGCAAAATTATCTACCCCACCCCATCTCCACCCTGCCCCACTCCAATCCTGGGGCATGAAGGAGCCCTGGGCACAGCGTCCACTGGGTGCTAATGCCACACTGGTGAAAGAATAACAAAGGATGACTTGCCAATGTTTTTAAAGCTTTCAAAATATGAATTACAAAGAAATGATAAATTATTAATATTATAAGAAGTTTAATCATTTTTAAATACAACTAATAGCAATTTTTTTAGGCAACTGTATACTTGGAAGAAACTCCACTTGGTTCTCTCTCTCCTCTCCTCTGTCTTCTCTCCCAAAGCCCAGAACTGCTCCCATGAAAGTCTGATACCCTACCCCCTTATCTCAGCATCTAAACTAGTTGCTGAGCCCCAGGGCAGGCCAGGGACTGGTTTAAAACACCAGAGCCAGCAAGTGCCAGAGCTAGAATTTAAAGCCAAGACTTTGGGTACGTCCAGTCCTTCCACTGGAACGGAAACTGGTTCTGAGCTCCTGCCATTTATTTGCAAATGAGTGGGCTCAAAGGCATCAGGGATCCAGGCTGATTTTTGCTGGAAAACCATCAGGATTCCCTGATGAAGGTGAGCTGTGCTAAGCCGAACCCTGCCCCCTCCCCTCAATGGTTCAGACATATAAAATATGTATTGTAATGTTTTCTAGTCTGATTTTCCTAGACTGAGGATTTTTGTTCCTCATTCCACTACCCCACCCACCTAACCTTTTCTCTCCCCCATTGAAGTAGGAGAGAGGATAATGGCTGTGAAATGTAAAACCCAAAGCTTCTGACCAGAGCTTCCTGCTTCTTCTGAAGCTTCTCCCAGAGTGACCTCAATCACTAGGCCTGAAACCAAACAAACAAAACAAGAAATCTATTTAAAGATATCCTTTCTACCACTTCTAATCCATAGCCTACTGCTAATGGACAGATGGGCATTGTGGTGTCTGCTCAGAGCTCCCCAGCAATACTAAAATACCCTGTTAACGCTCACTGCCTGGCATCTTTAGACATCCTTTCCCCCTTCCAGCCCTCCCAGCCCATTCGACAAAGCAGCAGATTGGATGTGTAGAAAGACGTGGCTTTCAGAATCAGCCAGACTCAGCAGGGCTCCCTGGGGCCTAGGCTTGAGAGATATTAGGCTTGACAGAGAGGGCTTAAAAAATCCCAACAGGAGCTGTTCCTGAGTTTCTGGTACAGGCCCAAGGTTGGGGGTCCCTGCAGGCAGCTATCACTGTGGGAGCCACAAGGTCTAGTCCAAACCAGCCAGCCCAGAGACCCACCCAACTTACTTCTGTCTTCCTTTCCAGCCCAGAGTCCTTGTAGTTAGTTCTGACCCACAATATACTTGCTGCTTTGGAGCCTCTTCCCCCATCCACAGCAGAATGTGAAGGGATGTGGGTGAGAGGGCCTAAGTCCTGTGATGCAGGAATCCCTGGCTTTACATAACACAGGCTCCGCTCTGCTGACAGTGCAAAACAATTAGGAAAAGAAGCAACTCAAGAAAGACATGCATGGCTGTGAACATTTTGATTTGCTGTAATTTCCTCCCCACGCCTCACCCCCAGTTGTCAAGGATGACACTTGGTTTTAACCAGAAGGAAAAGAAAAATGAAGCACAGCCCTGTGCCCTACTCTGATCTGGTAGCTTTCATTTTAAGAACTCAGTCTAAGTCTGGTGGCGGAATGGGGGGTGGGTGACGACACAGTTTGTTTTTTTACTTCAATATACATCTTTTTAAAATAAGAACATTTGTGGGGCACCTGGGTGGCTCAGTTGGTTAAAATAAGAACATCTGTCCATTGTCTGTGCTACTGTCCCAACCACGGCAGAGGGGAGATCTTTGAGTGTCTCAGGGGCCTAGAGGCCTGCGAGGCTTGGACCCAACGCTGCACCAGGCTGAGGTCTCCTGTTTGAAAGGAGAAAGTGGGTGCTAGGATGTGCGAGGAAGTGTCTGGGCTGTGTGGCTCCTGGGTTGACCCAACCCAACCCAAAGCTCCCATCTGCCTCTTGGATGCTCTCTCTCTTTTTCTGTTGATGTTTTGCATTTCTCTCTCCAAGTCTTTACCTGGCTCTGGCTCTCTCTCCTCTGTCTCACTTTTCTCACTGATTCTGCTGATGTGGGTCCTGGTCGTTTCTCCCTGGGGCTGACCCATCTGCCTCTCTCCTCTGCGTTCCTGGGTCCCTTGGACCGCCCTCCGCTGATCCCGCACAATGTGTCCCACAAGACCTCACCGCCTTAGGGCATCTGAGCTGGCCCTGTGATGAGGACTCGTAGTGTCGTTCTTTGCAAGGCAGGCAGGTTCTATGTGAGCCTGCTGTTGAGCCAGGTTCAGGCCCTGCATTTCACTCCCTGGCTGAATGAGTCCGCAGTGGGCTTCAACACCCTGGTGCAGGGCACCTGGGGCCCAGGGGAGAGCGGCGCAGGCATTCCCTTCCCGTCCAGGCGGTCCTTCGGCAGCGGCGGGCTCCTCACCACCACGGAAGGGTTCCCGGAGGCGGTCCGGCAATCCGAGGTGCCACCCCTTCCGCTACCGAATCCGCCCGCCCGCACATGCCTCCTGGAGGTGGACGGGAAGCTGCAGCTGGGTGAAGGTCTTCTGAGCCAGCCCCGGAGGGCACACCGGGATGCTGAGTGGCAAATACAGTTTCAGCCCACAAACAAATAAGTAAGTAAATAAAATAACATTTTTTATAGTTAAAAATAACATTTTCACGTTGAACCAAATTAAATTATATAAATATATGCCTTAATATGTAATTCCCATTTAGAATTCACATTTGTCAGATTGTCCTTAAAAATGTCCTTCTACTTGTTCATTTTTAAGTAGGGTTTCAGGGGTGCCTCCCTGGCTCAGTCAGAAGAGCATGCGACTCTTGATCTGGGGGTTGTAAGTTTGAGCAGTGTAGAAAATACCTAAAAGAAAAATCTTTTTTTAAAATAAATAGAAAAGAGGGTGGCTCAGCTGAATAAGCGTGGGACTTCTGCCCAGGTCATGATCTCCCGGTTGGTGCGTTCCAAGCCCCGTATCGCGCTCTGCGCTGACAGTGCAGTCTTCTTGGGTCTCTCTCTCTCTCTCTCCCCTCTTTCCGCTCATGCTCTCTCTCTCAAAATAAACTTTAAATAAACAATTAATTAAGTAGGCTCCAATAGCAGGACTACACATTGCACATGTTTTTTTATGTCCCCATTGGTCTCTTAATCTACAACATTCCCTTTATTCATTTTTCTGACTCCTTGGAGACTCATGATCAGTTGATTTGGAAAACACTTGCCTCCTGGGTGTGTTTGATGGCTTCTTCCAGATGTGGCTTAGCTTGTTTCTGTATCCTTTAAGTTTCCTATAACCTGGTAGTTAGATCTAAAACAGAGATTCAGGGGGCACCTGGATGGCTCAGTCAGGTAAGCGGCCGACTTTGCTCAGGTCATGGTCTCGTGGTCCGTGGGTTTGAGCCCCACGACAGGCTCTGTACTGACAGCCAGCTCAGAGCCTGGAGCCTGTTTCAGATTCTGTGTCTCACTCTCTGTGCCCCTCCCCAGCTAGTGTTCTGTCTCTCTCTGTCTCAAAAATAAATAAACATTAAAAAAAAACCAAAAAACAGAGATTCAGATTAACTTTTTTTTTCTTTTTAATTTTAGAGAGATCGAGAGAGCAAGCAGGGGAGAAGGGCAGGTGGAAAGAGAAAGAGAATGTTAAGCAGGCTCCACACTCAGCATGGAGTTTGACACAGGGTTCCATCCTAGGACCTTAGGATCATGACCTGAGCCAAAATCAAGAGCCCAGTCAATCAAATGACTGAGCCACTTAAGCACCCCTGGGTTAAATGTTTTTTAGAAGCCAGACTTCTAAGGGGCACCTGGCTGGCTCAGTCAGTAAAAGTATGTGACTCTTTATCTCAGGGTTGTAAGTTTGAGACCCACCCTGGGTACAAGGATCACTTAAAAAGAAAATTTTTTTTAAATTTTTTAATGTTTTATTTATTTATGAGAGAGAGAGAGAGAGAGAGACAGCGACAGCGTGAGGAGGGGAGGGTCAGAGAGAGAGGGAGTCACAGACTCTGAAATAGGCTCCAGGCTCTGAGCTGTCAGCACAGAGCCCGATGCAGGGCTCGAGCCCATGAACCGCGAGATCATGACCTGAGCCGAAGTCGGACGCTTAACTGACTGAGCCACCCAGGCGCCCCAAAAAGAAAAATTTTTTAAGTGCCAGAATTCTAAGGATGTTTTTATAAAATGGAAAAAGTATCTCACAGAAAGACTGACAGACATAAATGACAATTATGTAAAGTATCACACACGAATCAACTGGTACTGCTCAATTAGACAGCATTTATCTTAGTCTCATGAAACATAAAACCTACTTACTTATTCATTATATGGACAAAAGTCTACTTATAATTCTACCTTTGGAATCTCATAAGTCACAAATATATGCCCTGATATGGCTTGGAAGAAATCCACATAAAATAAATGAGAATATTTAAATCTTTTACAGGAAACACCTGTTTTTTCTTGGGAGCCTGATCTATTTCCATTTTCTGATTCACAGCCCTATCCTGACCCTACCCCTGATTCTGATCCTGGTCCAAACATCCACTTCACACCTGCTCTGCTTGGTCACTCCCTCAGCCCCAACCCCATAAGTAGAAGAAGATTGGACATTTGAAAGTTTACCTTGTTCCCAAAGTTTAGAGCTTCTAATTTCAAAACTTAATTAACCCCAAATTCTAAATAGTTTACCTTGTTTTGTGGAATAAAGAATTTGTTCTATGAACATGTGTCCTACTCAAACAAGCCACCTTAAAGTGATCTCAGATATTTCTTCTGTTCAAGGAAATGTGGAGCCTCTGGATCACCTTAAGACAAAGATAGCTCTGGGGGCACCTGGGTGGCTTAGTCGGTTGAGCATCCAACTTCAGCTCAGGTCATGATCTGCCCATTTTTGAATTTGAGCCCCAAATCTGGCTTTCAGCTCTCGGCACAGAGCCTGCTTCAGATCCTCTGTCCTCCTCTCTGCCCCTCCCCCACTTGCACTCTCTCTCCCCAAAATAAATAAACAATTAAAAAAAAAAACAACCCAGGATAGCTCTTGCCTTTTATGATGGTCATGTAACACTGAGCAGTAGCTGGGAAGGATATGCTCCATCTCTAAGAGTACTCTCAGAATAAATCAGTCCATTGAAGAAAACAAGGAGGCAAAAAAAAGAAAAAAAAAGGTGAGTTGCATTGGAGGAATGCAACTGTGTGCTCACATGTAGGTAAGAAACAAAGGGAAAGACTATAGGGGGACACCTATCTTAGATCTGCCTGAGTCTGAGAAGTGTAACTGCAGAGAGATTGAGGGTATGGGCTGGGAGGAAGACTAATTTTAATGTATAGCCTTTGAACTATCTGCATATATATATGTATATATATATTTTTTTTACCATGTGCACATATGACTTTTTCAACAATTACACGTCGTCTTTTTCTTTTTTTGTTAAATGTATTGCTATGTGTTACCATTCTTGGGAGGGTTTGCATTTTCACATGTCTTCAGCTAAAGACATCTGACAGAATTTCAGGTGTTGGCTGTTAGAATAGGGAAGATATTTTGACCAGGAGATAGCCTTTCTCAATTCTTCTGAAATTGTTATGAGAGCTCAAGACTGTCTCCATTATGCTTCTGGGGGAGGTATGTGATGGGCTATCTTTATATTTGGGCAACTCTCCAGAAACAGAATGCCCTGGTCAGGCAAGGGTGGCCGTGGCCTTACCCGCTCCTCTCCAAGGTGAAGCCCTACTCTCCCCCAGCCAGAGCAGAGAGAGGTATTTTTAACCTTGGTGTTGGCTTACACAGAGGTTCAGGTATTCTCTGGGGTGTACTATGAGACAAGAAAGCTGAGATCTGACACTCAGACTCATTTGCCCTACCTCAATGTGCTGATTTTATGCACCTTGGAGAATTGGACTATAAAAGCCGTAATAAGTGAAAACTATTTATTACAGTTCCCCAGAAACCCTTTGGATATCATATTCCTTTTGTTTCTGACACAGAAGTGTAGTACAGGGATGGGCAGCTCACCCCACCCCCACCCCTGTGGGGAAGGGGATAGAAAAATTACCTGCACGTCACCTGTCTTAACTAGACCAGGAAGAGAAACCAGATGTGGGTCTATTACAAAAGAACTAGAATTACAGGTAGGTCATTTAGGTCCTCTTCAAAAGGTGGTGCGCATTAGTCATAAGATCTAATAGCACATGCATGAAACAAATCGAGTCAACAGGAAATTGATCATGTTTCCATGAGGTGAAAAGAGAAGTTGAAATATGTGTGCTACACGAAAAGATTTGTAGAAAATTGGAGGGTTTTGGGGGTTTTCCACAAAATGAGTGTGAAGGTATATGGATTTACAGATTTATTAACAAAACAGTGATACAAACATATCACTTAAGTAAATATATGTCCCTACAAGCACCAGCTTCGCAAGTTCTGGGCTAGAAAGTAACTAGTCTAGGCCCATTTGGGGATAATTGTCTCTTCCCTTAAGAGAAAGGAAGGTAAATTTCAGCAGACTGTGAGTTTGTTTCAAACAAACATATACGCACAATAGGAAGATAAGTCTATGGAAACCATCATAATTCTGGTTACAAGACTATGTGTTTCTTTAATTTGATGGCCTTTCAGAAAATGGAACCCAATGAAGATTCTCAATCAAATTCAGTCCAGGTTTGGTTCCTCAGGAAACTAACAATAGAACTCCCCTATGACCCAGCAATAGCACTGCTAGGAATTTACCCAAGGGATACAGAAATGCTGAGGCATAGGAGCACATGTACCCCAATGTTCATAGCAGCACTCTCCACAATAGCCAAAACATGGAAAGAGCCTAAGTGTCCATCAACAGATGAATGGATCAAGAAGATGTGCTTTATCTATACCATGGAATACCACATGGCAATGAGAAAGAATGAAATCTGGCCATGTGTAGCAACATGGATGGACCTTGAGGGTGTTATGCTGAGCGAAATAAGTCAGGCAGAGAAGGACAAATATCATATGTTTGCACGTATAGGAGGATTAGGAGGAACTTGACGGAGGACCAAGGGGGAGAAGAAGGGCGGAAATGGTGGGGGAAAGGGAGAGAGGCAAACCATGAGAGACTCTTGAATGCTGACAAAAACTGAGGACTGATGGATGTGGGGGGGAGGGGAGGATGGGCATAGAGGAGGACATTTATGGGGATGAGCACTGAGTGTTATGTGGAAACTAATTTGACAATAAACTATTTGTAAAAAAAATAAAATAAAATAAAATAAAATAATAAAAAAATAAAAAAATAAAAAAAAAAGAAAATCCTGAAAAAAAAAAACAAAACAAAAACAAATTCAGTCCAGGTTTTTTGTGTTGGCACTGGTCTAGGAATAAGCTTGCTCCTAGCAGTCTCCCAAATGACAGTGAACTAAGAACTGGCCACTCACGTACCACTGACACAGAATGCCCTCGGTTACAAGGCAGGACAGCTAACATGCGCTTTACAGCTGTCTGTCTTGTTCCAGATTCCAAACATCTGTTTGGAACTTCTCCAGAAGCCCTCAGAGCTGGAAGGGAGGAGGACCACTTCCAGATTCCTGAGTCACCCCACAAGGTGGCCTCGGTGACTTACTCCTCTTAGCTGTGACATTCCTCCATCTCATCTCACACCTCCATGGTCCTTCCCAGCTCCTTGTCCCTCTTCTTCCTTTGGGTCTTTATTAGCTTTTTAAAAATGAAGGCTTAGGGACATGATTGGCTCAGTTGGTAGAACATGCAATTCTTGATGTCAAGGTTGCAAGTTTGAGCCCCACGTTGGGTGTAGAGACTACTTAAAAAAAATAATAAAATAAAATAAAAATCCAGCTTTAAAATTTTTTTTAATGTTTTATTTATTTCTGACTGAGAGAGAGAGACAGAATGAGCAGGGGAGGGTCAGAGAGGGAGGGAGATATAGAATCTGAAACAGACTCCAGGCTCTGAGCTAGCTGTCAGTACAGAGCCCAATGCGGGCCTCAAACCCACGAACCGCGAGATCATGACCTGAGTTGAAGTCTGACACTTAACCAACTGAGACATCCAGGCACCCCTCAAGCTTTAAAATAATAAAGTAATTCTGACCATGTGGTTATTTAGTTATTAAATTTTTATTTTCCACTTAATTCCTTTTTATTTCTTCGACAATATGAAATGGCACAATTGATAGAAGAAACCTGATAAATTAAAAAAATCAAAATTCATTGGAACACCTCGGTGGCTCAGTTGGTTAAACGTCTCACTTCAGCTCAGGTCATGATCTCACGGTTTGTGAGCTTGAGCCCCACATTGGGCTCTGTGCTGATAGCTCTGAGCCTGGACTCTGCTTCAGATTCTGTCTCCATCTCTCTCTGCCCCTCCCCTACGTGTTCTCTCTTTCTTCTTACAAAATAAACATTTAAAAAATTTAATAAATAATAATAAAAATCAGAATTAATTTACAGACTAAGTCCCCATGTTGTAAGTGTCTCCATATGGTTATGGTCTAGTATCTATAGCCACACAGACTTAACTGAACAATCTTAGTTCTGTCTTGCTTCTTAATTGGAAGAGGAATCTGGAAATCATTGCCAAATAGGCTGCATGAGTCACAACAGGTGACTGTATTTTCCTTTCTGGTGTGAGGCAGTGCAAGATAAATTTAGTTTCTATTATTTTTGTTGTTTCTCAGGAAGAGCAGGACTTGCAAAATAAATTAGGATTGTTGATCTGATTCATGTCAGTTTTCATTTCCTTCAGGGGTATTTCTCACCAATAATGGAAGGCCTTTTCACTAACTTCTCAAAGGCTCCCTATGAATCAGACCTCAGATGTCATTATTTTTGTAGTTAAAATGTATTCAGATCACTTAATAGCCACAATCAACTCTGTGGTTCATGCAGTCTGTTCAGCTAGTAGTGACAACTAACAGCGTTTTGATCCTCTGTTTTTCATTTTCTATTCACCATTTCATAAACATGAAATAGATCTCTACAGTGCCTTATGAGGCACCTTATGATTACCTTATGAGCTGTGTGAGAGAAGGCATAAGATTTGGCCTCTGTTATCAAGAAAATGGTTGGTGACTGGGGCGCCTGGGTGGCTCAGTCGGTTAAGCGGTTAAGTGTCTGACTTCGGCTCAGGTCATGATTTCACAGTTCGTAGGTTCGAGCCCCGCATCGGGCTCTGCGCTGACAGCCAGCTCAGAGCCTGGAGCCTGTTTCAGATTCTGTGTCTCCCTCTCTCTCTGACCCTCCCCTGCTCACGCTGTTTCTCTCTCTCTCTCCTAGAAATAAATAAAACATTAAAAAAATTAAAAAAAAAAAAGGTTGGTGACTAATTCTAAGCCAGCCTGAATGGCAATAAGTGATATATATATATATATAAGTGCTAAGATTTTAAGGAGGGAAAGGATTGTCATAGGAGAAGGTCACTCAGGACAATATCATAAAGAAAGAATTTTTAAACTGGTACTTAAGAAAGCAATAGAATTTGAAGCACTTCTGCTCCTGGCAGACTAGATACACTGAATAGATACCCAACCAAACAGCTAGATCTGTAGTGAAACACATTTCTTTGCATCAGTGAGCTTGTAGGAAGTAAGGGACATTTCCCAGGGGCAGAGATTAAAATGTGAGCTGAAAGCAGAGTGGTGAATAATAAACACACTGGAGGGAAGCTGCTGTTACCCGGAGGGCAAATCCTAATGAACTGCACCGTGGAGCCTGTATTAGTCTGCCAGGCTACCATAACAAAATATCACACGCTGGCTGGCTTCAACAATAGAAATTCACTGTTCTCACAATTCTGAAGTCTAGAAGTCCAAGATCAAGGTGCCAACCCCTTGCCAACCCTCTTTCCTTAGCCTGAAAATAGTCACCATCTCACTGCCTTTTCACCTGTTCACCTCTGTGCTCTTGTCACCCTTATAAGGAAACAAGTCATATTGGATGAGGGGCCCACCCTAATTGGATTAGAGACCCAGCCTCATTTTAATGTTATCACCTAAATCTTTAATGAGCTTATCTCCAGACACTCTTATATTCTGAGGTACTGGGGGTTGGGACTTCAACATATGAATTTTGGAGAGACAATTCAGCCTATAACAGAGCCTACATCTTGAGTCACAAAAATGAACCTTAGACTAGAATAAGCCAGAGGTCCTAGAAGGGACCAAAAGGTCCCTGAAGGCAGTGCCCCCTGCATACAGAAACAAATGAAAGTTTCCTTTGAAAAAAGCAACTTCAGCTTAGCCCTGAAGTTTCCTACATGTTAAGATCAAATATGTACTCATTACCAAGGATCAATAAGGAAAAAAAGCACCATGAGTGAGTATCAGCAAAGACATTCATCATAAGTCATGACTTATGGACTGTAAGAACCACCCAAACTTCAAATACTATAATTACCAAATAAAAACTAGACAATAATAATAGGTGAAATGTCTAAATAAATAAAGGTTGGAATCACAAAAATGGAAAAGGGAGACAATCAAAAATGATGAAGCTGAAAAAAAGGAAGAAAAAGAAAAAAAAAAAAAAGATGGGACTGACCAGAAAAAAATACACATAGAACTTTTATTTATGTATTATTTTATTTTTTATTTTATTTTATTTTAATTTTTTAATTTACATCCAAGTTAGTTGGCATATAGCACAATAATGATTTCAGGAGTAGAATCCAGTGTTCATCTTAACAAGTATCTTCCTTAATGCCTCTTAACCCATTTAGCCCACCCTCCCACCTACAACCCTTCCAGCAACCCTCAGTTTGTTCTCTGTGTTTAAGAGTTTCTTATGTTTTGTCCACCTCCCTGTTTTTACATTATTTTTGCTTCCCTTCTCTTACGTTCATCTGTTTTGTATCTTAAATTCCACTTATGAGTGAAGTCATATATTTGCCTTTCTCTGACTAATTTCTCTTCCCATTAAACCCTCTAGTTCCATCCATGTTGTTGCAAATGGCAAGATTTCATTCTTTTTGTTTGCCAAGTAATACTCCATGGTCTATATATACCACATCTTCTGTATCCATTCATCTCTCAGTGGACATTTGGGCTCCTTCCAAATGTTGATAGCACTGCTGTAAACATTGGGGTGCATGTGCCTCTTTGAAATGACACACCTGTACTTACCTTTGGGTAAGTACCTAGTAGTGCAATTGCTGGGTTGTAGGGTAGTTCTAGTTTTAATTTTTTGAGGAACCTCCATACTGTTCTCCAGAGTGGCTGCACCAGTTTGCATTCCCATCAGCAGTGCAAAAGGGTTCCTCTTTCTCTGCATCCTCGCCAGCATCTGTCATTGCCTGCGTTGTTAATTTTGGCCATTATGACCAAAGTGAGGTGGTATCTCATTGTGGTTTTGATTTGTATTTCCCTGATGATGAGTGATGGCGAGCATTTTTTTCATGTGTCTGTTAGCCATCAAGATGTCTTCTTTGGAAAAGTGTTTATGTCTTCTGCCCATTTCTTCACTGGATTGTTTTCTGGGTGTTGAGTTTGATAAGTTCTTTATAGATTTCGGATACTAACCCTTTATCAGGTAGGTCATTTGCAAATATCTTCTTCCATTCTGTCCATTGCCGTTTAGTTTTGCTGGTTGTTTCCTTCACCATGTAGAAGCTTTTTATCTTGATGAAGTCCTAATAGTTTATTTTTGCTTTTGTTTCCCTTACTTCCAGAGACATGTTGAGTAAGAAGTTGCTGCATCAGAGGTCAAAGACGTCATTGCCTGCTTTCTCCTCTAGGATTTTGATGGCTTCCTGTCTTATGTTTAGGTCTTTCATCCATTTTGAGTTTATTTTTGTGTATGAAAGTGGTCCAGATTCATTCTTCTCCATGTCTTTTTCCCCAACACCATTTGCTGAAGAGATTGTCTTGACTCTATTGGATATGCTTTCTTGCTTTGTCCAAGATTACTTGGCCATATGGGTACACATAGAACCTTTAAAATAAAAAATATATAGAAATTTAAAAAACTTAATAGAGATTAAATAGGCAGATTAGAAGCAACTGAAGCAAAAATTGGCTAACTGAAAGAAAGGTCTTCAGAAATTAACAAATATGTAGCACAGAGAGAAAAGATGAGATAGAAAAAAGGAAAAGGTTTAGCATATGTGCAATTAGAGTCTCAGAAGGAGAGATTAGAGACAATGCAAGAGAGGCAATATTTAAAGAGATCATTGCTGAGCATTTTCCAGAATGATGAAAGATAGGAATTTATTTTTTTAATTTTTAAAAATATTTTTTATAGTTTATTTATTTTTGAGACAGAGAGAGACAGAGCATGAGCATGGGAGGGGCAGAGAGAGAGGAAGACACAGAATCTGAAACAGGCTCCAGGCTCTTAGCTGTCTGCACGGAACCTGATGCGGGGCTTGAACCCACAAACCAGGAGATCATGATCTGAGCCAAAGTTGGAAGCTTAACCGACTGAGCCACCCAGGCGCCCCTGAAAGAAAGGAATTTAAAGCTACAGTAAAAACAGCCTATGCTGAGGAAGATAATTTCTTAAATATCTAAACCTAGTTACATCATAGTGAAATCTGCAAAATACCAGAGACAAGAAAAGATCTTTTCTCAGAGAGAAAAGGCAGATCACCTACAAAGGAATAGTAATTAGTAATTAGAATGATAGGAGACAGTGAAATAACACTTTTTTAAAAGATTTTTTAAAAAGTTTTATTTATGTATTTTGAGAGAGGAGGTGAGCACACACAAGCAGAAGGGGCAGAGAAGGAGACAGAACCCCAAGAAGATTCTATGCTGTCATCTGTCTGCACAGGGGCTCGAATCTACAAACTACAAGATCATGACATGAGCCAAAATCAAGAATCAGGCACTTAACTGACTGAGCCACCCAGGTGCCCCTAAGATTTTTATTAATTTTTAATTTTAATTTTTTAAGTTTATTTATTTTGAGAGAGAGAGAGAGCAGGGAGGGGCAGAGGGAGAGAATCCCAAGCAGAGAGTGAGAATTCCAATCTGACAGTGCAGAGCCCAACTCAGGACTCAAATTCACAAGCGGTGACATCATGACCTGAGCCAAGATCAAGAGCTGGGTGCTCAACAGACTGAGCCACCCAGGTGTCCCAAGATTTTTTAAGTTATCTCTACACCAAACATGGGGTGTGAACTCACAATCTCGAGATCAAGAGTCAAATGCTTGAGGTGCCGGTGGCTCAGTCAGTTGAGCGGCTGACTTCTGCTCAGGTCATGATCTTGCAGTTCATGGGTTCGAGCCCCATGTCGGGCTCTATCCTGACAGAGCAGAGCCTGGAGCCTACTTCAGACTCTGTGTCTCCCTCTCTTTCTGTCCTTCCACCACTCATGTTCTGTCCCTTTTTCTCTGTTTCTGTCTCAAAAAATAAACGTTAAAAAAACTTTTTTTAAGTCACTTGCTGTACTAACTGAGCGAGCCAGGTGCTCCAGGAATGAAATTTACAAAGTTTGAGGGAAAACAGTTGACAACCTGGGACTGTGTAGCCATCAAAACCATTTCCCAAGAATAAGAATGAGATGGAGATGTTTTCTTTTTCTTTTATTTCTTTTCTTTTCTTTTTTTTTTTTTTTTTTTTTGAGAGAGAGAGAGAGAACCCATGCGAGCAGGTGAGAGGTGGAGAGAGAGAATCTCAAGTGCGCTCAGCGCAGAGCCTCAAACGAGGCTTGATCCAACGACTCTGGGATCGTGACCCAAGGTGAAATCAAGAGTTAGCCACTCAACAGACTGAGCCACCCAGACACCCCAAGATGTTTTCAGATAAAAACTGAATTTGCCACCAATAAACCTGCCTCACAATAATCTTGTCTTCTCTGGGGTTCCTCCAAAAGTAGACTCTGATTACATGAAAGTCGTAAGCAAGTAGGGAAGTGAGACAGGAAGTAAAAGAAGCCCGAAAAAGTACATTGTCAAGCAAGTCACCACCATGAGCAACTGAAGCTTTGTCCCACTGAGGAACCTGGGGCCAGGAGGGAATCAGAGTTCTTCTACCCAAAGGACAGGAGAGCTGGGAAAGCCACCATTCCCTTCAGAACTTGCTAGTGTGCTGCTCCCAGGAGGCATTAGTCTTCTGTGTTCTTGCCTGTACCTGGCAGCAGCCAGAGCCCTCAGGCAGAGGAGGCAGGACCAGCTGAGCTTGGAGATGGTAAGTGCTGAGCAGATATGGAAGCGCCACTGGCAAAGCCTACTAGCCATGCACTGCAGGATAACGGCAAAACAGTTGTGCAAGGATCTGTCGTGCTGTAAAAGAGTAAGGAGTCAGTAAACTAATGAGCAACCATGTAGGTACATCTAAACACTCTTAGTATAAAACGAGAATGTTAGTAGCTACTTTATAGTCCAACACAAAACAAAACGGAACATAAGTAAAATACTGGCTGCTAGTATACTTAGAGTCTGTATAGCTATCTACTATAGGCAAAAAAGTAAGTTAGGAACTATAAGTTTGTTTGCTTTAAAGTTTATTTATTTATTTGGAGAGAGAGCGTGAGCAGGGGAGGGCCAGAGACAGAGAGAGACAGAGGAAGAATCCCAAGCAGGCTCCACACTGTCAGCATTGAGCCCAACGAGGAGCTCAAACGGAGAACTCTGAGCCCTGAGATCATGACCTGAGCTGAAATCAAGAGCCAGACATTTAACTGACTGAGCCACCCAGGTGCCCCCATAAGTTTTTTTAAAGGAATAAAATGGAGCCAATTGTATTGGTAGAAGGAGACTAAAGGTATGTTAACTGAGATCACCTGATGAGAGAGCAGCTGGGACGAGAGCTTAGAGGAGCAGAAATAGCAAGCTTGATTGATTGCCCTGCAGGAAACTAGGGTGCAGGACGTAGGCTGGAGGATAAACCTCAAAGACCTAACATTCTATCCTGTAGGAAGAAGTCCTCAGTTTTTTGGTATTGTTTTTTCTTTTCTCTTTCTTTCTCTTTTTTTCAGTTTATTTATTTTGAGAGAGAGCAAGTGGGGGAGGGGCAGAGAGAGAGAGAATCCCAAGCAGGCTCCACACTATCGGAGTGAAGCCTGACTTGGGGTTTGAACCCACAAGCCCTGAGAAGATGACCTGAGCCAAAGTTGAGCACTTAACCAACTGAGCCAACCAGGTGCCCCCCACCCAGTTTTTTTTTTTTTAAATCACACACATCATCCATTAATATGTTTGAGTTTGTGCATCTGTATGTAACACTCGTATGTTATAAAACATACACTAAAAAAGAATTATGGAACTAGATGAGTTAAATAAACATTAAAAATAGTTCTTTTTTAAAATATTTATTTTTGAGAGAGAGAGCGAGAGCAAGCATGCAGGGGAGGAGCAGACAGAGAGGGATACAGAGAATTCAAAGCAGGCTTATGCTGTCAGGGCAGAGCCCTACTTGAGGCCCAAACCCTTGAACTGTGAGATCATAACCTGACCTGAAGTCAGGCACTTAACCAACTGAGCCACCCAGGTGCCCCTAAAAATAGTTCCTAATATTTGTTCTTAAAAACAATAATTAGATGTGCCTGGGTGGCTCAATCGATTAAGCATTGGTCTCTTGATTTTGGCTCAGGTCATGATCTCATGGTTCATGGGTTCAAGCCCCACATCGAGCTCTGCACTGACAGTGCAGAGCCTGCTTGGGATCTGTCTCCTTCTCTCTCTGGCCCTCCCCTACTCACTATGTTTCTCTCAAAATAAATAAATATTTTTTAAAGTACAATAATTTAGGTGATCAATAAGCTGGGCTGTGATTCATTATTCTGGAAATCTTGACTTGGAGGAAGATGGGTTTATTTTGACATTGGGTTTTAGTGGCGGTCATGGCTAATTAAAGATACCTCACAAAACAAAGCAGACCCAGAGGAAGAAGTATGCTTATAAATCACAATAGTTAGTATTTTTCCAATCCCACACACTTATTATGCAAGCATTTTTGTTGAAATTCAGCTAGGAAATTTCCATGTTATCTGATTTCAATCAGTGGTGATAGCATACTAATCAGAAGGGGCTGATTTCGAGGTTTGTTTCTTTTTTTTTTTTAAACAAATGAGTCCAAATCCCATTGAAATTCTTCATCAGAGCAATATTTAAACAAATTAGAAAATAATTTTTCTGAGGGTTTTTTAAAAGATTTTTTTATGCTTAAACTTTTTAATTGATACAATCAACAATTACTTTTGTAAGCATTATGTCGTAGGTACCATATTTGACTTTTAAAACGCACTGATTGACAGTTTGAAGACACCTGCCGTATTTAAAAATCTATATCTTGTTATGAATTTTGTAGGATTGTAACATAATATTAGGTTTTAAAAACCAATCTGATTACTGAAAACAAATATTACAGGAGAGGGTGCCACTTCTACTTTGGATCTACAAAGCCACAATAGTACAACACTCCTACCCTCACAGTAAGAAAACTCTAGATAGTCTACAAAGTTATAACTCTTCTTGAGGTCATTAGAAAGCTGAAGTTGTAGAGGCAACCAAGTAACCTAACTTCCAAAGGGTCCTTCCAAGGACAGATGCAATAAAAGAAGCATTTCACTTTTGGCAGAGGATGAGGAAAAGAGGTGACTGCCACAACTAGGGAAATAAAAAGCTCAATTTTTTTAATATACAAAAGATCTGAAAAGACATGTCACCAACAAAAATGTTCCACATCATTAGTCATTAGAGACAAATTAGAGACATGCCTCAATGAAATATCACTACAAATCTACAGGAAGGGCAAAAAATTTTTAAATTTATAATACCAAGGACTGGAAGATATGAAACAATTAGAATTCTAATACTACTAAGTACTACTCAAGAAAAATGAAAACATATTTTCACACAAAGACATACACACCACTATCTATAAAATCCTTATTCATAATCGCCTAAAGCCAGATATAACCCAAATGTCCATCAACTGGTAAATGGATAAATGTGGTACAACAGGTACAACAACAAAAAGCATGATACATTAAGATTTTGTTTTTAAGTAATCTCTACTCCCAATGTGGTACTTGAACTCACAATCCCAAGGTCAAGAATTGCATACTCTACTGACTAAGCCAGCCAGGAGCATCTGTTTCTGAGTTTTTAAGCCGGCTGTGCCAGGAAGCTACTGCAGCCATATGGGTACAAGGGCTAAGGTCGTCCAGTCAAGAGGTAGCTGTAGAAAGAGGGGTCTGAAAACAAATTAAGCAGAGTTTTGTAACGGCATATGGGAGGGGAGGGAACAAAGAGAAGTCTGGATGGAATTATAAATCCCTGGATTCGTGAGATTCTTTCGGTTTACAGAATGCAAGAAAATGAAGTATCACCACGAATGGTATTATATGATAAGGATACATGGAAACCTAAAGGGGACAAGGAGCCACCTCTGTGACTACTTTGCTGGGCTCATGAAAATGTCACTCATGACATTTTAGACGTGGTTCTGGTAATCCATTGTCATCTCAGGGTTCCACTTCAGTCCTCCTCAATGGCCAAGTTTGTGACTCAGGTCCTCAGAGCCTGCCATCTTTTGGTTTTTCCCTCCCACTCTGCAGTGGACTGACTCCCCTACTTTACTTGTCGACTTCACAGCCCCCACTTCCTCATGGTTTCTACTGCCTCCTGATGCCTCTTTACTGCTTTTTCCATTTCTCTCTCTAATTCAACACCAATTCACTTATTTAGCATCCCCTGTCTGCCTTACAGTTAAAGTCTTAGAGGAAGAGAGTCTGATCACAGGACTCAGGTGAGGCCAATCATAGATCACCAGCTAGCCTTTAGATGGCTGTCTTCAAGTAGGTGTCCATGTGAGGTGGCGGGTCATGTTTCCACGGCACAAATTAAAGCAACCTCTGCAACCTAGATTCCCAATAAAGTAGCCATGGACCTACAAACAACCTGAGGCTTCATGTACATGCGCTGGGTAATTAATCAGCTGCTGATTCAGTCTGTCCATTATAGCCTGGGAGACAGGAAGATGGGATATTCTGGATGTGGCTTATTATGAAATCAAGACCAGTGACATGCATACATGTATTTCACTTGACATCTGAAGCTTTACTTCAGGTATAACATAGGAAATAATAATTTAAAAGTTAGTATTACTACTAGGAACAGAAGTATGAGTTATCATTAGGTTAAGATCACAGACCTTGGAACTAGACTGCCTAGGGTTATATCTTCAGTACTGTCACTTACTGGCTGTGTGACCTTGGACAAATTACCTGACGGACCTATGCCACAGTTCTCTCATCTGTAAAATGAGTATAAGAAAACCTTATCCCACTGGTAGGTTATGAGAAGTGAATCCGTTAATATATTTAAATGACCTGCAACAGTGTCTGGCATATAATTATCACTACATGAATATTTGCTATTTTACTTTCGATTGAAAGTAAATGAGTTAAACTCCAACTATGTACCCCCACCCATGCATTGTATCTGCCACTTTGATCTCTTGACTTTTAGATTTGTCCTCTGACTAAATATTATCTTGCACTCTTTTCTAATTATATCCTGTTGCTAGTCTTGGCTCTCTAATAAGATTTTATCCTTTAATATGTATAAAATAAATATGCTCTGACTCAGAATTGTAAAACCAGTCTGTTTTTATTTTACAGTCAATTCTAGGACTTCCCTGGCTGACAAATCAGAGGGTCAAAATTCTAGGAAAAGAAATAATTCTTATCATAATACCTACTTTTAAAAATTTCCCTTGCTCTTATTTTTGTTTCAAGATATTTATTATATTGTCATAGTTTGATTGGTTTCCCTCTGGAGAAGGTCAAGTTCCCTGGAATGTTTAATGTCATCAGTTAGAAGTAGGTGCTATAGGTTTATTAAAATTGTTACACAAGATTGCCTGGGAAACCAGGAGACATACACTGACATTTTTTGCCTTAGTAATCTTACTGGCATGCTTACATACTTGAATTTGAATGTTGGCTCAAATGAATGAATTAATAGTTGGTACAATTAGCTTCAAGTATTGAAACTGTACTGTCTATTTACAGATACACATTTAAGCAAATTTTCATGATGTCATTGTATTTTGTGATTGCACACCCTACTTGTGAGACATAAATCTCCATGACAACAAGCCAGTGGATACATTAATCAGTGGATCCATCACTCCTGGGACATGGGGTCAGCCTATTCTTGAACTGAACTCCAAATTGTCCTGTCCCTTTCACTGCAGTGATCCCCAGTAGTGTCACCATCAAAGAATCTGGTTTGGAGCTTGTGCAGATCTCTTGTCTTTCCTCTCCCTGGGGGGCCAATCATTGAGCCAGAGCAGTAACCCATAGACCATACTTCCTCTGCAAACCCCTGGGAGAGAAAGAGCATTCATGCCCCTCCAGTTTCCCCTCTCAGATGGCCCAAGTCACCAGCACAATCGCTGACCCTCTCAGTTCATTCTCTTCACCAGCATTATCACTGTGTCAGTCAGCAAGTCATGTGCTTTCCCTCTTCCCCAATGAACCTGGTACAGGCCAGACGTCACTCTAGATGGGGGAGAGGGAAGCAAAGAATTTCAGAGCAGATGGGTGCAGAGCACATGTTTCCAAGTTAATATTGTAGCGGCTATGGAGGTGACACATTAAACAGAGATATTTCATTCCTTCCCATCTTGATATCAACACTGTAATCTTTTAGATCGGTAATGGTAGCCAGCATCACTAATAGTAGTAAAAGGCTCCTCAGTGTATGTGTACCTCAGGGTCTCTAACACCCAAAATAGGGTCAAATGAAATCACAGGGCCATGATATCTTCCAGCAAACTCAAATGTCCATACTCACACAATGTGCAGAAATATAAACACGTGGCCCTCCACATCATCAGTGCAACATTTTCTAAGCCAAAATTATGTACTCAATATAATTCTGGGTGCTGAGGAATTACCAAAATGCATAAGAGATTTTTCCTGCTCTGAAGAAAAGTATAATCTTATTATAGAGCCACAACGAGCAGCAGGAAACAATTTGAAAATCGTGCAAGATAACATTTATTCAGAAATCATAAATTAGAGAGACCAGAATGACAGGCACAATGCAATCTAGGGTATATGGCCTTAGTAGAAGGAGTTACTTTCTCTGGACCTCAGTTTCCTTGTTACTTTTTGTTTTATTTTGGTTTTAGGTAGGAATAATATTAATCCTTTACTATCCGTTGAAGGATTCTATAATGCACACATGTAACAAAGAACTTGTCAGCATTTTAAAAAATTCTTCGTATTGGGGCACCTGGGTGGATCAATTGGTTGAGCAACCCACTCTTGGTTTCACCTTAGGTCTTGACCTCAGGATCTTGAGTTCAAGCCCCATGTTGGGCTCCAGGCTGAGTGTGGAGCCTGTTTAAGATGCTCTCTCTCCCTCTGCCCCTTTCCTCAGCTCGTTCCCTCTCTAAAAATTAAAAAAAAAAAATCTTAGTATTCTAATGTAGTACATGATGATGATGATGATTGCCATTAGGATTATTTTTTTCAATTTTTATTTTTGAGACAGAACACACACACAGAGGAAGGGCAGAGGGAGAGAGAGACAGAGACAGAGAGAGAGAGAGGATCTGAAGCAGGCTCCATGCTCTCAGCTCAGAGCCCATTGTGGGGCTCAAATCCGTGAACCTTGAGGTCATGACCTGAGCTGAAATCCAACACTTAACTGACTGAGCCACCCAGGCACCTCGCTATTATGATTATTAATATGAAACTTGAAGTTCCAATAGGGGTAGGGATCCTGGTATTCAGGGAAACCTGCCCAGAGAAGGAAGTGTCTGAAAACCTGAGTCACCTCTGAAAGATGAGCAAAACTCAGAAGGGGCACGAACAGGCTTGGGGCAGTGGCAGGGAAAACAGTGTGCACAGACGGCAAGGATAGAAGTGTCAAGGATATGAGGCATCAGTTAGGTGCCCATTTGGCTGTGCATTAGGACTGCAGAGGGTAGGAATAGAACATATATTTGGGTGGACGAGGAGGCTGACCCAAGGCAGAGCTCACCATCAAGGAAGAGAATGAGTCCCGCAGCTAGAAAGGGATACGTTGGCATTTCCTTTGTTCAAGACTAGTGGACTTCGGGAGTGGGGGAATAAGACTTGTGATTTGTTCAGAAAAGCAACATATACTTCCCAGGTCAGGTGTCCAGGTAATTAAAATGTTTCATTCTACTACCCTTCCTAAGCATTGGTTCTGTCTTCCAGTTAAGTGTATTCCTTCCCTGCAGCTTTGGTTGTATCTGGCCCGAGCTTAGCAGGTAATAAGCACGGGACACTCTGGCAGAATTGAATCCATATGATCTATGTAATTGTCCATCATCACTCCTACCACTGCTCCCCAGTTCCTTTCTGCTACCAATGATCTCATTCTATGCCAACCAATGGTCATTTGTCTTCATCCTTCTTGACCTCTGCTGAGCCTGGTCCTTACTCATGCCACGTTTACACAGAAGGCTGTACTGTCCACTGGGTGCTGGGAACAATGCCATTCCCGATTCCCAGGCAAGCAGCTTCAGAATTCGGCCTGAAATTTAAACCACTGAGATATTTATACCTGCAAAGCAGTTTTCTTGTTTGTTTGTTTCAAAATATAAATATATCCAAGGTAGCTAAAGAGGGTGGAGACTCACACTTCATTGTTAATGATTTTAATTATTTCATATTTCTCCTACCATCTACCTTCAAGCTGCACTGGAAGGAATCAAGGATTGCTTGGTTTGACAAGTTTAGATGGAAGGAAAGGTCATCTGGATGATGAGGGAATCATGCAGGAGGGCTTTGGTCATGTGAAGAGCAGAATGAGGATACCAAAGATGAACCTGGTTTTCAGACTTTTGCCAAAGCTCAGCCTTGCCCATGTACACATGTCTAGGCTCCCTTTCCCACTCCTCATACCCACCTCAGGCTTGTCTTCCCCTGACTGACAGCCCCAGAAGAGAGACACCTTCTGTCCCTCAGAGCAGCTTCAAATAAAAGTAAACATATACATTATTTTCTTCCTCCAAACAAGTCAGCAGGGTTCTCAGAAGGGAATCCTTGGCTTCTTTTTCAGGACTGATCTCAGAGTTTCAGTTGCAAATGCTCAATTGCCAAGTACATCTGCCTCCCCCAACTCACCCACCTGTGAGCCACAGGGTGTGATATTACCTAGCTCTGCCCTGATTAAAACTTGGGTTCATGTAAAACTATAATTTCCACGACCTACCTGTTCTGGAATGTTCTTCTGCTAGGATAAGACTGAATCACATGACAGCTGAGGGAACACTTTTCTTCTTTTTTCTCATGTTCTACCATTGACCCTAAAATAGTAACTTCTGCCCACACTTTGTCCTCTCAGGAAAGTGAGAAAGCAGCTCCCAGCTCTGCCCTTTGGGGAGGAGTGACTGATATGACCGGGCAGAAGGGTAAAGGTCACATTGCTTGCTTACTCTCTCTGGCTGAGAACTGCCTGCACCTTCTCCTCACTGATTGTGTTTCTACGAAGCAAGTTGATCTGGAGGGGGCCTTAGACCTACCTTCTGGAGGCTGATGTCTCTCTGGGCCTCCTCTCTGAGTGTAATAGGGAATGAGGGTGGAAACTGTCTTTCCTGCAGAGGCAGGTTAAGTACACTCTGCAGAACAGCTTTCCCTATGCACAGGTAGAGCTGAAGGCCCTACCTAGGCCAAGGTACAAGCAGTGTTCTCTAGTCCAGCTTTATCATTAATAAAAAATTGTCATTTTATTCTCACTAGATTCGCATGCCCATTTCTCAAGTGATTCAGAACCAGAGAGGAGGAAGCATGTGATTGATTGATCAGATCCCTATGATTTCAGTAGTATTTTAGGGAGAATTACTTAGCAAAGACTTCTACTGTCTTGTTTCTCAGAATCCTCTGAAGAGCAAGAACCCATTCTGATATATCTTCATAGAGATCTAGCCCCTACCCTCATATCTACCCCTATTCTTCACCCCCAACCCTCCAGCTCCATATGAGACCTTGGTTTTGTCAGTTGTAGTCAGTGGGCTGGAGAACACCTACAGTTGGTGATGAGGACCCAGTCACCTGTATGTTACATCCTGTTCTGCTCCCTTTCAGTGTTCCCCAGGCTCTAATTTGGGCCACACTGTGAATTACCAGTGTATTTGCAATACTCTAAGGGCCCTCAATCCAAGATACACTTAAGTCTATGTGGTTTCCCTGCATAGTTAGCAATATTAAGAAAGAGTAGACCATTTAAACAATTTACTATTTACCATTCATTATTCTTTAGGAAAAAAACACTGTGGGAATTCTACAATTTATTATTTATCAATAGGACCTTTCATAGGCTAAATATTTTTATCTTTCAAGCAAATATTTGATAGATTTTCTTTAAAGAAAGACATGTTTTTGTTTCTTATATTACAAGTGTTTCTTATATTGCAAGTTTACAATAATAACTCTAGAATTCAGTTACATTGTCAGAGTTATCTGGCACAAACCATTATTCCAATGTCTCATAAAAAGCAATGAGACAAAAAAAATAACCATTGTTTTTATGACTGGAATATTAGCTGGCTGGTGTCATGGCCATCTTCCAATTAGAATAATTATATTACCTGTATATATTTCTACCTATGATTTAGCTGGGCTGATCCGTAATAGGAAAAGTCATGTGTTAGACTTTTGAGGTCTTAGGCTTAGTAAACTCTCATGCCATTGCACTCTAGAGGTGTAGTTTTAAAATTAATGATAAAACAATTTTAATAGCCCTATTTTCCAGCTGACCAAATTCTCTACCATAAAAGCTACAGAATGACGTTCATTTGCATGACTTGAGATAATATAATATTTAAATAGAGATTGCACATTTTCCTAAAGTATGTATAATATAGTAATATTATTAAACTATAATATATAAAATATTAAACTATATTAAACTATGTCTAATATAGCAATATTACTGTTAACATATCTTTCTTTTTTTAATTTTTAAAATGTTTATCATTTTTTTGAGAGAGACAGAGAGATCTCACGAACCCCGAGATCATGACCTGAGCAGAAGTCAGACACTTAACCAACGGAGCCACCCAGGTGCTCCTACTGTTAACATGTCTAAGCAAACATGTTCTTATATCTGATGCTTAAAGCAAATGCTTAAATACCTGCACTATTCTGAACACATAGGAATGGATTACAATTCTGTCTGAAAATATTTGAGAAAGAGTGTTGCTTGGTCATGAAAAATCATATAAGCTAAAAGAAATCTAAGATTAACTATGTCAGTAGGTTCCCTCCTGACTCCATCAATAACCCAGGATTGAAAAGTTGGTGTCTTCTGTTGCCTCCTTTCTTTTTTGTGCGCCCCCCCTTGGTAGTTTCTTTTTTCTTTTTTTAAGTTTCTTTTTATTTATTTTGAGAGAGAGATAGAGAGCAAGCAGGGCGAGGGGCAGAGAGAGAAAGAGAGGGAGACAGAATCCCAAGCAGGCTCCCTGCTCTGAGACACCCATGTGTCCCTACCCCCGTAGTTTCCTATGTGAACTTCTCAGTTACTGTCTCCTTTTCATTCCTTTGGTCACATTTTGTCTCCCTTCACTGGGATTTTTGCAAGCTACAGTGCTGTTAAACCCAGGCAAGAAAGGCCCCTGCCCTGCCCCTCTTCTGACCATTCTCTTCTCCACAAAGTAAGGATACTGTAAAGGTATGGGCATAAGGTGTATGGGCCTCTGATTTTCTTCTTGCCTGAGCACTACTAGCATTAGCAAGAGGACTGTCTAACTGGTCTCCTTATGCCCGGAATTTTTCAAGATGAACATTAGAGTCTCCAATTCCTAAAGCACAATGGGAAGACATCAGTGGTATCTCAGATTTTTTTTTAAGTGTTTATTTACTTTTTGAGAGAGAGACAGTGTGAGCAGGGGAGGGGCAGAGAGAGGGAGACACAGAATCTGAAGCAGGTTCCAGGCTCTGAGCTGTCAGCACAGAGCCCGACACAGAGCCCGAACCCACAAACCACAAGGTCATGACCTGAGCTGAAGTCAGATGCTCAACGGAATGAGCCACCCAGGCACCCCATTGTTATCTTAGATTTTAGCTTTAAGAATTTTTGGAAATGTGCTTCAAGGTTTTATCCTCAATTATTCATTTTGTGTCATTCAAGGAGGTAAAAAAGAGAGCGACTAGTTTAAATGACTAACTGCATTGGTAAGTCCATCAACATCTCAAACCAATCAAATTACTGAGGAGTCCAGAGTCACATTTCTACATACTAGCTGAGAGCAAGCAAACCAATCTGCCAGCAACATTTGCATAAGGCTTCATGAAGTACGTTACCTCATTACCTCATTTGACCCTTACAACTCCCCCCCCCCCCCAAGCCACCCAAGGCAGCTAGGTACAATTTCATTCACTTTTCCAGATGAGACATGCTTGGAGAAGGGAAATTAGTGACTTGCCTAAAATTAGACAGCTAATAAATGGCAGTCTATCCTAAGGCCTGACTCCGAATTTTTGCTTCTAGGGGGACCAGATCCAAACTTATACTCTAAGACATACAGGTGTGTTTTTTATACTTGCAAAAACTACTCTAAGAAAATGCATTTGGCTTCCAGCTCTGGTTTGGCACTGACAAATGTTTCTTGGGGAAGTCATCCAATAGAGGCAGTCCTCAGTCTCCCATCTTTAAGATATTAGAGTAGATGATCTCCAGGGCTTCTTTCAGCTCTGTGGTTCTTTTACAGTCTATACCCCAGATTGTGTTCCATATGTGTGAAAGCAGCCTTCAAACCTGGGCAGTATCGCTGTGTTATATTAATGAGTCTTTATCAAATGGCCCCAGGTGGCCTCCATCCTCTGAGGTTAATCAGATCAAGTGGCACCCGTTTAATCAGAAGTTAAACATGAACACTGGGGACAAAATGGCAAACCAACAGTCGGGGTTTTTTTTGTTGTTGTTGCTATTTCCAATATTGACCACAGGGCAATATTTTCCATAGTATATTTGTTCCAGGGGATATTAGTAGGATCTCCTTGAAAAGGGAGGTTTTTGGTCACTTGGCTGAACAATATCAAAAAAGTTTCCTTTGTAGAGAGCTTTTAATGCTTAGAGGGATTATTAACTATTAATCTCAAGGAGGAAGATTTCTCACCTCCAAAAACTAGTGCTTAGAATATAGCTTTGGAAAACATTTGGGAAGGCATTTAGGATACACTGATTGTTGCTAGCACCTCAGAATTTATACCAAAAGCAAAATATAGCTTTTGATGATGATTTTATGTACTAAATGTGATATGAGATGATGAAGCAATTTGTTCCCTAGGAAACCCAAATGTGAGAATTTACCTGCCTACTGTCAGTTCTTCAAATACACCCCTAGGAGATGATATACCTAATGAATGCCTAATCAGATCTGTCATGGGAATTGGAAGAATGATGCCAGTTTTTTGAAAAGTTCCACAAGAGGAGGGGTGCCTGGCTGGCTCAGTCAGTTAAGCGTCCAACTTCAGCTCAGGTCACTGATCTCATGGTTGGTAAGTTCAGGCCCAAAGTGGGGAGGCTGCTTCGGATTCTGTTTCTCCATTTGTCTCCGATCCTTCCCTACTCGTACTCTGTATCTCTGTCTTTCTCTGTCTCAAAAACAAATAAACATTTTAAAAAAGAGGAGAGAATACCTAAAAGTATTTTTAAAAAGTCCACAAGAGAAGCACCTGGTGGCTCAGTGGTTGAGCATTTTCACTCTCCCTGCCCTTCCCCTACCCATGCTTTATCAAAATAAATAAACAAACCTTCAAAAACAGTTCCACAAGAGGTCTTTGGAAATTGAATTCTGGACTGGATGTGACCCATAGAAGGAAGTGTTCTTATTAATTAATGGTCATATTTCTCATTTTCTGAATTGAAAGCAGCTTCACTCACATTTTTTTAATGTTTACTTATTTTTAAGAGAGGCAGAGCACCAGCCGGGAAGAGGCAGAGAGAGACACACACAGAAACTCAAGCAGGCTCCAGCCTTTGAGCTGTCAGCACAGAACCTGATGTGGGACTCGAACACGCAAGCCGTGAGATCATGACATGAGCCAAAGTCGGACACTTAACCTACTGACCCACCCAGGAGCCCTATTTACATTTTTTAAAAAGTAGGCTGCATGCCCAACTTAGGGCTTGAACTCACGACCCTGAGATCAAGAGTCTCATGCTCTACTGAGGCTGCAGACACCCCTCATTTACATTTTTCATCAAACTTAACTCCTAATGACTTTTAGCTATTTTCGAAAGTCATATCTATCACTGTGGCAGATCATATTTTTTAAAGATGCCTGCACTAATTCCATCACACATGCTCTCCTTACAGTGAGACCTTGAGCCAGGTTATAAAACTGCTGTGCACGCTTGCCTTGCTCTCTTGGGACCCTCATTCTTGGAATTCAACTACAATGCTGAGAGGAAGTCCAAACAAGCCTGTGCCGAGACTGCACTGACAGACCATATGTAGGTGTGCCTAGTCAATTGCCTGTGTCAACTGCCAGACTTCTGAGTGAAGATGTCTCCACTTGATTCCAGCCTTCAGCCATTGAATCCCTCCCCTCTTCTTCCCAGCTGTAGGCCCCATTGGCCTATTGCAATTCCTGCCTTATGCCAGATCCCTTTTACAAGCTCCAAAGGACACTTAGAGCTCTGGGACATCCCCAGAATCTGAATTCGTTCAATGTTGAAACTTGGATTCAAAGGTCATTCTCAAATTAAACTCACTGAGCTTGATAAATATGCTGGTGCCACAGAGCAGTCTTGATTAGACTCCTCAGCAGAAAATTAGTCTGAGAACCAAAAATGGGTCATTTGCTCTATGGGATCCCATCAAGTTTCTAGGAATAAAACCTTTTATCAGTTCATAAACATTGCTTGGATTCCTGAGAATTCTGGGCTCTGTGACCAACAGTTTATCACCTCCCTACCGCTCTTTTTTTTTTTTTTTTTAATGTTTATTTATTTTTGAGAGATGGAGAGACAATGCATGAGCAGGTGAGGGGACCCTCCTACCACTTCTGAAATGTACATTCATAGCAATCTTTGAAAAAACAATGTCTTATTTGGTTATTGTTTTTTAAGATATATCTTCCCTGAATTGATTATTATTTTAATGATTGTCTTCCCTTCTAGACTGGAAGTCTCCCTGGGGGAGGCTTTGCCTGTCTTGTTTGCTATTCTATCTGCTGCATTCAGCACAGTGCCTGGCATACATCAAGTACACAATAAGAGTTAGTCAATGAATGAACTGTATCCCATTCATTTAGTCCATGCACATACATTAAACACCTACTGTGTGGTCAGGTCTTGATCTTGGAGGTAGGGATAATGTTATGAGCAATACAGGCCCAGTTCTGCTCTTTTGGCTCTTAAAGTGCAGTGAGGGGAGGGGACTGGAGAAATACCCAAGGAAACATGTCAGCTCAGTAATTTCAGGTAGTGTTAGCAGCTTTCTTCATAGCAGCTATGAAGAAAACAAAACTGTCTGGTGATCGAGAGGAAAGTCAGGGGTATCCATTAGAAAGACTCTTATCAGTGAGCTGACTAATGAATGACGGGGAGGCAGATCTTTATGGAAAGGGAAGAGCAGTAACAGTGGGATGAGTATTCTAGTAGCAGATCTAACCAGTGCAAGAGTCCTGAGGCAGAATTTGTTTGACTTATTTAAAGGACCTGTTACATTGAGAACACAGCGTAGCTGGACCTTAGTGGAAGAGGGCCACATGTTAGGGGATAAAGTTGAGATGTTGGCAGGGGCAGAGCAGGGAAGGTCTTGGAAACTGTGATAGTGATTCTAGGGGTGCAGAGTAACAAGCTGCAACCAGAGTCCAAGGAGCCTGTCCCTTGTGGACCCAAAATAACATGTAAATACACACATATCAGGAACAGAAACTTCACTGGGTACAGCTGGCAACCTTACAGGTGCGACAGGTGCTAGTCTCAGACCAGGCCTCTGAACTTGAGAACACCTGACCTCACTACTGCCTTTCTTTGGGACCAGCTGCCAGTAATATAGCATGCCAGGGACTGGTAGGCAGCTCACTACCTCTAGAAATTCAGAGTTCTGGGTTCTTTGGGGGCAGATATCAACCAGATTCGACATCACTATCATTATAACAATAAAAAACGGTTCGAGCTACTTTACTGCAGTATCAGGAATCAGGCCTTAAAAGAACGATTTGGGGTTGGCTAGGCTGTGACAGTGCAAGGGCCCCTTCCTCCGAAGCCAGGGTTCCAGGACTGTCTCTTTAAGGACTTCCTCTGGGCCAACCCTCCCACTACTCCTCCCTCTGCATATTTATACAAGAAGCAGCAACCCAACACGTCTCCTGTCTCCAGATTCAGACCTTTGTCTTCTCTGGTGGAGAATGCTTCTGGCCCCTTTGGATGGGCCTTAATAGGAATGTGTCTGGAGAAAGTGGGGAATGGAAGGGGATGGGGATATATGAGGGTCCGTGGTAGGGTGAAGAGGTTGAAGAGATTAAGCAGGATGAAGAACTCAAATAGCTTTGTAATCAGATGAGGTAAGAGTTTGCTGGAACGTTCAAGGGGGATAAAGCAGAAATTGGGTACAAACTTAGGAGAGGTGAACCTGACCTATATACATGTTATATTTAAGTCACTGTCGTGGTGCCTGGGTGGGTCAGTTAGTTAAGCGTCCAACTCTTGATTTGAGCCCAGGTCGTGATTGGGTTCATGGGTTCAAGTCCTGCATGGGGCTCTGCACTAACAGCATGGAGCCTGCTTGAGCTTCTCTCCCCTCTGCCACTCCCTTGCACATGCTCTCTCTCTCTCTCAAATAAAATAAAATAAATAGTATTTAAAAATATAAAAGGTCACTATGAAAAATAGCCCATAACTTGTCATTTTGTAACCAGTAGCTTGGTCCTTTAAGAGTGGAAACAGAATTTGAGCTTTGGGGCAAAGTTCTGCAAATACATGAAATATTTTATGTGAACTTTTCATTTCAGTAGTAACCACTTCACTACGTAAAGTCCAATGATTTTGCAATAATCTACGACCAGCAAGAGCCATGCAGGTTAATAAATAGTGGGAGAGGAACTCCAAGCCAGTTATTTGGCATCAAATGTGAAATTTCAAAATAATCAATCACAGGGAATTTAGACATCTTCTAATAGAGGAGGCAAAGCTGACATACTTTACTGGACACGTTTTATATCATGAAGGCCTACAGGCACGGCATGCTATCTCCACTGGCCCATTCCTCACCACTCCCTAACACTTCCCTGCCAGCTTCATGGAATTGTGTTACCTGGGTGGGCCCAGGAGAATTTGAAGTTGTGACCACCGGTCAACCAAGAAACCTGCAAACAATTGGATAATATTGGGGTGGGTGATATAAGTGTTCAAGTGAAAGAATTTATTCAGAAAACTGGAATAGAAAAAAACAATTTTAAATTGGTGCTATATTATTTCTTTCCTAAAGCAGTATAACAGAAACTCTCAATAATCCCAACAATTTTGTGGGATAGCTTTTACAAATGTAACTATTCTCATTTTATAGATTGGGAAATGGAGGCAATTTTAATTCCCACACCTTGATTCAAAAAAAAATCCTCTGAGGGGCATCTGGGTGGCTCAGTTGGTTAAGCACCCAACCCTTGATTTTGGCTGAGGGCATGATCTCACGTTTTATGGTATGGAGCCCCACATCAGGTTCTATGTTGGCAGCTCAGAGCCGGCTTGGGATTTTCTCTCTGCTCCTTCCCCGCATGCGCGCGCTCGCTCGCGCGCACGCGCGCTCTCTCTCTCTCTCTCTCTCTCTCTGTCTCTGAAAATAAACAAACAAACAAAAAATCCTCCAAAACCCGGGCTCTATTATACATTATGTTGAGCAAACATAAATCATGCCCTGCCAGCAGGTATGCCCGACCATTTAATAACAATGATCCTCTCAAGTGCTTTGGCTCACCAGGAATCTGAGAATTAACTTTCTAGCAAATTTTATAAAGGTTTTAAGGACCTCTCCTTTCCTCTTTCTTCCCTCTCTTTACTTCCCAGTAATTTCTTCCTTTCTTTTTTCTCAATTCATCTTTTTTCCAAAACAAGAAAATCCATTCCTTTTTGTTCCTTTTTGTTTGGTTGGTTTGGTGGTGTTTTTTGTTTGTTTTGGGGTTTGCTTTTTTTGTCCTTTACAATTCAGGCTCATACTGATTGTGAGCTGATTACACTTTAGCATGAATATATTTGCATGTTTGTGTTACACTGGCCAATTATTAGCATTTGAAGACTTGATCACAAATGAAAGGCTTTGCTCTCTGTTGAAAGGATTAAGACTCTGGTGAGGAGTTTTTTTGGGGTGGGGAGTGATGATCAGGCAGCCTTCACTCTCAAAGCTGGATGGAAAGTATACTTGATTCACCTTTTGGAACCTGGAAGAAAATCCTTCTCCTACCTTCCCTCCCTTTACTGTTGAGGAAGAGGGCGTTGGAACTCCATCTCCTGTCAGTGAAAGAAGAAAGTTCTAGTAGGAGTAGGCTGTTATGGTTGTAAAGTCAGTCCCCCTAAGCTGCTGATAGCAGGAATGACCCTGGTTTCACTCAGAGGGATTAGTCTCCCGATCATTTGTTCATTTTTCATTTGTCCTCTTGACTACTGTACTAATTGTAATTGACTGCACTTTGCCCATCGTAACTCCACTCCTTCCTTGAGGTTTTCTCCGCTTGAGAAAACCTCCTAAGTTTCCTGTGGTTTCACCTTCTGATGACAAAGTTTCTGTGGCAGGGATAGTGTAGTTTGGGGACAAAGATTTTCCTGGCTATCCTAAATAAAACTGCTCACAGCGCCTCACATGCAAAAGGCAAAAGAATTTAATCTCATTTTCTGTCTTTAATGAGCACTTCTTACAAACACTGTGTTATTTAAACTTGTATTTACTGAAACATTGTAAGAATGGTACAGAGAATTTCTTTATAACCTGTACTCAGATTCACCAATTGTTCAATATTTGCCGCATTTGCATTATTATTCTCTCCTTTGCACCCCTGCTGTTTTCTTTCTTTCTGGACCATTTGAGAGTAGGTAGCAGGTATCACACTCTTTCACTGCATATTTCCTAAGAACAAGGATATTCTTTTACATCACCATAATATAATTAACAAATTCCAAAAATTAAATTTGCTAGAATAGTTTAATCTACAGTTTGATTCCAATTTTGTCAATTGTCCAAATTCCCTATAAAATTATATCATCTCTTTTAATCAGGAATAGTTGCTCACTCTTTATCTTTCATGACTTTGACATTTTTGAAGAATGTAGACCATTTATTTTACATGTTCTTTTGGTTCATCTGGTGTTTTCTCATAATTACTTTCAGATTATGCATTTCTGGGTGGAATTATTACATTGGTGATTTTGTGTTCTCCCCCCATTGTCATATCTGGAGTCATATGAGATATGTCTGCGTCTAATGGGTGATGATAATTTTAAGTGCCTAGTCATTGTTTATGCCTTCTCCATATGTTTGTTACTCATACACTGGGAATCAATAAACAGGCTTTGGAAAGAAAATGAGTTCATGCAAATACTCTGCTCCTCATCAAGCTTTCTCCCCTAGATTTAGGAACCGTTCTTGTTGAAACCAATCTTTTCCACGATGGCTGCAAAATGGTAATTTTCCAATTATACCACCACTGCCTCCACATTTATCAAATGACCTCTGTTTTAAGGAAGAGTCCTCCTTTCTAGGCCATTTTATGTATGTTTACAGCTTTCATGATAAAATTCACATACCATATAATTCATGGTTTCAAAATTTACATTCAGTGGGGCATATTGTAGGAAAATACATATAATATGAAATTTACCATCTTAACCATTTTTTTTTAATGTTTTATTTATTTCTAGGAGAGAGAGAGACAGCGTGAGCAGGGGAGGGTCAGAGAGAGAGGGAGTGACAGACTCTGAAACAGGCTCCAGGCTCTGAGCTGGCAGCCAGCACAGAGCCTGACGCGGGGCTCGAACCCACGAACCGTGAGATCATGACCCGAGTGAAATTCAGACGCCCAACCGACTAAGCCACCCGGGCACCCCCCATCTTAACCATTTTTAAGTATATGGTTCAGTGGTATTAAATACATTCATATTACACAATCATCACCATCACCTATTTTCATAACTCTTTGATCTTAAAAAACTGAGACTCTATACCCATTGAACAATAACACTTTATTCCTGCCCCTGGTAACCACTATGGTGTTGATTACTCTAAGAACCTCAGTGGAATCATACAATATTTGTCTTCTTGTGACTGGCTTATTTCATTCTGTGTGATGCCATAAAGTTTCATCCATGTTGTAGTATATTGCAATATTCTCTTCCTTTTTTTTAATGTTTTATTTATTTCTGAGAGAGAGACAGCATGAGCAGGGGAGGGCCAGAGAAAGAGGGAGACACAGAATCTGAAACAGGCCCCAGGCTCTGAGCTGTCAGCACAGAGCCCGACGCAGGGCTCAAACCCACAAACCAGGAGATCATGACCTGAGCCAAAGTCGGACGCTCAACCGACTGAGCCACCCAGGTGCCCCAATACTCCCTTTCTTTTTTTTTTTTTTTTTAATGCTTTTAATTTATTTCTGAGAGAGAGAGACAGTGTGAGCAGGGGAGGGTCAGAGAGAGAGGGAGATACAGAATCTGAAACAGGCTCCAGGCTCTGAGCTAGCTGTCAGCACAGAGCCTGATGCGGAGCTCGAACCCACAAACCGTGAGATCATGACCTGAGCCGAAGTCAGACGCTTAACTGACTGAGCCACCCAGGTGCCCTATTCCTTTCCTTTTTAAGGTGGAATAATATTCCATTGTATGGATACACACATTTTGTTTATTCGTCTATTGACAGACACTGGGTTGCTTGCACATGTTAACTGTTGTGAATGATGGTAAGAACATGGGTGTACAAATATCTTTTCAAGACCTCGCTTTCAATTCCTTTGAGTACGCCCCAAAATGGAATTGCTGGATCATATGGTAATTCTGTTTTTATGTTTAGAGGAAGTGCTCTACTATTTGTCACAGCAGCTGTGCTACTTTACACTTCCACCAATAGTGTATAAGGTTACGATTTCTCCACATCCTCACCAACACTTCTTGTTTTCTTTTTTGATGGTAGCCTCCTAATGGGTGTGAGGCGGTATCTTAACTGTGGTTTTAATAAGCATTTCCCTAATGATTAGTGATGTTGAGTATCTTTTCATGTGCTTATTGGCCATTTGTAGATCTTTGGAGAAATGTCCATTCAGGTCCTTTGCACATTTTTTAATTGGGTTGTTTGGGTTTTTTCTTGTTGAATTTTAGGAGCTCTTTATGTATTTTGGGTATTAATATCTTATCAAATAGATGATTTTCAAATATTCTCTCCCATTCTGTGGGTTGTCTTTTTACTCTGCATAGTATCTTCTGATGGACAAAATACCTTAACTTTCATGTATCCCAGCTTGTCTATTTTTTCCTGTGTCCTTTAATGTCCTATCCAAGAAATCATCGTCAAATCCAGTATCATGAAGTTTTGTTTAATTTTTTTGCCTAAAATTTTTTATTATATGGAGTCTTAAATTTAGGTCCTTGATCTATTTTGTGTTAATTTTTATATATGGTTTTAGATAAATAGATGAAGCAAGGATAGGAAAAAAAGTCCTGAATCTAGGGCTGATGGGTAAATAAGTGTACATTGTGCCATTCTCTCTATTTTCATGTGTAAGTTTTTGTTTATTTTGTACCACCCTATCAAGCTCACCCATTCCAGGCCTGCCAACTCTGGGTCATCACTATCTGGGGACAGGTCTGTCAGGGAGGTTCTGTTGACTCGATAGTGAACACCATGAAGGAGGGACCTGGGCCATCTTGGTCACTACCATGTCCTCAGCATCGCCCAGCAGTGTGACAAATGGATGAACCCATAAATGAGTACATTCACTGTGTAGAGAAGTCATTACATCAATTTAAGAGAAAATACTAGAAGCGCCTGGGTATCTCAGTCAGTTAAGCATCCGACTTTGGCTCAGATCATGATCTCACTTTCCTGAGTTTGATCCCTGTGTGGGCCTCTGCTGACAGCTCAGAGCCTGGCGCCTGCTTTGGATTCTGTCTGTTTGTCTCTCTCTCTCTCTCTCTCTGCCCCTCCCCCCTTGGCACTCTCTCTCTCAAAAGTAAATAATAAATTTTAAAATGAAAATACTAAATATTGTGTATCCGGTTTCTACTATGCACCAGGCTTGTGCTAATTGCAATTCCTAATAGTTGTGATTATTAGCAGTAAAAACACCAAATAAAAAATTAATCCTAACAAACGATGAGGTTTCTTGCTTATCTTTAAATCCTCTACCCCTCAAGTCTACTCCCTTCAACTAACCTTCTCTTAATCCTATTCCTTCCATCTCTCCTCCATATCCAGCTCTTCATCCATTGCTCTCCCCTGTCCTCAAGGAAATAGAGGACTCAACACAATGAACCAGCTAGATCTAACAGACACATAGGGGACACTCTACCCCAAAACAATAGAAAATACGTTCTTCTCAAGTGCACATGGGACATTTTCCAGGACAGGCCATATGTTAGACCACAGCTTAAGTCTAAATAGATGAAAATATTTAGAGGGGCACCTGGGTCACTCAGTAAAGTTCTGACTTTGTATTAGGTAATCATCTCATGGTTTGTGAGTTTGAGCCCCATGTGGGTCTCTGTGCTGATAGCTCAGAGCCTGGAGCCTGCTTTGGATTGTGTGTCCCCCTCACACTCTGCCTCTCTGACTCAAAAATAAATAAAATATTTAAAAAAATAAAAAAATCTTGGTGGGCTGGGTGGCTCAGTCAGTTAAGCATCTGAGTCTTGGTTTCAGCTCAGGTCATGATCCTTGTGGTTTGTGAGTTCAAGCCCCACATCAGGCTCTGCACTGATCCTGCAGAGCCTGTTTGGGATATTCTCTCTCTCTCTTTCTTTTTCTTTCTTTCTCTCTCTCTCTCTCTCAAAATAAATAAACTTAAAAAAATTCTTGGTTATGAATATTAGACATTATATATATATTAGAAATAGTCTCTCTCAACTTGTCATTTGTGTATTAATTTGCCTTTTTAAAAATACTTATTTTTGAGAGAGATTAAGAGAGGACACATGGGGGGAGGGGCAGAGAGAGAGGGAGACAGAGAATCCAAAGTGGGCTCCATGCTAACAGCAGCAAGCCCGATGAGGAGCTGTAACCCACAGACTCTGAGATCATGACTTCAACCAAAGTCTGACACTTAACCAACTTAGCCACCCAGACACCCCTGTATGTTAATTTGTCTTAAGGTATTTTCTGCAAAATTTCAAATGTTTGTTAGTCAAATGTATTTGTCTTTTCCTTAATCACATCTAGATCTTGAAACATAGAAATCTTTTTCCTATGTTACCCACATTATAAAGAAATTTACCTATGTTTTCTTCTAGTCTTATTATGGTTTGACATTTATACATTTAGATTCCTGATCCATTTATTTTTTTTTTCTTTTTCAAATTTTTATTTAGAGTTAGTTACCATATACTGTAATATTGGTTTCAGTAGTAGAATTTAATAAGGCATCACATATATATAACACCCATACAGTACGCAGTGTTCATCCTAACAAGTGCCCTCCTAATACCCATCAACTAGCCCATCCCCTACCTCCCTCCATCAACTGTGTGTTCTCTATCGTTAAGAGTCTCTTATGATTTGTTTCCCTCTTTTTTTCCCCTTCCCATATATTCATCTGTTTTGTTCCTTAAATTCCATATATGAGTGAAATCATATGGTATTTGTCTTTTTCTGACTTATTTCACTTAGCATAATACATGGTGGCTACATCCACGTTGTTGCAAATGACAAGATTTTATTCTTTTTGATGGCTGATGGATGACGACATGGGTTCTTCTAATGCTATGGTTGTTGCTTACATTCATAATCAAAGGAAGTATTAAATTTCAGTTACGTGTTACTGAAAACAGAAATGTACTTTTCTCAGTATCATAGACCCAGTGAAGTCTCTATATATCCCAGATGAAGATTCCCTGTGATCAGAGGATATCCTGGCTGATAGACTAAAAGAAGGGATAAGCCAGAGAAAGGGAGGCCAGTTAGGAGGCTATCTCAGTGGTCCAGATAAGCCTGAATGGAGGGCAATAGTTGGTATTTGGAAAGAGAATCCAGGTGTGTGTGCTGGGAGGGTGAGGAAATGATTTGGGAAATGGGAGAGGGGAATGCCTAGGAGGAATTCTTTCAGGTTCCCAGCTTGGGTAAGAGGGATGATGGCATTCCAAACTATTACTAGCTCTTAGCTGGATTGTAGTAATTGCCTACTAACTAGCTCATAGGGTCTGTTCTTGCCTCACTTTAGGTCTAGTTTCAACAGGGCAGTCAGTGAACTTTTTAAAGATAAGTAAGATTACATAATGTCTCTGCTGAAAGCCATGCAATGGTCAGAGTCTTTCCATTTACCCTTAAGGCACCATATGATAGGGTCCTCCATCTTCTCTCCTCATCTTACTCCCTTCACCCCACCTATTCCCCTGCCTCCCCCACTTACTATGTTCCAGCCAGTTACTCTTCTCAGCAATACAAGGGAATGTTCTTGCTTTAGGCCTCTGCACTGACTCTTCCTTTAGTCTGAAACAGTCTAGATATCCACATGATAACTGCCTTAAACTCCATCAAGTTACACCTACAAGGTGTATCTCCTCAGGGTGCCTGAGTGGCTCAGTTGGTAAGCCTCTGATTTCAGCTCAGATAATCATATTCTGGTTCCTAAGATCGAACCCCACATGGTGCTCTCTGCTGTCAGTGCAGGGCCCATTTCAGATCCTCTGTTCTTCCCCTCCCCCACCCCCATCACACTTGCTTTCTTTCCAAAATAAACATTAAAAAAAACCCTTCCTCAAGTCTCACTCTGTTCTCTTTAATACACCATATCACCTACTGAATTTATTGTCTCTCTGCTCTCACTAGAAGGCCCTTGCAAACTAGGGTCTTTGTTTTGGTCACTGTGGTTCCAAACATCCAGAACAGTGATTGGTGCATAGCAGGTGCTCGATAGATACTGTATTAATGAATAGGGGATGATGATGCATCTCCAAGAAAGGAAAGGCAGGAAAGGAGCAGAAGTTTTTAGGAAATGAAGCAAATGTTCTGATAGAGTCTTTTGAGGAAGGACCTTTACGTTGTCATAATGGGTGTAGATAGCTAGGTGGTCTAGAGTTCAGGGGAAAGAGCAAATGGTGCAGAATTGTAAATATGGAAGCTGTTTAGGTTGTAGGAAATACTTGAAGCTTGGGCTTGACTGCAGAGTACCTATAGACTGATGAAAGAAGAAAACTGACAAATTTAGGGGGGAATATAACATTTAAAAAGTAGTCAAAAAAAAAAAAGCGTACTTTGGTGGCTCAGTCATTTAAGCATCTGACTTCGGCTCAGGTCATGATCTCAAGGTTATTGAATTGGAGCCCTGCATCAGGCTGTCTGCTGTCAGCACAGAGCCTGCTTCAGATCCTCTGTCTCTCTCCCCGTCTCCCACTCATGCGCGTGTGTGCGCTCACTCTCTGAAAAATAAACATTTAAAAAATGTTCTTAAAAAAAGTAGTCAAAAAATAAGTGATAGCATTGTTGACTTCTTTTGCTATCAGAACACACAGAAATTACTAAATTTAAAAGTGGAAAAGTATGGGTTCAGGGAAGTTGATAAGACAAAGTATTTTTAAATTAGATTTTAAAAGCCTGTGTAATAGATTTTCCTAATTTTGGCAACTGTGCTCTTGTAAAACAGTGGGTTTTTGGGAGTGTTAGAAATGCTTTGTTTTAGCATTATTTGTATTTTGTGTTGTCTAGCTGATCTGACACAAAGGCAGGTCAAATTTCTATGAATTCTTGAGTTCAAAGGAGGCAGGGTAGTTACCCGTTATAATCTAAGCAATCATATTAAAACGTACTCAGTTGGAAGCTTAAGTGTGAAATGCAGAGACTGATGTGACAAGTTGCAAAATTTAGGGTCTTATATTTTAAGGGAATGTATCAAAGTACAAAATGGGCATATAGTGCACTGAATTTAGAGAACTCATCCACAGTTGCTGAACAAAAGAAAGGAGTGCTAGGTGTGAGACAGGATTTAAATAGCACAGGCAATCCTTTCTGCCATTCCCCCCAACCACTGTCTCTCTGTCTCTCTCTTTCCCTCTTTTCTGAGAGAGACTGAGAGAGCATTCGAGGGGTACAGGAAGAGAAAGAGAATCTTAAGCAAGCTCCACTCCCAGTGTGGAGCCCTACATGGAATTCAAGCTCACAACCATGAGATCATGACCTGAGCTGAGGGCAGAAATCAGGAGTCAGTCGCTTAACCGACTGAGCCACACAGCCACCCCAGCTACTATATTTTATTGTGTGAACATGAAAAGCAAGCCTTGGGGATGCCTGGGTGGCTTAGTCGGTTAAGCATCCGACTTTCGCTCAGGTCATGATCTCGCGGTTCATGGGTTCGAGCCCCGCGTCAGGCTCTGTGCTGACCGCCAGCTCAGAGCCTGGAGCCTATTTTGGAGTCTGTATCTCCCTCTCTCTCTGACCCTCCCCTGCTCACGCTGTCTCTCTCTCTCTCTCCTAGAAATAAATAAAAATATTAAAAAAAAAAAAAAAAAGAAAAGCAAGCCTTGAAGAGGCGATTCATTAGTTAATAGTTTTCACGTGCTCTTGGTATAAGCTTTTATTTTTTTTTCCCCACTGTGTTAAGTGTAATTCTAGTGTTTCATGTAAATTTGTGTAATCAACGTATCGTATTTCATTTAAAAATTTTTGGGAGATTTTGATTGAGGTTGCATTGATTTTGTAGATTGAAAAACCTTCTCTTCAAAACACTGGGGTTTCCTATCCAGGAAACATTGTCTCTCTAGCTATTTGTCTTTTTTTATGTCATTGGGTTTTTTTCCATGTAAGTCTTTAACATTTTTCATTAGATTTTTTTCTAAGTGATGTGATGGTTTTGTTGCTATTGTGAATGGTTCTCCTTCCCCTAATCTTTCCTAACTGGTTATTGTTGGAGTATTAGAAGTTACTAATTTTTCAAATAGTGCTCTTCTATTGAGTTTCCTAATTAGTTCTAAGAGTTTAATCCTAACCTCTGAAATAGTTTTGTTTCATCTCTTTACTTGTGTATTAGGTCTCTTTTCTTGTTTTAGTGTATTGACAAAAACCTTAACTAGTGAATAGCAGTGGTGGAAATAAATATTCTTGTTTTTTTCTTTAAAGGAAATTCTTACTTTGAATGCTTCACTATTAGGTATGATGCTTGCTGTAAGGTTATGTTAACTTCTCTATAAGGAAGTTTTCCTCTTCTGCTTTCTATGGCATTTTAATAGGAATGGTATTAAATTTTGTCAAGTGTACCTTTTAGCCTAAGATGATCATTTGGTTTCTATTTCCTTTAAATGGATAGTTTGGTGATTTGTTTTTTTTTTTTTTTTTTTAATGTTTTATTTATTTCTAGGAGAGAGAGAGAGACAGCATGAGCAGGGGAGGGTCAGAGAGAGAGGGAGTCACAGACTGAAACAGGCTCCAGGCTCCGAGCTGGCAGTCAGCACAGAGCCCGACGCGGGGCTCGAACCCACGAACCGTGAGATCGTGACCTAAGCGAAAGTCGGATGCTTAACCGACTAAGCCACCCAGGCGCCCCTAGTGGTGATTTGTATTAATAGGCTTCATTAGGGACTCCTGGGTGGGTCAGTTGGTTTAATGTCTGACTTTTGATTTTGGCTCAGGTCATGATCTCATGGTTAGTGAGATCAAGCCCTGAGTCGAGCTCTGTGCTGACAGCATGGAGCCTACCTGTGTTTCTTTCTTTCTCTGCCCCTCTTCTGCTCTTTCTTTCTCTCAAATTAAACTTTTCCCCCAAAAAGGCTTAAAAAATAGACTTTAATGTTGAAGCAGTTCTGTATTCCTACAATAAATTCTCTTAGTCATCGTGTAATATATTCGTTCACCACACTACCAGATTCTGAGCTAATACTGTATTTGGGATTTTTGCTTCTATGTTTATAAATATGATTTGTTTCTTGTGGGGGTTTTTTGGGGGGAAACAGTAATTTCCATTTGGGTTTGTATTCATGATTATGTTGGTCTCAGAATTAAATGTGAAGCTTTTTATCTTTTTTTTTTAACCTTTTTTTTTTTTTTGCTCTGGGCAGTTTGTATAACAAAAATAATCATCTGTTCATTGATGGTTTGGTAGAATTCTCATGTAAACTTGTGAAGTCTTCTGGGTCTGGTAACTCTTTAAGGAGTAGATCTTTGGTGATTCTATTCCTTTCATTTTTTTCCCATTTATTTTTTTATTTTGAAAGAGAGAGAGAGAGAAGTGGGCACCTGGGTGGCTCAGTGGGATGAGCGTCTGACTTTGGCTCAGGTTGTGATCTCCCGGTTCATGGGTTTGAGCCCCGCATCGGGCTCTGTGCTGACCGCTAGCTCAGACCCTGGAGCCTGCTTCAGATTCTGTATCTCCCTCTCTCTCTGACCCTCCCCTGTTCACGCTATCTCTCTCTCTCTCTCTCTCTCTCTCAGAAATAAATTTTAAAAAACAAAAAACATTTAAAAAAAAAAAAAAGGAAAAAAGAGAGGAGAGAGAGAATCCCAAGCAGGCTCCACATGGTCAGCACAGAGCCCAACAAAGGGCTCAATCCCACAAACTGAGATCATGACCTGAGCTGAAACCAAGAGTTGGATGCTTAAATGACTGAGCTACCCAGGTGCCCTGGCTATTTGATTTCTTAGATGATGATTAGTCTAGTCTGGTTCTTTACCTGTTCTTGACTCTATTTTCCATAATATCCACTTCATATTAATTTTCAAATTTGTATAAAATTATATAAATAAAATTTTGCAGTAATTAAAATTACCTTCTGTAGCTGTAGTTATGCCACCTTTCATTTCTAATGTTGTCTGTGTTATTTCCTTAAAGAACTACAAACATTGAAATTGCAATCCATTGAATTGAAGACAATAAGAGATAATTTCCATAGCAGCACTATAGCAATCAAACTATCTCCTACATCAAGGAAGTTCAGGTGTTGAGAGATTTGGGAATCTTGAAGAGACAGCCTGAAAAAATTTTAATGGTAGAATATAAAGAAAAGCATCAGCCCTCTGATGCTCCAAGTAAGACAATAGCTAGGGAATCTGAGAAACTTTGAAGACACTAACATGTTCCCGGAACTCTCTACTCTCACTGGACCATCTTATTTTCACTGGAAATACATTCACTCTTAATTTTAGTCGATGTAAGAAATAATAGCATTAAAAATTTTTGCTTGACTATTGAGTTCCCAGCAGGATGCATCAATGTCAATTCCTTGACATTTCAATTTCACCAAGCCCCAGATTCCATCTTCTCCATTTTTCTTCAATGTGGATTAATGAATCACCTATATCTTTATTTTCAGCCTTGTTATCTGGGGCAACCCATGCCATTAATTTTCAGTTTATCTTTTACTGAGGACGAAGAAAAATGGCCTTTTTACTTTGGGACTCAATTTCATTTGTAGGTGGCAAATTACCACTGTTGCAAAATGCTGGTTAAGTGTCATCACCTTACTCTTTTCTGTTGATTTCTGCAAGCCTCATCTTCCTGTCCTTATGGCTCTACTCAGTGTCCATGTTCTACTTAATAAAGTTTTGTTAGCCACATTTTCTATCATTTGCTTTGTTTCCAAATACAGTAAATCTTTAAAACCTCTGAATTAAACTTTATTCTAATATAAATGTTGGTGTCCCTAGATTAAAGCGTTAACATAGCCACACCCTTGTCAATGTAATATTTTTGGAAAACCACAAATATTTAAAAAGAGAAAATGTAGATCACAAGCTTCTGAGACCTATTAAGTTTAGGTTTGTCCATTTAGTATATATTAAAAGCCAAGTGAAGTATTCCCGCCTAGACCATAGCCCATACAGACAGGAGTCATGTCAATCTTGTTGACTATTAAATTCCTAATGGTAGTAAATGTCTGGCACATGGCAGGTAATCACTACATATTGTTCATTGAATAATTAATTGACATCTTATAGGGAATCTAATTCATTAATGTATTTTGACTTTTTAAAATTTTTATTTATTTTTAATGTTTATTTTTGAGAGAGCACAAAAGCACAAGTAGGGGAGAGGCAGAGGGAGAGGGAGACATAGAATCTGAAGTAGGCTCCAGGCTGTCAGCACAGAGCCTGACGAGGGGCTCAAACTTGCACAATGAGATCATGACCTGAGGTGAAGTCAGACGCTTAACAGACTGAGCCACCTAGGTGCCCTTGTATTTTGACATTTTCACTCATGATTTGGAAGTAATAAAAAAATTATGTGAGATACTTTGAAGTTTCTACTATCAGGGATCTTTAGGTTGCCTTTGTTATACGGGTTTATTGGAAGGATTTATGAAACCATGAAAGACAACAACAAAAAAATCTCAGAAAACTTAGACTTCACAGAAAAACGGACCATCATTCCTATCATTTGGGACTGGAAATACCCCCAGCAGCCTACTTGCAGTTCTTGGCTTAAGAACACTTAATGCTCTTTCAGAATTGGGTGTCTCTTACTCATTTTTCCATTGTTCACTATGAGGGAATCCTCTGTGTATGCTCTTTGCTCCAGCTGTGACTAACTCTGTATGTCTGAAGCACATCATTGTCCTTCTACCACCACCATCGTAAAGAGTATGATTAGCTAGGTACTAGCCAATGTATTGGATTCCTTCTGGGCTGAGTTCTCTAGAGTTGAACTACTTCACAGGCTACTTACCAGACTACAGAGTGTTTTCCTTCAGGTCAGGTATTAATCCTAGATTCAGTCACTTGTGACCAGGAGAGTAGGGTTACGTGGCCCCCACAAAAAAAAGAGGACCGCAAAAGAGGCAGGCGCACCTTGAGTCCTCTTGTATGGCTTAGTACTACTTTCCTATTAAAAGCCATGGCCAGGGTCTGTCCTATATAAATACCTAAAAATCCAAACAGCCATACTGGTTTTATTTTATATTCATTTTGCCATATCTTTGCTGTGTGGATTTCATTTGCTAGACAAACCATTAATACTAGGCATGTTTCCTAGAATCATCACCATGTATCCTGATGAAGAGACAGAAATAAGCCATAACTTACTGAGAGGAAAATGTCATGCAAAGAGCACATGGAAGAGAAATGCAGTACATGGGCACTTATGCATAAGAGCTGGGGATGGTTTTATTTTTTTCTTTCTTGGTTTTTCATATGTGATATGCCTATAAATCAGAAAATGTTTCTGAAGTGCTTTAACTCTCAGAAAAACAATTTTGGTGAGATCTCTGCATGTTGGGTTTTTCTAGTACACGTCATGAGATTATGGATAATGGCCTTTCTGGGATATAGTACAGATGATGTTGAATTCCCAAAATATGTGTTCAGGGTAAATCTATTGATTACTCTCAGAATTATGCGACACTGACCTGGTGCAAAGTAGTGATCTGATTCAAAGCAACTAAACTGTGAATTTCCCAATTGTGGGTTATTTTGTGAATACACAGTGAGTTCACTTGAGCCCAGGCTACCTCTGTCCATTTGTAAAAGTGGTTTGTCTCCTCTTACGGGTAACATGAATGCCAAATCCAGTTTCTCAGTCTTTTCTTTTTTTGGCTTCTCTGCAACAGCCAACATTGCTGAGAACCTAAGGTTCTTGTATCCCATGATCTTTCCATCTGCACCCATGAGGTAGCCACCATTTATATGCAAATGGTTTCTGAGTAATACATACCTAGATGAGACCTCATCCCCAGTCTCCAGAACAGAACCTTTCTTTCTTTACCTTCAGAATATTTGTCTAGATGCTCACAGGTTTTTCAGATATAATGTAACTAAAACTAAATACTCCTGTTTCCTATCCCTACCCCAGCACTCAGTGGCCAATCTGATCTTTCTCTGGTATTTCCTACTGGTACATGCTGATTCACCAACTATTCCAAGCCAGCTTGGGGTGGAATAGTGGAGGTAGAAACGTTCCCTTCTCTTTTTTCTACCAATTCTCTTAAATTCTCTTTTCTACTCCATTTCCACTGCCATTGCCTTAGTTCAGATCTGCATACTCTTGGGGTTGGCCCATTAAAATAGCTTCTTTGCCACTACATTGCCCACCATCCTCTTTCCATCTCCATCCTCCATTTTGTTGCCGAAGCCAGTTGTTTCTGAAACAATTTAATTATCTGTTAAAATTCTTTATAGTTTTCTGTCATTCACATGATAAAATCCAAATTCACTGTTATGGCTATATTGGTTTGCTCTTGTTGCAATAATGCTGCATAACAAATGACTCCAAAACTTACTGGCCTAAAACAACAATTTATACTCAGGGATGCGGATTTATGGGTTGGTTGTGGTGGTTCTGCTAATCAAAGTTGGGTTGATCTGTGGGTCAAGAAAAGTGGTTAGTTCATTCTACTTGTCTGTCATCTTTCAGGGACCAGTAGTTAACCCCTGCAAGTGTTGCTCATGTTAATGGCAGAGGTACAAGAGAGCAAACAGCCAAGGCCTATTAACAATCTAGCTCAAAGCTATCACTTAGCCTCATTCTTTTCCTTAAAGCAAGTCACATGGCTGCACCAGGAGCTGGGAAATTTTTTTCTGACCTTTTACTGAGAGAGACTGCAATTATATGGGAAATGCATGGATCTGGGGTAGAGGTGGGTGATGAAGAACTGGGGTTGATTTAAAATAACAACAACAACAAAAACTTTGTCTAATGCTGTACCTAGTCATTTGCATTTGACTTTTTAAAATCTGACCTTCTAATATGGCATCTGGAACAAAGTGTGTTAAATCATGCTTCAGTGACCTGCTATGTTTCATCTGTTGGAAACAACTTCCCTCATCTCTATCCCACCCTATTTTGTCTGTCCAGTGAGCTCCTCTCCATCTTCTAAAACATGGATAAGATGTTCTTTCCTTCTTTAGCAACCCCTTCTCCTAGAGAGAAGTGATTTTTCCTTATTGAGTTATGTTCCTTATGCATAAATTTTTTTTCCTGTAGTAAAACTAAACTGTAGCTATTTAGTTACATGGCTACCTCCTTTTTAGATTAACAAAGTTTTTGAGGATAAGTACTAGCTTTTCTTAATTTTAAGGTTTTTTTTTTGTTTTTTTATTTTTAGAGAGAGAGAGAGAGCGTGAGCAGGGGAGGGTCAGAGAGAGAGGGAGTCACAGACTGAAACAGGCTCCAACAGGCTCCAGGCTCTGCACTGGCCGTCAGCACAGAGAAGTGATTTTTCCTTATTGAGTTATGTTCCTTATGCATAAATTTTTTTTCCTGTAGTAAAACTAAACTGTAGCTATTTAGTTACATGGCTACCTCCTTTTTAGATTAACAAAGTTTTTGAGGATAAGTACTAGCTTTTCTTAATTTTAAGGTTTTTTTTTTTGTTTTTTTTTTTTTATTTCTAGAGAGAGAGAGAGAGCGTGAGCAGGGGAGGGTCAGAGAGAGAGGGAGTCACAGACTGAAACAGGCTCCAGGCTCTGAGCTGGCAGTCAGCACAGAGCCCGACACGGGGCTCGAACCCACGAACCGTGAGATCATGACCTAAGCGAAAGTCGGACGCTTAACCAACTAAGCCACCCAGGCGCCCCTAGTACTAGCTTTTCTGACCTTGGTCTCTTTAGGGGCCCAGCAAAGTATTTGGCATACAAAGTTCAATGAATGCTGAATTGAATTACGCTTATGTTAGACAGAGATGACATTTTGGAAGTAAAGACCAATTACACTGAGTTGCAAGTACAGAATTTTGCCTGTGCAATTTAGAATAAAGAGGCAGCTAATGTTCCTTTCTCTCTGAAGCATGGCAGTATGAAATTATTGCGATATAAAACAACAGGCAAATAAAAAAATCACTTCTAGAATTCTTTTTATGCTGAACTGAGCTTTTGGGGTTCTGATAGAAGCAGCAGACTTTTGATTTACTAAAAATACATTAAAGATTGCTCTATCATGCTCTATCCTGTATATGTGAAGATTTAGTTTGAATTACTTGTTTTTCCATTTGTAAAAAAGAGTTGGGATTTTCTGCATTTTTTTCTGTGTAGTCTTAAACTTTTTTTCTTAAAAGCCTAAGATAATAGAACCTAAGAAAAGATTTATCATAAATTTTGAAGGCAAAAACTCTGCTTCCAAATTTTTTTTCCTGAAATACCTGATCATTTACTTTACTATGCACATTTTGAAATAGATTATTATTGTTGTTTTTATCTACTTTTTGAGTCAAATGGTATGGATGATGATGATGATTCTTTTTGTTCTTGTGTTTACTATGAAAAGCCCTATTGTAGAATTTTCATTAGAATGCAATGAACTAATATATTCTGATGAAAAGATGAAAAGTCAGTAATTTGATTTATAACAGACTTAATGGCCCTACCAGCTCATGGAGAGTGGAACTGTTTTAGAAGTCCACCCATCACTACTTCTGAGAATAGCTCACACTGTTTGGGGGGTAAGGTAGTTCTGCATGTGAGCCTCTAACAGGCATGAAGGGAAAAAAGAACTTCGGTGAAAACTCTATTGAATCAAACATGTGTTTTAAAAGAATACTCAATGGCTACCAAATCTAAGATCCATTCATAGCATGTTGTGGTACACTCCAGTCCCATTAGGATGCGTGGAACTCTTCTTAATAGGACTGGAGCAAGGAGAAAGTTCTCTTTTACCTCAAAATTTGCACCCCTCAAAGGCATCATTTGGTTGAGAAGGATAGCTGATTTTCAAATGTCTTCTGTCCTAAATCAGTCTAAATAAAAATATTACATGAGCTACACATGTAGCTGTACATTATTCGGTAGCCATACTTTAAAAATTTAAAAAGGAATCTAATCTAAAATACAGTCACTTCAACATGTAATCAATATAATAAGAGTATTAATAGAGATACTTTATATTCCTTTTAATTACCAAGTGTTTTGAAATCTGGTGTATGTTTTATACTTTCAGTTTGGGTGCTAGGCTTACATTAGAAATAACATGCATTTAGATACCCTAAAATTTGCAGCTGGAAAAAGTAGATTCACATACCCAACTTTTGCCAAACATACTTAGTTTTCTGTTATTGAAACCAAGAATCCATCATTCCATTTAAATTAATTAAAATTAAAAATTCCATTTTTCTGTTTCACCAGCTACATTTGAAGTGCTTAGTAGCCACATGTGACTACTGGCTACTGATTGGCTGGAGCAGTTATAGAGAATAGTGATGGCTTCAGTTCTTCAAAAATTACTTGAGTCTTTGTGCCCAGTCCGATGCTACTCAACATAAGAAATACAAAGGAACTTGAAGTCAGAGTTCATTGGTGCCCTTAAAAAGATAAAATGTGGTTATAAGGGTATAAATAAAATAACTTTTCAGAGAAAACCCTTGAATGTAGGCTTTAGAACACATGATAAGGTAGAATTTGCCCTTCAAAGTCCAGAAAGGTTTAGGAATTAGGAAGGGATGCCTGATGGGGAAATGGCAAAAGCTCAGTGGCAGCAAAGTACAGTGTTTGCATGGAGAACCAAACTAAACGGGACCAATACCGGGTAGTGATTAAGAACTATGCTCCGAAGTCCTGCTCCTTGAGTGTGAATCCTGGCACTTCCACTTCCTAATTGCTTCACCTTGGGCATGTTACTAACTTACCTTTTCCTGTTTATTTAATTATAAAATAGGGATAATAATACTTCACAGGGATGTTGTGAGGATTAAACAAGCTAATCCCTATAAAGCACTCAATTGTGCTTACCACTTAAGTGTTCAAGAAATGTTAGCTACTGTTATTAACCGTGTGGCTATTTGCTCTTTGGAGTTTATATATATAACCAGAACCATTCTATTAAGAACTTGTGCCTCAAAGCATTGAGTTCAAGTTTATATAAAACAGTTGACATTCTAAATGTGGACCATTTTGAGTATTCCTGAGCCTTAGTTTTCCCATTTGAAAATTTTGGAAAAATTTAACTTACTTCATAATGTTACAGACATTAAATGAGCCCATTAAAGGAAGTAGACTCCTACTTAGTAACTGTAGCTTTGGGAAAGCACCTCCTTACCTCTCTACCTGCTTTACCTCTCTGAGCCTCAGTTTCCTAATCCACAAGATAAGAAGGAAGTAACAGGATCAAATGTATAATATACATGAACTGCTAAGCACAGTTACTGTCACAAAAATGAACAATTACTAACTTTTGAAAAGATCTTAAATCTTGATGACTCAGAGACCTCTAGCAGCTCAGCAAATCTGATTAAGGGTTTCCATGGCTTGAAATTTAGATGCTTTTGTATTTCTAAGTACTGTAGTCACTTCTGCAGACAGGAAGCAGAATCACTTTTCATTTCCTTATACTTGTGGTTATAGAAGGTAGACAAACAGGAGCCTCAAAAAAAAAAAAAAAAAAAAAAAAAAAAAGACAAACCAGCCAGTCAATTTAAGGGAAGGTAGAGGATTGTTTATTACAAATAATACCTTAGCAACAACTGGACAATCTTTCTCCCTTAGAAACACATGAACTGCAAGGAGTTTAAGTCAACCATTGGAAACAAGTTAGCTTTCTGAAGTGATAGCTTGCCTCTCCTTGTGTTGTTTCAAGAACTGAAAGTACACAATTTGAAATGCAAGACTAGCTTTATCTACATGATAATTAATTCTATTCTTCTTTATTTTCACAAGACTTTATGATGAAACAGATTGACCATTCACCTTATTTAAAATAGTGTATTTTCAGTTGATTTTCAACCACCTGTTCATGATGGTCCTTTAGCTATGGTCAAAGTTGTTATTCAATACTTGAGAGAAGTTTTTCACATTTGCAACTGATTTACTGTAATTATTACAGAATTGAAGATATCCACATTTAGGTGACCATTCAGAGCCTAGAACTTGAGAAAACTTGAAATATCAGCAATACAGCTTACAGGCCAAGAAAAAAAATTATAGCAATGTTGTTTGCTAGAGTTCTAGATTAGTTCCATAAGGCAACAGTAAAAAATACAACAAACCTGAGTGCCTTAAAACAATGATATTTATTCTCTCACGGTTCTGAAAGTGACAAAGGGCAAAGCCAAGGTATTGGCAGCGCCATGCTCCCACTGAACTCTCTGGGAGGAGAACCCTTACTTGTCTCTTGCTAGATTCTGGTGGCTCCTGGCAATCTTTTGCATTCTTAAGGTGTGCAGCTGTATCATTCCTGTCTCTGTCACATGGCCCTCTTCCCTTGTCCCCTCTGTCTTCAGATTGCTCTGTCTTTATTAGGAAACTAGTAGTTGGATTTAAGGGCCTACTTTATTTTTATTTATTTATTTGTTTGTTTCATAGGTTATTGTCAAGTTGTTTTCCATATAACACCCAGTGCTCTTCCCAACAAGTGGCCTCCTTCATGCCCATCACTCCCCGTCCCCTCTGCCCCACCCCCATTGGCCTTCAGTTTGTTCTCAGCATTCAAGAGTCTCTCATGGTTTGCCTCCCTCCCTCTCCCCAACTGTTTTTTCCCCTTCTCCTCCCCCATGGTCCTCTGTTAAGTTTCTCTTGCTCCACTTATAAGTGAAAACATATGCTATCTGTCTTTCTCTGCCTGACTTAACTTTGTTCAGCCTAACACCCTCGAGTTCCATCCCATTGCTACATATGGCCAGATTTCATTGTTTCTCATTGCCATGCAGTATTCCATTGTATAGATAAACCACATCTTCTTGATCCATTCGTCAGTTGATGGACACTTAGGCTCTTTCCATGATTTGGCTATTGTTGAGAGTGCTGCTATGAACATTGGGGTACATGGGCCTCTATGCATCAGCACTCCTATATCTTAAGGGTCCACTTTAATCCAGTGTTACTTCATCTGAACTTGATTATACCTGCAAAGACCTTAATTCCAAATAAGGTCATATTTACAAGTACAGGGATTAAGAATTCAACATAATATTTTGAGGGGCACAATTCAAACCAGGACATGTTCCTGCTGTTATTAGGAGACCGTACCACAAGGGCAGCGAAAAACTACCCTTCACATATGAAGTTTGTGCCACTCATTGATTTCTCAACTCACTAGCTGTAACCCCCTAGAAAGAAAATGCCAGTCAGTATTAGGGGTACAGTTTTTGGGCATGTACACTAAAATTTTACTGGATAATAGAAAGTTTGACATGTATTGAACTCCTGCTTTGTGCCAGGTCCTCTGCTTGGTGCTAGAGATACAAGAAGCCAAGGGTGCCCATCTCTATTTGGTAGAGCTCCTTCTGGTACCCTGGACTGGTTCCATGACCTTGCTAACAGTAACAGCCTTGTATTAATAAAGTGGGCAAACAAGTTATCCTCAGCACCTTAGTCAGTTAAAGAGCTTATAGAGACTTCCATTAAATACACAGTTTTGTTACATACTTCTATGTCAACAAAATCTGTAAAAGTTGAGGGGATTACATCCTTGCTGAAGAAGAATGAATTTTTTTGAAATTAATTTTAAGTCTTTGGAACACTAGGGGAAAGCAAAATGGAGAGCAAATCAAATGGAAAAAGGGGAAGGTTCCTGTCAGCTGTTGTGACTTCCTTGCTTCACTGACCCTTAACCCCTCACCAAGTAGGAACCAGAGATGTTTGTTTTGCTTGGGTGCCCCAAAGTGCAAACACATTTATCACGAACACTTAGAGTTGCCATTGTGGGAAGGTCCTTATTTCCAACCAGTCTGGATATGTTTTCTACAATAATAGAATTGTTTTAGAAAGGAAAGAAATTACCTTCTGTGAGAGTCAAAACACTTCATTTTTATAAGTGTAAAAAGGCTATAGAATGTGACCTAACCAAAGCTAAGTAACTATGGTAGTCACTACTGCAAGCTCCATAAGAGAAGTGACCTTGTTTTTCATCACCTTTTATTCTGAGACTATCATGTTTGCCTAGCAAATAGTGAGTGCTCAGTAAATGTGTTAAGTGAAACAAGTTGAAGAATGGGTAAAAAAATAATGCTTTTAAGTCCTCTTTCCTTGGCCATAATGATCTCCAATTGTTAAACAGATTTAAGATTCCTAATAAAAAGCTTCAGGTTAGTCTAACATATTCAGACCTCATCATTTATCTATGTGCTATTAAACTTAATTATTTAAAAGAGAATTCTTTTAATATGTGTTCCATATTATCCAATATTCTCAGCTTCTGCTGTTAACATTTTTCTGGTCTTTATACCTTTTGCAAAATAGGCAGAGGAAAGGAACTAAATCACAGATCTAGCTTCCAGATCTGTTCACTTACTAAGCCTTTTACAATAGTTATCTGGTCCCAGCTGTTGTGCTAAATTTAGGATTTTGGATTATCTGGAAGTGTTCTTTCTGTCTCCCATTACCAAGGTTAATTTGTACAAGTAAAACTTCAGAAAGGAAACTACATAACACAGTATTCAAAAATATCAAATAAAAATCAAATCCACTAGGAGTTAACTTTTGTAGCCATTACAGTTTAAGGAACTGTTGCTGTTTGTCAGAAGTTTCATCTTCATGATAGGAGAACATTTTGCTGAAAATGAAATGTTACCCTCCTGAATGTTCTTAACTCTACAATCTTTGAGTTAAGGTTAATCATTGCAGTTGTCCATGTGATTTTACTGTACATATCAAAACATCTAGAAAATTAATATTTTTCATAATTAAAGTTTCATGTATTCATGAGGCAAAAAAAAGCAAAAACTTAACTGATGTAAAAGTAATACTGTAAAACTTTGGAAACCATAAAAGAGTACAAGACTATAAATTACCTTTATAAAAATGTTGATTTTGGGGCGCCTGGGTGACTCGGTTAAGCGTCCGACTTTAGCTCAGGTCATGATCTCATGGTTCATGGGTTCGATCCCCACATAGGGCTCTGTGCTGACAGCTATCTCAGAGCCTGGAGCCTTCTTCAGAATCTGTATCTCCCTCTCTCTCTGACCCTCCCCTGCTCACACTGTCTCGGTCTGTCTGTCTCTCTCAGAAATAAAACATTAAAAAAAATTGTTTTAATGCTGATTTATTTATTTTGAGAGAGAGCAGGGGAGGGGCAGAGAGAATCCTAAGCAGACTTTGCTCTGTCAGTACAGAGCCCATGGGAAGCTTGATCCCATTAGTGGGTGGGATCATGACCTGAGCCAAAATCAAGAGTCAGATGCTTAACTGAATAAGCCACCCAGGCACCCCTAAAATAAATCACTTTTAGATTTACCCTAATACTTTCCTGTTTTGATTCTTATATGCAAAATTATTTCTAAAACAAAAAACCCAAACTTTTTCAGACAACATCAAGAGCATTGCAGATTGGGTACTTTGTCTCTGTTTTGAGCTCACAACCCCATATGCACTTTGTCTATAAACTGAGTAGCTAATAGCTGCAGCCCGTGTTAGGACTGCTTTTTTTTAATTACAGCAGATCCTTCTCATCTGTTTGTGTTGAAGTGATGACACGACATCACCACAAGAAATGTCATCATGTCACATTGTTATAGGACATCAAAATTACAGCTCCTCAACAATAACACAGTGTCAAAAGTGTTTTCCTGCCATGAGTCAGGGTTTTAGGCGTTATAAAAGTTATTTTTAGCACAGCGCGTATCTTGGGAGCTTGTGTTCCGAATCCTACTAAAACCTCTAGTGATTTGGGAAAATCTAGAGAGGGCCTTCTTGTTCTTGAACTGCTCACTCCTTGATGCGCATGGCTGCCCTCTCTCCTGCCCCTGCTGCATTAGACCCGGGTTCCACCGTGTGCTGCAATCCACTCGGGCTCGGTCATAACCCAGAGCCAACATCCCATGTGGAGGAGGAGGAGACTATAATTATCCTCCACGTCTGGGGCAGCCCCGGGATGACATCTCCCCAGTTACCCTGTGTTCTAATAGCGCAGCTCGGATTCCTGGTCCCAGACGCGCGGCAGCCGGCTCTCAGCGCGGCCGGTGGCCGAGCAAGGCCGCAGCGCCTAGCGCCTTCCGAGCCTCCCGGGCTCTGTCAGCCCTTCGCAGCTGCCATTCCCTGCGCGGGTGCAGCCGCCGGGCACCTGCACCAAAACCCAGGCCCGGGGGCCAGCGGCCGCCGGCGCGCGGGGTGTTGCCATAACAACCGGGGTCCAGCCGCGGAGGCCGGCGGGGAGGAAGTGACGAGCGGTGGGTTGGCTGTTGTTGGGACACGTGACCCGGGCAGTGTTTTGACAGGGCAAACAGCAGAGAAAGAACTGGGCGAGCGAGGGGGATCGGGAGCTGGGGCGCCAGAGCTAGAGACAGCGGGCGGGCGAGGAGCTGGCAGAGGCGCGGGGCAAGCGGGCCGGCCGGGGCGACGGGCGGGCGAAGCCCGGGGGCCGCGGGGCTCGGGTGCAAGTCGGGCAGGGGGACGGGCTGAGCCCCGGGAGCGAAGCGAAGCGGCGGCTGAGGCGGGGGTGGATGGCCACAAGGGCGCCGGGGAGCCGCCTCGGGCTTGTAGTCTCGGGCCCCCATGGTCTTCTAACGCAGCCCCGGGGCCCGCTGCGCGCCACATTCCGCTCTCGCCGGCCCTGCGCCTCACGGAGCCTCGGGTCTGAGGTGGAAGTGTGATGTGAGCCTCTGCGCGAGCGGCGCAGAGAAGTGCCAAGAGGAGGAGGGTTTGGGACGGGAGAGGAGAGCGAGTTAGTCAGCAGAGGTCGGCTGAGGGAGCCATGAAAACAACTCTCCGGCGGGCAGAGGGGCTGGCGCGGCGCTCGGTGCGACGACGCTGAAGGAAATCCGGGGCCGCGGAGGGACGGAAAGCGCCCGCAGTGGGCAGGCTACGCCGAGCAGGGGCGAGCGCTCAGCTGTAAACACCTCTCCTCAGGCCAGACCTCAGGCCTGCCCAGTCAGGGCTGGGGGTTTGGTGGGGCCAGGGGGGCGACCCGGGACAGCCCAGTGGAGTTCGTTTGGGGTTGGGGGCTGGGCGCGAGATGACTCGCGTTTCTTTCTGACCCTCTTATTGTGTAAACTTGGCCGCGGTTGCCACAGGAAGGCTAGCCAGAGGGTAATTACACAGGTGAGGCCCTTCGGGGCGGGCGGGGCTCCTGGCGAGGCGCTAGGGGTCTTGAAGAGTTTCCTGCGCCCAGGCACCTGGACGGAGAATTTCTCTAACCGGCCACTGCGGAGGTGCCTCTGTTCCCAGCGGCGTTTTTTACAAAGGGGTTAGTTAGCTTGTGTTGCTTGAACGTTTTTTTTTTTCTTGCCTGTACCTCCAGGTTATAAATAGACCTTTCTTTTGGTTCAGAGACGCTGTGTCAAGAAAGGACACTTTGGCCTGGAGAGCACACGGGCGGGGAAGAGGGGTGCTGGGTCCGGAGGAGACGGGGCAGGCGGTGCACAGAGTTGTGCTTTTTTCAGAGCAGCCGACGGTTGCTGTCACCGCAGTTAGCGCCAGGAAGAGGCCTGTTCACAGTAGTTTTCTTGCAAGATCTGGGTGTCAGAGCCAGGCTAGATTAATTTTATTTTGGTCTCTCTTCAGCATTTTGAAAACGGAGCTGTAGCCACAGAATCAGCGGCGAGCCTGTTGAAAGAACCCACAAGTGTATTTCGCAGCACCTTGGGTGGAAATTGGATGTGAAAATGAAGCCAGACCGAGGTAAATGACTTACTTCAGTTGGATTTTTTTTTTTCCTTTCCTATGCCCCATTTTATAAATGTTAACCTAATTCTGCGGCAGGATCAATTCTTTGCTTGTTACCTATGCCTACTTGTTTCTGTTCCGGGTACCAGCTGAGGTAGAGAAGGGCACAAAGGAAGACAGAGTTAGAATCTAGATGGGAGGATGTGTTCTTCAAAAGCGTTTGTGAAGTAGTAATTTCAAGAGATGCTCTAGTGTAAACTCGAAATGAAATGATCAGGAGCAGCGTTTGTATCCGTTGCCACAGTAGTTGACGTCTTTCTAGATTCAGTTTTTTTGGTAAAATCAATCTAACCTCAACTTTACAGTTTACAAACGTTCAAGTTGAGAACTTGATAAATTGAGAAAATTTAAGACTGAGTTGACAAATACTATTCTGTTACTATTATTGCTTTTATTAGCTGACATTTGTGCTTTAGGCAAACTCTAGAAGTCTGCAAAGCAGTCCAGGGCCTTATTTAAGTGTAAGTAAATGTGTCCTTTCCTTTCTAAACCTGTATTTTCAGAATTTATGAGAGTAACGTATACTCTGGTTTTCAAGGACTTCAAAGGAATTAAAAACGAATTTATCAGTCTTCTTTGGATTAATGACAAGGACCAAGTTTAGGAGGTTATTAATATGGTAGTAGTTAGGAGTGAAGACTTTACAGTCAGATGCAGATTTTTGATTGCAAGGAACATTGTTGGAAGAGGATTACTGTATTTGGTAGGGAGTTGGACTAGATGACAGAGTTGAGACTTTAGGATTGGAAATATAATTTATCTTGATATAAATTAGATGCTCACTTTTTAAAAGATAGGTAATGAAATATTATTTCCCTATATTTTTCAAAGTGTATTCATAGAGAAATTTTCATTTTTAGTTAAAACATGGCTTTGGTGATGGTGTCTTAAAATGCACTAGGAAGAAGTAGAAAAAGCCATACTTGAGTTAGTGGTTTAAATTAGTTTCAAGTGTTTGGCTTTTCTTAAAATCAGCTATGTATGCATGAAATATTAGCAAGTGTATTGTTAGTGAGCAGGTTGCTTGTGTAGAATGCCAAGTTGAGATTTTTAGAGTGTGTCAGTGACTTTGGAAAAATGGCTCCAAGATCAGGAATTGCAAGTCAGAATAAATAAGCAAATAAAATCAAAGTCGCTACTTGTTTTGGGGTTTTTGTTGTTGTTAAAATTTGCTTTAAGGTTATAAACAGCTTAAAATCATAATATTTGCACACATCTCTATTTTAGCCAAAACTAGTACCAAACACAATAAAATGTTAGTTATATACTGATATAGATTACCAGGAAAAATATATACCTTTATTCATTAAGACTCATAATTTTTTCTCTTTAAAATTGTAGCTTTCTTTAGAATTATGATGTAAAAATGATAGAATTGCAAGTTTAGTGTTGTGATTATATTTCATCATGATGATATGGGGCTTTAGGCCCATGGCCTTAAAGTAGTATCTTTTACTTTGCCAAATAGTATAGAAATACAAAAATAAACTTGTCACAAAACACACTTACCCTTATTCTGTGAGTGTGGTCTTTTCTGTTCTATTTTTAAAAACTGCTGTCACAACCCATTGAATTGATTTCTTGACCTGTAGTTGGAAAGGCACATGATGGGCAGTACTTAGCTAAGTGACAGTAATATTTCATTTTTTTCCACATTGGTGTATAAGAAACTGAGTGAATTCTCTAATTGAAACTTTACTCTTTAAATACCAAAAATATTTTCAACTATAATCATGATGTGTGGATAGACCTTTAAAATGAGGCTAGAAGAGCCCTACAGAGACATGTAAATTTATGAGTTTTTTGGGGGTTTTTGTTTTGTTTTGGCCTCTAGGTTAAATCATGTCACCTGTTTTGGTTTTGATAAAATCTGCTTTTTAAATTCTAATGCTGTCAACAGTCTTTGCTGTTAATATGTTTATTCTTGCTTCCTTTTAATTTCACTGCTTTTAGTGTCTGGGCTAGAGAACTTGGTAACTATATTTAACATTGAGTTCTCTATAAAATAAGAGGAAATAGGAGAGCACTTCAGATTTCTATGAGAATCTGAGTACAGTGTGTGAATTTTAGTGTAGAGAGACTCAGATATTTGCTTAGCAGGATACAGCTGTGCTTCAGAGAGTTTCTATATAGGTAGTTGGGTGGCTAGTTAAAGAAAAGTTGGTTTAAGTGAGGAACCATAAATATAACAGCTTTAATTAATTCACCTGTCTTTTTATGCAGGCTCAAGGTTCTTTTGGGGGGTTAAATGGGGTCAGTTTTTCAGAGTTTCATATGCTCTTATATAAATCACACCAATAATGTGCATCTAAGGTTTCTAGTTTGTTTTTTTCTAAATTTCTAGTTTTGCTTTCTTAAAAGTGAAATAAGACTTTGCAGAGCAGTCTGGGGATGGTATCTTTTACACTTAAAAACACTTTAAAATTATTAATGTTTCACGCAGTTTTATATATATCTTCTGTATACAGAAGTCAACAGCAATTTGTTTTAGAAAGGGGGGAATATATGTTCATCAAATATGTTCTTTCCAAAGCATTCAGCAGTTTTCACAGAAATAACCAGTTTTGCACTCATTTCATTGATTTATATAATAAATTAGTTATTATACATAATAACTAAATAAATTAGTTATTATACATAATAACTAAATAAATTAGTTATTATACATAATAACTAAATAAATTAGTTATTATACATAGAGTGGCATGAATAGCTTTTGAGAACAAACACCAGATTCTAATTAACCGGTAGAAGTAGAAATGTGCAGACACCTGGAAAGTACCCTGTTAGTAGCCAGTGTGCTTTTATGGAGGCCGTGGAAAGCATTGGTCCATCTTGCTCATTGATTAAGGGCAAGTTGGTTAGGAAAGCTTCTGTACTTTCAGATAATTAAGATATGAAATGTAGCTATTGTCCTATATAGTAACGATAGTTCATAGTATTTTACCATAGTCTAAGGAAAAAAAAATTTTTTTTAAATTTTTAATTAGTTACGTAACATCACTTGGGCAGCACAGCCAAAGATGAGTCTTTGATGTTATCACTGGCACAGGATTTGCGATCAGACTTGTTTGCATCTTTGTACCTTTCCTTGCTAGCTAGGTAATCTTCCATCAAATTATTGAATCCCTTAGAGTTTTGGATTCTGTGTACAATGGGGATAATTCTAATTTCTCATAGTTGTTAGAATGAAATATGACAGTGGTTAACACATAGTAGATTTTAAGTAAATGGTACCTTTTATCATGTTAAGGCATTATAGATGCCTAACAGTTGGCCAGTTACAAAATAATGTTTGAGGGGCGCCTGGGTGGCTTAGTTGGTTAAGCGTCCGACTTTCGCTTAGGTCATGATCCCGGGGTTCGTGGGTTCGAGCCCCATGTTGGGCTCTGTGCTGACTGCCAGCTCAGAGCCTGGAGCCTGTTTCAGTCTGTGACTCCCTCTCTCTCTGACCCTCCCCTGCTCATGCTGTCTCTCTCTCTCTCCTAGAAATAAATTTAAAAAAAAGTTAAAAAAAAATTAAAAAAAAAAAAAAAAGAATGTTTGAGGAAAGAAAATAGGGGCACCTGGGTGGCTCAGTCGGTTAAGTGTCAGACTTCGGCTCAGGTCATGATCTTACAGTTCGTGGGTTCGAGCCCGGCATTGGGCTCTGTGCTGACAGCTAGCTCAGAGTCTGGAGCCTGTTTCAGATTCTGTCTCCCTCTCTCTCTGACCCTCCACTGCTCACACAGTCTCTCTCTCTCTCTCAGAAATAAATAAAACATTAAAAAAAAAGAAAGAAAATCAAATGTGCGGTAACCTCATACTGTTTTTGTTTTGTTTTGCATTCATAGTGCTCAGTCTGCTAAAGCTCAAGCAGATTTAATTGACTTTTAATATATAGCCATCTGAGAAAATAGAAAAGCTATGAAAGTATGCCTGACATATATGTATAATTTCTTTATACTGTCATTTGTTATAATTATAGCTTAAAATGTAGGGGGTGGCATGGCTGGACTAAACTTAGTGTGAATAGATTTTTAAATCTATTAAATGTGTTAAACTGCTGACAAGAGCTAGGTAGCTGGGAGGTTCAACAATGTTATTCTATCTTGTACTCAAGGATGTAAATTTTGGACCTGGTTTTAGATATTGAATGCCCAGTATTAAAAGTCTAAAGCATGACCTTTGCATAGAAAACAGTTAAAACACTTTATGATTTTAACATTTAGTAATTGTTTTATAAATGTCTAGTATTTTTGAAGTCCTAAATATGGTATTGCATGAAAATCAAAATCTTAATTTTTTTTATTTTATTTTTTAATGTTTTATTTATTTCTGAGAGAGACACAGCGTGGGCAAGGGAGGGTCAGAGAGAGAGAGATACAGATTCTGAAGAAGGCTCCCGGCTCTGAGCTAGCTGTCAGCACATAGCCTGATGTGGGGCTCGAACCCATGAACCGTGAGATCATGATCTGACCTGAAGTCAGATGCTTAACCGACTGAGCCACCCAGGCACTCCAAAATCTTTTTAATTTTAAAGATAAAAGTCAGTTGCTATGTTTTATGTTTTGATTCATAACACTTTTTTCACCAGACATTTCTAAGAGTATTTGACTTCAACTGTTATGAAAAACTAAGGCCATCTATAAAACCCTATAAATCATCAATAAATTAACAATTTAAAATATTATATTTCGATTCATATTTGAAAACACATTATTGATTTATGGTTTTTAAATAAACACTATTAGTGTGAAACATGTTTCACAAACAAAATACCAAACAGATAGCAAATACCAAATAGATTTGTTTTTTTGAGCTTAAAACTGAGAGGAGTGCAATCTTAGTTATTTCCCTTGTTAGGGATTTGTGTCCCCCCTCCCCAAATTCATGTGTTGAAATCGTAACCTCCCCAAAGTGATGGTGGGGAGGGAGTAAAGCCTTCAACAGGTGATTAGGTTGTGAGGGTGGTGGCCTCATGAATGGCATTAGTGCCCTTACAAAAGTGGCCCCAGAAAGCCCTTCCACCCTCTGAGGTCATGGTGAAAGGCAGCCATCTACGAGGAAGCCAGCTCTCTCCAGACTCTGAATCTGCTGGTGCCTTGATCCTGGATTTCCCAGCCTTCAGAACTGTGAGAAATAAGTTCCTTTTGTTTATAAGCCACTTAGTTTATGGTATTTTGTTACAGCAACCTAAAGAACTAAGAGACTCCCCTCACCCCTTTTTATTATATTACAAGTTTAGGCTTTAGCCTTAGTGTAACAGTGGCTTATGAACTTACCTAGGGCAACCCTATTAACCTCAAGCAATTCCTTCCTAGGCAACTGAAATAGGAGAAAAGAAGTGGTTAGACCTAGAAAAACAATTAGAAAGGGAATAAGTTGCTTTGCTTATTTGCTTAAAATAGCTCATTGTTAGCCAGTATAAATCAAACAATAGAAAAGAGAGGTACTGGAGGAAAAGAAATGTTGACAAGATTGAGTCGTCTAGATTAATAAGCCTTTTATTAAATTCCCAGGTGGAGGTTGTGGTGGTAATGTTAATAACAACAGCTAACCCTTGTCTATACTATGTGCCAGACATTGTTCCAAATGGCTTACATGTATAATTCACTTAATCTTCACAGTTGCTCAAGGAAGTAGATGCTTTTGTCATCTTCATTTTATAGATAAATGAATCTGAGTCACAGAGGGAGATTTGGTGAGTTACCCAAGGTCACATAGCTAGCAAGAGGGCTAGCCCAGATTTGAAGCAGTCTCAAGTATATACTTTTAATCCTCTGACATTATAAGATACTAGGACCAAATGCTTGATGAAAACACAAAAACAGATCTGGTAAGTATGGTGATTCTGGAAAACTACTTCTCTGCCTCACCTTCTTCATCTTTACAATGAGGGAAGTAATAGTACCTTGCTTATGGTTGTTTTCAGGATTAAGTAAATGTATTTAATGTTCTTAGAACTGTGGCTGGCACATGGTAAACATTCACATGTGAACTGCTTTTGTTATTAAATATACTCTAAGAATTTAATCATTTAGAGGACAAAAGAAAGGAGCTAATTCAACTGTACATGTTTTGTATACACCCTGTGATCTCAAGGAAGAAGTTACTGCTGGTCTATCATCCATTTACACTGATGGGTCTTGACACATCAGTAGCTGTTAAATAATTGCTGGTTTGATTTAACTTCTGAAATTAGATACTAATAGGATTGACATAGACATTCCCTGTCTATGTTTTTGCCAGTCGTCTAGTAAGACAGAAATGATTCAGTGGATGGAACACTGTCATTTCTTTGAAGCAAGAGAAAAAAGATAATTGGAAGGCAGAATTGAGAGGCTAATGTGTGTATAGGAAATATGACTTAAAAGGTGATTTCACTTTGAAAAAGTGAAGAAACCTATGAAGACTGAGCATTCTGCATTGTGAACAAGTACAGAAAAAAATGGTTAAATGAAAAACATTTATATATATTTACTCTTTTGTCTTCTCAACTTTATATCTAATTATGGGAATACTTTCCCCCATTTGAGGCTGAGGGTATTAAAAACTAAGGTAATATCCAACTTAGAATTCTAATTTAATACTGACTTTTTTTGGTAGTAAAAAAACCCACAAAATTGTGGTACCTGGAAACAGTATTTTTCAGTATGTGAACCAGTTTGTGAATAGTTAATTCTGTCTTTGCTCAAATGGGTGAATATTAGGCTTTCATGTTAAACTGAAACAAGATGGACTGGGTAACAATGCCAATACCAAGTCAAAATATTAGACAATAATTGGTGTATAATACCAAAGACAGGAATAATTGGAGCTGAGTTTTCTCATGTTTTCCTTTTCATACAAAAGATACTGATCCAATAAAATTATAATAAGGCCTTTTGCATTTTTCTCTCCTTGTTCACCATGCTCAGCCCTACTGGCTATCTTTAAGGTTTTTGATTACCATTCAGGACCTCACGTGGATTTTTCCTTCTGCCTAAAAAGCCTTTCTCCTAAGGCATCAAATGGATGGCTCATTGTCATCCTTCTGATCTTGGCTTAAATGTCACTTTTCATAGAGGCTTTCTCTGACTAGCCTAGCTAAAGTGTTCAATTAATGTTAGCTGCTATTACATTTATTAAATTAGATGTCCTTTATTCTGTGTCTTAGCAGTCTGTTTCCTTCACAGCATTTTGTAAATGTTTGTTTATTGTCTGTCTCCACAACTAGATTTTTAAGTTCCCTAAGACTAAGCACCTTATTTCTTGTTCACAGCTGTATTCCTATTACTTAGCAGACATCCTTGTGTAGGGTAGGTGCAGTTTAGGTGCATAGGAGGTGCTTAATGTATATTCAGTGAAAGAATGAATGACTAGGGTGTCTCAGTGTTTGTGGAGCAAAGAGGTGTATGAGCAGAGGTCAGCAATCACTTGACTGTTTTATTCGAACCACCTGGAATTCTGCCAGTTTGGGGATTTCTTTGGATTATTGACTGTTAACCTATTATCACTACTTCATGCCCAGTTTTCAAAAAATAGATTTAAAGTACATTAACCCATAACTTAAAAGCAGCCTGTATTTTTAAATTGATTAAATCTCATTGAATTGAAATACAACATTGTAAAATAACAAAAGAGTAGGCAAAAACTATTTGGTATAGGTGATCCCCTGTTTGTACTTATCTGATTAACCAATGATCCACATACAAGCATTTTGTGGAAGCTCTCTGCCATCCACCCACCATTCAGAATTTGTTCCTGTTGGCTGTTTCTCTGAGAGAAAAGATTACATTGGTTGAAGAACTTCAAGTTTATCAGTACAAGAGGTAGGGTAGGTTAATAGGAAAAAGACTCAAAGGATTTAAAGTTTAGATTTGGGACCCATTCTGTCACTTACAGTTCTGTGACTTGGGTTAAGCCCCAACCTTGTTTTCTCTTCCATAAAATGTACTGTCAAGTGTTGCTTCAGAGCTTCAGGTGAGATTATGTGTCAAAAGAGTTTTATAAACTGTGAAGTGCTGTATATGTTGACTAGTTTACCCAGTAGACATAATCATTTGTGTAGATAAGCAAAGGGCCAAGTGTTTCTAAAGCACAGCTAACTGCATCTTAGTTGGGGACACTCAGCGTAAACATCCATTCATACAGTGCCTGATTTTTACTATTTTATTAATTTTTTTTTTATTTTTTTTAATGTTTTTTTTTTTTTTCTAGAAGAGAGAGAGACAGCGTGAGCAGGGGAGGGTCAGAGAGAGAGGGAGTCACAGACTGAAACAGGCTCCAGGCTCTGAGCTGGCAGTCAGCACAGAGCCCGATGCAGGGCTCGAACCCACAAACCGCGAGATCATGACCTAAGGGAAAGTCGGACGCTTAATAACCGACTAAGCCACCCAGGCGCCCCTGATTTTTACTATTTTAAAAGTTGTCCCTTAGGCTGACTGGAATGATACTAACTAGAGATTCACTTAGATTAATAAATGTATACTTAATTAAACATTTTTTTTAATTTTATTTATTTTTTTTAAATATTTTTTTATTTATTTCTAGGAGAGAGAGAGAGAGAGACAGCGTGAGCAGGGGAGGGTCAGAGAGAGAGGGAGTCACAGACTGAAACAGGCTCCAGGCTCTGAGCTGGCAGTCAGCACAAAGCCCGACGAGGGGCTTGAACCCACGAACCGCGAGATCATGACCTAAGCGAAAGTCGGACGCTTAACCGACTAAGCCACCCAGGCGCCCCAAAACATTTTTAAAGAATATTAAAATGAATGGCCATATTTTGGTATGAAAGCTCAGAGGGTCCTTTTTAGTAGCATGCTATGAAGCAGGAAGAGGTAAAATCCTAAGGCTATAAGGTCAGGCAGATAGAAAGTCTAACTTCAGCACTTAACCAGCCAAATAACCTTGAGCAAATTGCATAGCCTATCTGAACTTCATGTCTTTGCGTTCTAACACCATCAGCCCTTACGGACTATAGGAGAGATGAACTGAGAATCTGTGGTTTAGCACCCTAGCATATGCCTGGCACAGGATAGGGATTGGTTAAGTGTTTTACTTCCAAGGAAATACAGCTTGAATCATCTGCACTGAAGAGTGTTTTCATGCTCTGTTGTGAAAACTAGTCATTATAGGCATAAGAGATCAACAGATTCTTATTGTTTGTTACTCTGAAACTTGTATTCTTCAACATATAACTAGAAGAACTCAAAACCAGTTTGAACTACACATCTATAATGTGCACGAAATGAGAGAAAAAGTGGATAATGGGAACACACCAACTATTTCTGGGTGATAATACACCACAGTGAGCATTTATAGCAGTATTGGGGTAAAGAGATTGAAGTGTAGAGGTAGACATTAGGAGATTGATGTAAAATATTAAAGTGCCCCAAATTGTCTTTTTCCTCATTTCAGAATATTACCCAGGATTGATTTAGTGCTTAGAGCATGGCCCTTCCACTTTGAATTTAGACTTGCTCCATAATGTTGCAAGTAATGGCCATTATAGATTAAGAAATCTTTGGTAGACTATCCTGGGAATCTAGCCATAATTCACATTATTTATAAGTAATATTTATTACGGGTATGACCATTATTTGGACTTAAAAACTTATCCCTTGGGGAATGGAACTAATTTATCATTGGGGATTAGCATTTTAAATAAGTACAAAGTTTCCATTTTTTATTTTCTCACTTATCAAACCTACATATTCTTGAATAAAATTAAAATGTGATATCTCTATCTGAAATCAGGGGCACATGGGTGGCTCAAGTTGGTTAAGCATCTGTTTGATTTCAGCTTAGGTCATGATCTTATAGTCCTTGAGACTGTATAACTCTATATCAAGTTAGTTGCTTGATATTGTAATCTACAATAGTGGCCAGTTTTTACAACATGGAAATTGGCAGTGCTACAAACCAGGTGCTTTTTCCTTTGGAGAGCCAGTTGGTAGACATTTACTGTCATACCACTGCATGTATCTCCTAAAAGTAAGAATATAGTCCTTCATACCTGCAGTGCATTTATCATACTCAAGAAATCTAACACTGGTACAATGCTAATATCTACTATACATTGTATATTCACATTTCTCAAGTTGTCCCAATATTGTCTTTAATCATGTTGCCTTTTTAAGGAAGTAAATCGCTTCCTGTTACAGAAAGGGAGTTAGATTCTGATGTTGAACAACATTTAGAAAGGTTTTAGATTATATCATAAGAATAGGTAAAGTGAATGAAAGCATTGGTGTTTGGGAAAAAATTAGGTCATGTATATAGGACAGTTAAGATTTTAGCTGACTTTTCCTTATTTTGATTAGCTTTAAAAAAGATTACTTGGACAAAATAGATTGAAGAGAATGAGTATTGATGAAATTCCAAGATTTTCTTGATTGAAATGAATTATATTTGAATTGGAGAGGAATTAAATTTTTAATCCTAAAGCCTCAGGCTGCCTCTCTGACCTCATTTTTTTAGTATGCTTGTAAGATCCCTGCAGTCTAGACACATTGCTCTTGCTGTTCTTCAGTCACCAGAAGCACGTTAACACCATGCAGCCTTTTCATTTACTGTTCCTTTCTGGAATACAAGTCTCATGATGCTGGCCATTACTGCATTTGACTTTGTGCTCAGTTGTCACCTCCTCAAAGAAGCCTTCCTCACTATCCTATCAAGAAAAGTACAGTCTTTTATTTTCTCCGTATACTACATTAGTCTTCCTTGTAGTCCTTACCACTGTTTGACCTGACGTTCTGTGTTTATTTACTTATTTGTTTTTCTCCCCAGTAGGAATCCAAGCATCATGAGGGCAGGGACTTAGTGACGTTTGTTCACTAAGGTGTTTCCCCATGTGTGACTGGTGCCTGGCATTTAGTACCTGCTTGATAAATATTTATTATTAAATGAATGTTTGCATGAATTTTAGTATCTTTGTGATGTACCATAAAACATTAGTGTAAAATTTTATGCATTCATTTCCTATGATTTGTTAGTTTTATAACCTTAAGAATTAACTCTCTAATACCAGTTTTTGTTTATAAATGGGAATATTTATGCCCCCTTCTCAAGGCTATTGGAAGATCAGATGAAATAACTACACAAACATAAAATATTTGACAACTGAATAAATGGTAAAAAATGTGTACCATCAGAGTTTGTAAGAAACAATATCAGCTGGTGTGATTAATTTCATGGCACAGACTGTCTTTGTCATGGTCAATAGCTCTATTGAGCCGTAAAGGACAGGTATGTTTGGGATAGGTGGAAGTTTACAGAGATTGAGAGGGGGAGGCCTGGAAGAGAGGACAATCTGAGCAATTAAGATGTTCAGGGGATAGCAGGTAGACTACCATGAGTTGTAGGGATTTCTTAGAAATGAGGAAAATTAAGGTTTCAAATGTCAAGCTAAGGGATTTGAGCTTCATTCACCTGATAGGCACTATTAAGTAGTTTGGTCTGATTAAAGAGAGCTTAATGGAAGAATAATTTGGCAGTATATTTCTATTTAATTTCATTATAAACTAGCAAAGAATTATTATTGTATATCTGCAGTTTTAAAATCAGTTTTTAGCCCTTAAAATTACATTATGACTTGGTATTATAAAAATTACCTGACATTCATCTCTGTTGGCTAATCTTTTTTCTTCTCCATCTATTTTCCCTTTGCCACCATTCTTTAATATATGAAGGATTAGTGTTCTCTTTTATGAACATTCTTGGGAATATTAACATGGTAGACAATTCTGACAAGGCCATAGCTATTGTTTTATGATACTCTTGTCAGAGTAGTTAACTTATACTATTTATTTTAAAGTAACCGTGTTATAACAAATTAAAAAAAAAAAAGATAAAATTGGAGGGTTTTTTTCCTCTCAGTTCAGACAGTTGCTGGGAGAAACTTCATAAACTCTGGGATTATAGGCCCTTGTACCTTCCAACCACATGTGAACTCTGGGTGCAAAAAGATCCCCACAATACTGATAAGCTTCCCTAGCTATGTTAAGGAGGGAATGAACATATATCTTACCTGCTACCCAACCAAATACTTTCACACCAAAGCTTCAAGAAAAGAAATTTTTTTGGCCATAAGAGGGATTTGTTCAGTGTACTGTGATAGAGCACAAAGCAGGAAATCGTAGATCTCTTCATTTATAACTTCTTAAAAAGTGTTTGGGATGTGTGTTTTTAAGTTGGTATTCTCATTCAGAAGTTGGAATAAGGAAAATACCTATGCCTTTGAGGAAGTTTGTTCAAGTCTTAGTAATTACTGTGTCAATTAAATGCTGGTCCAGAGGCATATTTCTGTAGTTCAACATATAACAACCCTGACATGTGTCTTGTAGTTTATGTTGCAGAGTTCAGGTGTCTGCTGGAGAACTCTGAATAGCTAACAATGGAAAAAGTCCTTAGATTACATTGTGGTACAGATTAAATTCCATTACAAAGAGCATGGGACATTAAAATCCTTTTGTTATTCTGAAATTACTTTGAAAATCGTACTATTCCTAGAAATCACAGTTGGGAAGGCCTTTACAAAGTGTGAGTCTGTTTCATTTTTATAGTTAGGAAAACCTAAGGCACAGAGAAAAAGAAGTAACCTGTCCAACTATTAAAGTAAAATTCAAATTTCTACTAGCCAGTCCAGTGTTTCTGTATTTCTGCCTCTAGCAAGGGCACAATTGCCTCTAGGTTCTACACCAGAAATGACATAATTAACGATTAACCAGCCTTCATAGGGAACTTGAAAGAAACAAAGATTAGGTCGTTATTTTATAACATTGTTTTCCAAATAAAATATACCTTCCTCCAGTATAAAGCCAAATGATAGTAGACTGGAAGTGAAAAGTATATCTCATCCTTGAAAACAGGATGCTAAAAAGAAAAAATATAATAAAATTAAAAATTAGAGAAAATATCTAAAATTTAAAAATCAAGAATATGGGGCGCCTGGGTGGCTCAGTTGTCTAAATGTTCGATTCTTAATTTTGGCTAAGGTGATGATCACAGGGTTCATGAGCTCAGTATATGAGTTCGAGCCAAGCGTAAGGTTCTGCAGAGACTGCTTCGGCTTCTCTCCCTCTCTCTGCCCCTTCCCTGCTCGTGCTCATGCACTCTCAAAACTTTAAAAATAAATAAATAAAAATTGAGAATTAGCAGTGTAAGCTTATTATTTAGAAATACAGAGAAAAGTCTGTCTTTAATTTGTCATATGAAAACAAGGCTAGTTAAGTACTTAAAGGGGTATCAATATTTAAATTAGGTAATCCATGTAAAGTGCTTAGACTAGTATTTGATTCTGAAGAAATAAGATGCTGCCTATTATTAATACATTAACATTTCTTTAAGATAAGTACTTATTCTGAAGGAAACTTACAAAGGCTAAGAGGGTGGCTTAACCCAGGGCAGGGAGGAGCCCCTTTCTTTAGGATGATTAGGTAAGGCCTCCCTGAGAAAGTAGGGTGGAGATATGAAGGAGTCAACTATGTAAGGATGGAGGGATAGAACATTCCAGGCCAAAGGAGTACTATGTGCAATGGGCTTGAATTTATCAAGAGCCTGGCACACTTTAGTAACTGAAATAAGAACGTATACCATAATTTGTATTTCCTTCATTTGTTCACTTTAAATTGTCTCCTTTGTTAGAATATTCTCCAAGGACTGGGACACATCTGACTTCTTCACTCACACTTGTAATAGTGGTTGGTATGGAGGTGGCATTTATTAGACACTTGAAAAATCATTTAAGTGTCTATTGCACGCATAATCACCATCAGTGCCTTATGGGTGAGGCCTTGATCTTTTCCTTTCAGACAAAAGTAGGTTAGGATGCAGTGAGTTGCACATGGTAACTTCTTTTTTTAAAAGAGCATCTGAAAAACTGATATACATTGTCAAGTATTTCAAATATAAAATATAAATTTTATATTTTGATCAGTGAGTTTCATGGAATAAAAAAAATTCAGTGTAATAATTTGAGTTAACCATTTTATATCTCTAACTCCTGTGAAGTTCAGATTTTCTTAGGAGATGGAATGGAAATCCTCTCTGGGATAGTCCTGGTTTATGCCTGTTACCTCTGTGCCCAGCCCTCTTTCATTGTCATCTTTCATTCTAAATGTATCATTGTTTGGACAAAGAATTTTATGGTCACCCTAATTATTAGCCATTTTGCTGTCCTGGTAGAGCACTCTATAACACCTATTTCATCCTGTATTAAAATAGCTTAAATATAGCTTGAGGAGACAATTTGCCCCAGTGATGCTCTCTGTAGGAAAGTACATATAATATTTTATAATTTATGTGGACTCTTGTATAAATGAAGGGATTGACAACATGGAATACTTGCTTTGATTTAGTACAAAACACTTAGACTTTGTTTCAGACATGATTGGTTTCTAAGCTGTTTTTACCAAAGTACACATATTTTGACAAAATGTTCTTTTTATTCAGAGTCATCCAAATTCTTTTGAATGATGCCTTCTGTGATAAATATTAATGGTTACATAAAATATTGGTAAAATGATTTATCATTTTTAGAATTTACTTTTAAATATAGTAAAACTTTATTTTTACTATTTCCTTCTCTTCTCTCAGACACATATTCATTGAGCACTGTGCTGGAAATGCAATGATGAGCAAGAACTAACATGGCCTCCGGCCTCTGGAATTTGTGGTCTTTTCTGAGTGTGTTCCTGAGTCAACAGACAAATCAGGACTACAGGGTTACCCTGTGTTGTATTGAAAGAAGCTTAGGTGGGGAGTAGGGGGAGTAGCCCAGAGGAAGAGCATATTAGATGGCCTACACAGATCGGATCTGCAGAACTCCTGTGTTACACTATCCTCTTCTATTTGTAGTGATCTCAAATATTTTCAGCTTGAGTATAGGGTGTGTGTATGTGTGTGAGATTCTGTTTATTTTGGAGAATGAAGAATGGAATTTCTCAGTAAGTGCAAGTTTCACTTGAGGTGCTCAGTTCATGAGACCTGATTGATTTTGCCCTCTAGGAAATGCAGCTAAAACCTTCCTGTATAAAAGGTTAGAAACTATTGAGGTAGTCAGTGATAAGTACTTTCCACTGGCTATCTGGGTGACAAAATTGTACAAACTAAAATAGTGTTGAAAATGAACAGCTTTGACAGATTGACTGTAGCATTTAAATGAGGAAAAAGAAAACTGTCCACAAAAAGGTATGTGCAATAAATTACAGAATTTGTACATTCTTCACCTTTAAAGATTTATAAACATTTGTGTCTCTGCTACTGTATTGTCAGCCCTAGTAAAGGCGGGTTTATAGAATTGCGTTGTGGCAGCATGAGAGGTGTGTGAATTTTGGTTGTAATAAATCTCTAGCAACTGCCTTTTTTAAAATATTTATTTTGAGAGCTCACACACATGCAGGAGGGCCAGAGAGAGGATCCCAAGCAGGCACTGCTCTGTCAACGTAGAGCCCCACACAGGGCCTAATCTCACAAACCATGAGATCATGACCTGAGCCTAGATTAAGAGTCAAACACTTTACCAGCTGAGCCACCCAGGTGCCCCTACTTGTTTTTTAAACTTTAATGTGGTAAAATCAAACAATATCAGCCTTTGATAGTGCTTCTAAAATCCATGTTGGTTGAATATGGTAAGGTTGAACCAGATACCTTTTTGGGGACATGGCAGGGGATGACGGCAATTTAGAGACATTATGACATGGAGCAGTGGCTTTAAAATTTTTGTCAGCCCACAGTTAAAAAGATAACGGACATTGCTGCTCCATCCCAACACTCCCTCCCCCAAACCAAAGTTATTACTTAGCAAGGCTAATGCTGATGTTTTCTTTTTCCTATTTTATTTAAAAAGAAAATGATAGTTCCAGTCCCTTAAATTAATTTGATAGCACATTTCATCCTCCAGATTGTTACAGCATTTAGGAGAATTAGAAAGACCAGCCTTGAACTTGTGGTTTTGTCAACTGATCTGTGCAACCTTGATCAAGTTACCTAACTTCTCTGAGTTTCAGTTTCCTCATTAGTTAAAATTGAGGTAATAAAAATATTCATTTCATAGGTTTGTTATAACGATATAATTGAAGAGAGCAGTTGTGCCAGGTATTTATTTTTTATTTTTTTTAATGCTTATTTTTGAGAGAGAAAGAGATAGAGCATGAGCAGGAGAGGGGCAGAGAGACAAGGAGACAAAGAATCCAAAGGAGGCTCGAGACTCTGAACTGTCAGCACAGAGCCAGATTCTGGGCTTGAACCCACAAACCATGAGATCATGACCTAAGCCAAAGTTGGACCCTTAACCAACTGAGCCACCCAGGAACCCATGTGCCAGGTATTTAATAAGCACATAATTAATGGTTATTTTGATTGTCTCCAAAGTTTGCAAGCTTAGAGAGTTGGGAATAAAAATAATGGTGAATTCTATTCACAGAAAAATTAGTTCAGTTTTAGCTTTGTTAGAATTTGAGATGTTATAGGTAGCCAGAAAGTTTAGTCCTATTATTTGGAAACAAGACTGTATGAAATGCTCTGAAATTAGCAAAATTTTTTAAAATGCAATTAAAGTTCTAGAGCTTTGGGGACTTAACAACTGAGCCTTTCTTAAAGCTAAATGAGGTCTACTTAATTCTATAGCTGTTCAATTTTACCAGATTTTTGCTAACATTCTTCAAAACTTGAAATGCAGAATCTGTCATTTGTATGACTATTGGCATAATTAGTAGAGGTAAAGACATGTACCATTGATAGGCAGTTGTGGAAAAAGAAAAGCCAAAGACCTGGAATTAAACCTGGGTTAGGTGATTTAGCTAGGTTGGTAACCCACCAGCTGCCTTACTCTTTATGGTTCAATTTCTTTGTTTACAAAATATTCTCATTTCACAAAATTGGATTGCCAAAAGGACAAATTAGTGTAAGATCCATTATTTTCCATGGAAATAATTTTAGTAAACATCATTTTTAGCAGAATAAAAAATTCATGATGGCTCTAGATTTTAAGACTGAATCAAGCATACTACTCTATAATATAATATTAGGAAATTAACAACATCTTAGAACTCATCTTTAAGAAGTATGGGTATTGGTAAAAGGGAACCCATATACATCCTGGCACATGTTTTATGTGATAATGATGGTTTTAATTTGTAAACAGTACCTTAGGATATTAAAATGCACCCTTATACCTGATCATGATACTTAGTAAATCTAACTAGTGTGTGTACAAGATATTATTAGACCAAGTGTTTGTCCAGTAGCTTAGATTATAAATAACCCCTGTTCTAGCTCATTTTAAACAATGTAGTATGAATGATGCCAAAAAACAGGCTAGAACATTTTCTTCTCTCCAAGATGTGAGATTTTGTAAACAAGGCTCTGCTCCTAGAGCTAATTTAGGTCATCATAACCCCAAATCTTTTGAAGGAGAAATCCAATTAAGTCTCTAGGTACTATTTAATATTTTAATTTTAAGAAATGTTTTACCTCTTAAAAACACAGTATTTTTGGATTGCTTTTTGGCCACTTAGGTTATTTGTACCATTTCATAGTGAATACAAATCACTGGGTAATCATTTTGGCAATAATGATGGCTAGAAATCTCTGTGTGGGTAGAAATTAGTATAACTTATTATGGCTTAATTTATCCCAGTACTGACCTAACATTAAAACATTTTGATTTTGTATAAAAACTTAGATATAATGAGAAAACCCATACATTTTCATAACTGTTAACAATGTTAAATTTTAGCTATTGCTTAGTCTTCATTGCAAATTGGTTACTGAACTGTGAAATGTGTTGTTAAATTTTTATTTAACATTTGTTAAATGACATTGTTTGAGAAAGATTACAATTATCAGTGTCATAAATATTGCTTTAGTAGTCAAGGTTTAAATTTTATCCTTATTGTTGTTAATGTGGTATACTAGTAATGCATTGTCCTTTATTTGTGTTTGTGTCTCTGTGTGTGTGTACACTTGGCCTTTACTAACATCCTGTAAACCTGGCATCTGCGAAGGAAAAGAGGAAACTTAAATTGCTTGAGAACCAAGTACTGGGCTAGGTGATTTAGAATTCTTTGTGTTTCTGAGAGAGAGAGAGAGAGAGAGAAAGAGAGAGAGCGTGAGCAGGGGAGGGTCAGAGAGAGAGGGAGATACAGATTCTGAAGAAGGCTCCAGGCTCTGAGCTAGCCGTCAGCACATAGCTCGATGCGGGGCTCGAACCCACAAGCCGTGTGATTATGACCTGAGCTAAAGTCAGAGGCTTAACCGACTGAGCCACCCAGGCGCCCCTAGGTGATTTAGAATTCTTAAAGAAATTATTATTCCCACTTTACAGATGAGGAAATAGACTTAGGTCAAATAATGTGATAGCACAGCTTGTTAAGGAAAAGGATCTTGAGCTCCTAGACTCTCTGGCTCTTTTCCATTTTGTCTTGCTGCTTTAAAGGATCATTCAGTTAATGAGGTTGATTTTTGTGCAAACATGTTTAGTTGATACCTAGAAGATCACCAGGGAAGATGATATTCTCATTGTGTAGATGTTGCTGTTTTCAAAATAATTTTATCCTATCCTATTTGATCCTAACAACAAAGCAACATTTCAGGCAAAACAGAAAAGAAAAAAGGATTCCTGATTTAGAAATGAGCAATTTCAGAGAAGTACTTAAGATCACAAAGCTGATTAGAGGTAGAGTTTAAACTACAACCTACATCTGTGTTTCCTGGTCAGTGTTCTTTTCTACTTCTTTTACTTTCTCTGGATCACGTACGTGATCTATGATCATGAAGTAGTGAAGTTTTATAGATTGAATCTTTTATTGTATCTTAATGTAGTTATCATACCATAGCTATAGCCTAGTTCCTTGTTTAGCAGTCAAATCCTGTTTTCCTATAGTATAAGTAATCTATCAGTGACAGATTTGGGGTGTAATGGGGCTGTAGTAGTGCTTATTGAGTGAGTAATAAATGGAAAATGTTAACTTGAAATTTCTATAATTAAACTTTATTATTCTATGATGCCATATTTGCCTTATGGAAATCTATATAAGAATGGGAACGTATATAAGAAATGAATTGATTTTTTAAAAATGTTTTGAGAGTGAGCAAGTGAGGGAGGAGTAGAGAGGGGGACAGAGGATATGAAACAGGCTCTACACTGACAGCAGCAAGCGCAACCTGGGGCTTGAACTCCTGAACCATGAGATCATGACCCAAGATGAGGTCGGACACTCAACTGACTGAGCCCCCCAGGTGCCCCATAAGAAAGAAATTGTTAAAGGAAGGATAGCAGTGGTTAAGAGCATGCGTGTTAGATTCAGGAAGACCTAAACTTGAATTCTGGATTTGCCCACTTAATTCTAGTTACTTGGGCAAGTAACAAGCCAGTTTCCTCCTTTTTAGGGATAGCACCTGCCACAGGGTCAAAGGAGACAAGTATGCAAGGAGACTAACACCATACCTGGCCCATGGGCCTACACATATATAGAAGCTACTGAATCATTATCTTTAATAAACTTTTTTTTTCTACTTGAAGTATATCTTTTTGCTTAGAAAACATCTAAGCTAGCGTGATTATCTCTAAAGTTTCTTAAAAGTAAATAGTTATCAATTACTTCTGCTAACAGTGGGCATAGATGACCTGAAACAGTTGATGTTTGAAATTTTTCTACTTTATATTTAGAATATGTAGTTAAAAAATTAATGGAAGACCTCCTTTTTAATTTATTTACTTATATTACGGTAATAAAGGCAACTTATAGCTCTTGAACTGTCCATTTGTAGAGTACATTTAGGACAATGCTGTGTGAGTTGCAGGTGGAAAAGGGGCTGTTCATGGTTGGTTGTTGCAAACTGAGAACTGGAACTAGCACTTACAATAGAATTTTATATTATTCAGATTCTTATAGAGTGTTGAGACCTACAGAGTAGATAACATGCCATTATTTTATAGCATACCCATTTATAGCTTTGTGTACTAACATAAAAGCAGGGAATAGCAAGCATTCTTCATTTAAATAAAGTGCCATTTTGAAATTTACTGGAAAACTGGCACCGTAGAAGAAATATTTCATTAAATCTCTTTGTTGGATTTTGCTTTTTAAGATGGCATGTGTCATATACATTTTATTTATAATCACATGATTCTGACAAAATTTAATATTTTTATGTTTTCTTTGTATGTTAATAGTTTGAGATTATAGTGGATACCATTAGCCTTTAGTTTAAAAGTTTGAGGATTATAACTGAGGAAATACTCCAAAATAATTTAAGGATTATATATTATTTTTCCTTTTTGGAGAGTGGGAGAGGTTGGTTTTGAATTATAAAGTTATTAACTCAGAAATTTAAAAAATTTCCTTTGACTTCTAAATGTATGACTTTGACTTGAGTAAACAAACTTTTAGAACTGATTTTATTTGCACAATGCAAATAATGATACTTGTTCTATTTATCTCCCATGGTTGTGAAATCAAATCAAACCAAGTATCATATGGGATAGAAATCAGGCATGGTCCTAGATAACCAATAATGTAGATAAACATAGTACTTCTCTTTAAAGCATTTATAGGTGGTGGAGAAGAATGTCATTACACTAGTCATTTTGCAAATAATTGCTTAACACTCTATGAACTAAGTACTAAGAAAGAGGTCCAGGGAGCCTAAGACTAGTCTTAGAACAGGGAAAGCTGCCTTGTGGAAGAGAAATTTAAGCTGAAACTTATCTATTGAAGGGTTTGTGGGAAACCACTCCTAGCAGAGAGAAATAGTGTTTGCAGAAACTCCTGAGTTTTAAGAAGCTCAGCAGGCCCTTAGTAACCAAAAGTCCGGTCTGGCTGACAGCACTTTTTAGCCTTTACAATATCCCTGTGACTTAACTCCATTAAAAATTTTTTTTTCATTTACTTATTTTTGAAAGACAGAGAGAGCACTAATGGGGGAGGGTCAGAGAGAGAGAGAGGGAGACACAGAATCTGAAGCAGGCTCCAGGCTCTGAGTTGTCAGCATAGATCCTGATGCAGGGCTTGAACTCACGGAACAGTGAGATCATGACCTGAGCTGAATCTGGCTGCTTAACTGACTGAGCCATGCAGGCATCCCAACTCCATTTTATAAATAAGAAAACAGAAGCTCAGAGTGGCTTAGTAAATTGTATAGGGTATTACTGTTCATAAATGACAGTTTCAGGTTTCGAACCCACATTGGTTGGCCTGACTCCAAACTCCTTGCTTTCTACTATGCCATTCTTTGTCTGAGTCACTTACTTCACAGGCTTCTTGTGCTCCCAAACACATCTTTCTTGTTATTTTCTCAGAGGGCTTAGCAGCTCTCCCTCTGGCTAATTGTGGAGCCAATGATCAGGTTTTTTCTTTATGCTGAAGTAATAATGACATTTAACTCTCACAGGTTGTATACTTTGTACTCTTAGTTGTATACTGTAAAACTCCAGGGATCCTAGAAGCTTTTTCAGGGGTGGAATCTTGTGGACTCTGGGGCTGATTTGAAACTGCAGTTGTTTGTGGCCTCTCATTTAAAAATAGCCTCATGTTGCTCATGGGGTGCCTTAATAGAGCCAGCATTTCCATCAGCTTCTGCTCCCCACCCCCAAGACACTCCAGATAAACAAAGATTTGAGTGTAAACAGTGTGCTGCTCCTGTGGCTTCTGCCTTCTCCCACAAACCTCTCTTGATAGAAATCCTAAAGCCACCATTAACAATTGTTTTATTGGCGGAATGTAAATAAAAAGAGTTTAATTGCTTTCAAGAATTAAAACACACTATCCTAGTTTATGTAATGTTCAGGGGAAATATTTCCTAAAAGGGAATTTTTCCATCCTTCATACCTGTTTATCTCTTACCATGGGCACTGACTCCCCCAAAACATCTTTGTAAGTTGGGGAGGGATTTTTGTTGTTGTTCTTAAAGCTTAAGGAGATGGTATAGATTGATAACATTGAAGCCCAGTACTTGAAACCTGAAGAAAATCTCCTATGTCTCAGTGTCTCCAGATAATTTTATGATAAAAATAAATGAATTCAGGCTAAATGTCCTTGTTACTTTTTGTAAAAAGAGATGTTTTAATGCAAATACTTAGTTAAATCTTTATTGTTGTGAGAGTTTGCTTAGAAACTATTGTTTGTTTTTAGATCTTTTTCTAATTTCTTAACTTCAATTTTTCTTATCCTCTTGAAAGGCACTGCATACATTTGAGGGGGGCTACTTTATGCCCTATCCCAGTTTAACTTATAGGTAGGTTGTGCTTTGCCAGGAATTTGTGAAGCTTGTTGTAAAGTAATTCTTTGTTCTAGGTAGATGGAGGCTAATGTTTCATTCTAATTATTAAAAATTGTTATATTTCTGTGTTTTCAGAGGGTTTCTCTTGGTGTAGAACCTGATTTACTTGAAATGTGAAATAATAAATTGATTCCCTCCACCACCCTTCTTTGTCCTGTTTTATGTGAAATACTGAAATAAATGTTTGCCTTACACATCTGTCTTTTAAAAATACCCAGAGACACACATTTTAGGGTCACATGCTAGAATACTTTTGTCATTATTGTTCTACTCCTCTTTCCTTTCAAGTTGCCTAAACACAGCTGAGTTGGTAAGAAGAGCAAAGACAACATGATAGTGCTGCCAAGTAGACAGGAAGCTGTAGTGGACCTAGCAGGCAGGGGCGGCTGAGCACACCCTCCATCCAATCAGCTGTGAGTGCTGTTGCTATGTGCACTCTTACTCTGCTGCCTTTGTGGAAAACCTTACACAGAGGGAAGCGGAATCAGCACCCACCGCTGAACATTTGTTTTAACCACTGCAGACATCTGGATCCCTCAGTTACTGACTGTGTAGCTATTGACAGCCAGAAGGCAACTTCTTTTATACAAGGATTCCAGTATGGTTTTCAGTGGAAACAAAGGGCTTCACAGAGAAGGTGTGTAACGAAGTGTTTTTAACGGCTTTATTTTTAAACTTTCAATTTTCTGTAGCTGTTGACCAGTTGTGGCATTTGCTTTGCATAGATTTGTAAGAGGTCTAGAAAAATTTCACTTTGAAAAACATTGAACTTAGAGAATTTTCTTTAGCTTCATATTTTCTTTGAACAGTATTGCTTAAAAGATTATTAAAATGCTGATCTGAACAATGAGTAGGAAGAAAAGAAACCAAAATACAATGTGCTCACTTTGAGGGGGGGGAAATGTGATAAAAATGAGATTACTGGGAAAGAGAATAGGGGGTTAGCCAGAAGCATTAACTGTATTTGGGGGCAGGAAGTGTTTTTTAAAAATAAAAGCTGCTAGGGAGAATGTAGTTAAATTAAGTTACATATTTTTAACTGAATTCATTGTTTCTGAATTTGACAGATTGTCAGAATTTAGCTTAGTAAGAATTTTGGCATAGTTTAGGAGATTGACGTGCTGTCTTTTTATAAAGGATTTCTGAAGATGCAACCTCAAATTGTATAATTTGTAATTATATAAATTTGTGATTATTTGATCTGTTGACTAGTTCTGTGCAATTTAGATAAAGGATTGTCGTATTAACCACCAGCAAAGTCAGTGTCATGTTCTGTTAAATGTCCAAATGGAAAGTGGTAAAATAAAGGATGTTGAAGATAACACACCACAAATGGTTAAGATATATTTTAAAATTAGAGCAAGTCTCTTAAGTGTAATATTTCTATATCTGTCTTAGATAATGCTGCAAATATAGTAAAATCTTACTAAATTAAACCTCATAATAATTACAAATTATTATTTGTAATAATTGAACAGACTATGGGTTACAATTTAGTATTATGGGATCTGGAAAAACCAGTTTATCCAATTGATTGATTACATGAAAGTTTTATCTTACATAAACAAAAGTTTGTTGTTTTTTTACATATTCTCATATAGAGTTTACACAGTTGATTTAGCTTATGATTCTTTTAAATTAAAGCAGGAAACTAATTAGCATATTGCCCATTTATGAACAATTTTCTTTTGCTTATTCATTTTCACCTTATTGTGTAACCGGCTCCTTTTTAATTCACTCGGTGATTTATGTATGATGAACAAAATGGGTATAATATAAATTTAATATCATATATAAATGTAATTCATATAAAATTAATGCTAAGGAGACTTAGCAGTCATTGTTAGCATAATTTGATAAGTGAGGAGATACTTCTTTTTGAAGAGAACTCAAATGTAGCTCATGCTTTGGTGCCCATCACTGATCATTTTTAAGAATACATACATTTGTATTAAGTTAAAGGCTTCAAATAATGCAAATGTGTAAGATAAATTGTGCTTAAACATTAAAGTGTTCACACAAACGTGCATGTTGCTGAACTTGAGAAAACAAAGACAAAAGAAAAAACCTCTGGCATTTCTTAGTTTTTTCATTTTGTTAGGTATAGCCCCAAACTTGAACTTGATAGGAGTTAGCATAAAAATCATAGCACCTGGCTGGCTTAGTTGGAAGAGTATGTGACTCAGTCTTAGGGTCGTGCATTCAAGCCCCATGTTGGGTATAGAGAGAACTTAATTGTAGCAAAATAAAGAAAGCTATTATATTCTTTGAACTTGGTGGCCCCCATAATATAAAGCACTCATGTACAGAAGAAGAGCCGTGAGGGGTCTAGAGGTTGGGAGGCAGAGGATGATGAGAACCCAGGTTCATTAAATATAACTCTAACCACAAGGGAGCCATTCTAGTTGTTTCTGTGTTCTAGAGCTTTCATTCGCATCAGTTACTAATTTTGTTTTTTAATTATAGAACTACAAAAACCAAAGATTTCCCAAGAGCAGGCTAGTTTCATGTGCTGTAAAAGATAAAGGAATGTGATATTGGCAAGAAAGCTAGGTCTACATGCTGTGTCACACAAAAGCTTTGCCATTGTGTTGCAGGAGGAATAGTCTTGACAGAATCTCAAATTTTATTCCTGGGCTCAACACCTAAAGATGTTTTTATATACTTAAACATCTGAAAGTTCCTGTCCAATATCAGAACCTCAGGGTAATAACTGACATTTATAGTCTGGTCAAATGTAGTAACATTGCTAGGAAGGTTCAACTCTGAATGTATTATTATTTGACAATAAATTTTTGTTGTCTTACTCTGTGTCATATCTTTAAACTGGCTATACTTTTTGTACTTATAGAAAAATAGTTTAGTTCTTGAAAATAGTGATTTTTTTTTTTTTTTTTTTTTTGTCTTGGCCACTTGATAATAAATAGTAACAGCATGTTTCTTTTTTCTGCAGGTCTTCTGTGAAATTTTTTTCTTGTTTTTTCTTGAAATGTTACCCAAACGTGCATAAGTGCTATATGACACAATGTTGTTTTTGTTTTGCCTCTTCCTTGGAAAAAAGTCCATTACTTGTTGATGTTCTGAATCCCAAAAAGATTTGATTGTCAAGGGAATAGTCTTGGAAACTTTTTGTCAGGCATTTTCATTTAGCAACAATGCTTTTATATATACTTTACTGCTTTCCCAAGAGTATAGTAAATATATATGCATATATTTTTAATTTTTTTGAATGTTTATTTTGAGACAGAGAGGGAGCACGAGCATGGGAAAGGTAGAGAGAGAGGGAAAGAGAGAATCTCAAGCAGACTCTTCACTGTAAGTGCAGAGCCAGATGTGAACTCAATCTCACAAAGTGTGAGATCAGGACCTGAGGATTTGGACCTCCCTCCAAAAGTGGGAGGCTTAGCCAACTGACCCTGCAAATATATATATATTTTTAATCTTCAGATGTTACTGCATCTAAAATCAAAGACCCAAGTTTTAAAATATAGTTGTTTGCACCATTGCTAGAATCTGATTATATAATCCTTTGTGATGAGACTGAGTTAGAAGTGGTAGCATGAAGGGCACCTGGGTGACTCAGTGGGTTGAGTGTCCGACCTCAGCTCAGGTCATGATCTAATGGTTCATGAGTTCAAGCCCCACATGGGGATCTCTGCTGTTAGCACAGAGCCTGTTTCGGATCCTCTGTCCTCTTCTCTCTGCCCCTTCCCCTGATGTGCTCTCTAAATAATAAACAAACATTAAACAAAATTTGGTTGAAATTTCAGGGAGCTTGTCTTATCTGTTCTATATGGTTTGTTATTATTTAGGTATGTCATATCAAGCATGGTTTCACATCTTTGAGCAGTAGTTTCTCCATCATTATAAGATGATCTTAGGGTGATTGTGGAGTGTAAGAAAAGTACTTTTAGGTTAGTGGCACAGAGTTAATACTCAGTAAAATGTGAGATTTTATAATAAACTCTTTAAAATTCTTCTACATTTTTAATGAGAATAGTAAGTATAGTTTTTTAGACTTTACCCATGAGCTTCACATATGTTGATATACTTTTAGTTTTCTCAATTTTCTAATACTTGGTGGTATAGGAAGTCGTGGAAATATTAGTATTTGAGCAGAAGAAAGGACATTAGTTTCATAGAGAAGTACGTGACTAAATGTCTGAAGAAAGATAATAGTCAATAAGAGTAAGGAAATAATGGGTAAAACAGGAAGATAAACAGGAGAAGGCTGTTTGGTGTCATCTTGGGTGTTATCTTGGGTGAGTGTGTGTCCGTGCGCACACATGCACACACGCACACACCAGTGTACATAGGCACAAGTATCCACAAATGCTGAGCTGACTGACTAGAGTTGCTAAATCCATTGAGGATTTGTTTACTGGGAAGTAACTTGTTTCTGATTTTTGTTTTGAGTTCCTCAGCTAGGATTAGACTAAGGGTGAGCTTGTATTTGTTACCCGCATTAATGACAAGGGACAAGCCAGCAGCCTGGGAGCCAGAAATTAAATATTGTCACATACATGATGAATGTAACTGTGTTCAAATACAGAAACTTACAGGAAGAAAAACCTGGTGACGTAGGAATTTTGAAAACTCAAAACTTCTAAGCCGAAATGTTGAGAAAATACTCTTTAGTCATTTTAACAAGTACACAGAATTTCAACTGACGACATTATTTTCATTCCTTTGAGTGGTCATAATTTAATATTATTTTGGGAGAGAGGTATAATCTGAGTTCCCATCCTGGTTTTCATATTTTCATTAAGTGCTAAGATTTGGTATTCCTATATAAACTTCTATTATTTAGCTCTCCAATTTGCTGAAGATATAGTTAAGCTTACTGAGAATTAGAGAACAAGCAGATGTAAAGAAAAGATCTTTTTCAAGTGTACTCCATTTTATCACTGTTATTATGTTCAGTAATACTGCCCAACTAGCCTTTGCTTTGGTTCCAGAGACTATTATGCAACTGACGAAAAGGATAAGAGAACCATTTTAGAAATAAGTATCCTGGTTTACCCAATTGCATTGCATTGGTGTATTTTGCAGGGCTGGAGGGGATACATATTTTAAATCACTTTTCTTAAGAAGCCCATACAGAAAAAGAACAGAAGAGAGATTTCTCTGTGTCAGTATTTCTCAGTTTGGGGTACTGACCCTTGAGAATCTGCTGAAAATTATCAATCCCCTTGCTAGGGGGAAAAAAAAGCCCCAAACCACCATATCTATGCATATACATACTTGATTTTGTGGGAAAATATCCAGAGATTCATAAATTCTCTTAGGTTAAGAAATCTTGTTGAACATATCTTGGTTTTAGACAAAAAATAAAAGCATTAATTTTTAAATATTGAAGTTTAAGATAGATTGGATAGGAGTATAGGATACGTATACAAGCAAAGTGTGAAGTAGTGACCATGGGGCACTGGTTTGTAGCTTCTAAAAAAAATGGTAAGAGGTTCCAACATGTACTCCATAAATTAGTGCTCTTGTAGATAGGTTTTCCCTGGAGAGTCTTCTTTATTGCTGTGCGACTCCTGTGTTCTGGATGGGCTTCTGATAAAGAACCCTGCACAAAATGACCAGGCCTGGAATTCCGTGTCCAGATCCCTAGGACCTACATGCCATCACTGAGTTGTAGGTTGAGATTACAGGAGACCTAGAAGACACCTTCTTTTGCCTTAGGCTACCACTTGGTCTCTCACCCAGCAATCATTCTGCCTAGAGATATGACAGGTCCACTGCTATGGATGTCACCTAGTTCTTTCTTTATTCAAGAGAACCAAGCAGAACTGATTTTACTGTATGTGCTCAAGTTTCTTAACTCTTAATTAAAAACAATTCTCTATTCCATCCACTTTTTATTTCTGCAGGAGTTTTAGGTTTCACACATGCAAACACATATTCAGTGGAAAATATGAATGTTGAGAGTACTTAGAAGAAATAGGGGTCATGCATGTGGGAACGAGGTTGAAAGGACAGAGTGTATTTCTGGGGACCAGCCTATGTTGTAAGTATATTCCCATGAAGTAAAAATGTAAGACTAAATTAAGCTTGAGTATAATTTGAGAAAATTACATGCCAGTTATCTGGGATTCATAAAGCTAGAACAGAACAAAACAGCGCTAGAATAGTGGATTGTTGCTTTTTAAGCACAGGGTCATCTTCTAGGTGTAAATAGCTAAATCTAGAATTTGTGGTTTTGAGAGACAGTACTTTGCTTCCTTCTGTGACCCTGTTTTCTGAGCTTTTCATCCTATAGTTCTTTGTGGAGTATAGAGTGATAAAATCATATAATCAGGAATATTCCTACAAATGACAATGAAGAGGACATTTCCTACTTGGGGATTTTTCAGGCCCTGAGACAGTGATGAGTTTGGTCTAATGGTTTATGCAGAACACCAAGAAATGAAATTAAATAGGGTTAGTACAGGTAAGAAGGAAATGAATAATAATGGTGTAGCTCTAAGTTTGTGCCCATTTATCCTTGATTGTGTAGCTTAAAAGCACGATTGTGGCAGCTTGGACTTTAAGGAAGCAAGGCAAATGGAAATTTCCTCAATAACACTGACTAGTTTTAATTCTTGTATTTTAAATATCAAGTCATCTGGGAGCTTTTTCTGATTTCCAAGATTGAGTTTCTTCCTCAGCATTCTCTAGCACCCTAATCTACCCCTGTTCCCATTTATCACGTCACCATGAATTAGACTTAAATATATCATGTCCATCAGACTGCCCTCTACTTGAAGGCTGCACAACAGCTTGATTTCCCATTGCCTTGGGGAGAAGAGTTAGATTTCACGGATGTTTTTGACAGGTAGATACTTCTCTTTTGCCTTCTAGCCAGTCTTTAAAATCACTTAAAATTTAGTTTTCTTTTCTAGCACTTAGCTCCCCCATGCTTATCATATAAGCAGCCAGTAGATTGTTATGAATTCTCTCTATAATCCCTTAAAAGGCAAAATTCCAATAATCAATATGGAAATTAGAACTCAGAAAATGCTGTCTCTCTCTCTCTCTCTATTTTTGACAGTTTAAGAGTTTTTACCCTAGGCTAGAGGTTTAGTGATTACCTAATCTAATTTCATTATTTTAAAAACAAATGTTTCCTTGTTCCAAGAGAATACTATTGGGGCACCTGGTTGGCTCACTAGGTACAATATGGACGTCTTGATTTCAGGGTTGTCAGTTACAATCCCATGTTGGACATAGAGTTTACTTAAAGAATTCTGTTGATAAAGGGCATTAAAAACAACAAAATTATTGTAGGGAAAAAGAGAGAGCAGGAACTAGGCCCCTATTGACTAAATTAAGACTTGCTATAGGAAGTGAAGAAAGTTAAGGAGATTCTAATTAAATTTAGTGCAAAGTTTCAAGTGATTTGTAGAATTTTATTTCTAACTTTGACTTTTTTAAATATGAAAAAATAGAATACCAGTTGGCAATTAAAATATTAAACTCAAGAGAAGAATAAAATAATTATCTGGAAAGGTAATTGCTTTTAACAGCAAGCTTTATTCACTTTAATCAGAAATAAGCTGAAATACAAAGAAAACGAGATATAATAGAACATTGACTACTTATTATTTTAACAGGTATTCTAGTGCTTGTTCATGCCAAGCAGCTAGGCTGGGCAACAGGACCAACTTGTTCTGGTGGAGCTTAATGGGTTAGAGGAGAGATGCAAATAATGATTTAATTTTCTTTGTGTTAAGTTTTAGGAAGGGAAAGCATAAGGTGCATTGAACTCTTACAAAAACAATAAGAAGCACTGAAAGAGTGTATTGGGATCAAATGAGATGGATAAGACCTAATGATGAATTATGTGTTTAAACTGAAATAGAGATCATCTCATTATTTTTAATTTTTTAATGTTTATTTGAGAGACAGAGAGACAGTGCTGGGGATGGGCAGTGCAAGAGGGGGACAGAGGATCCAAAGCTGGCTCTGTGCTGATAGCATAGAGCCCGATGAGGGGCTCAAACTCACAAACCATGAGATCATGACCTGAGCTGAAGTTGGGAGCCTAACCAACTGAGCCAAGCCACCCAGGCACCCCAAGGTAATCTCATTATTTTATGGCCTACTTATTTATTCATTTATTGTCTTTTCCAGTATAATTAACATATAGTGTTATATTAGTTTCAAGTATACAATATGGTGATTCAGCAACTCTATACATTACTCAGTGCTCATCACAGTAAAGCATATTCTTAATCTTCTTCACCTGTTTCACCTATCTCCCCTACTCTATGCCCCCCCCTTTTTTTTTTAATTCTGTAGAACTTGAACTTGGGGCTTCAATTTATGACCCCGAGATTAAGAGTTGCATGCTTTCCCAACAGAGCCAACAGGTACCCCAATCTACAGAATGTTGATCAGGTGGTAAAGTTAAATTTTTAACTCCATCTGAGTAGAAATTATGTTAGAAAATGTAATGAAAAAAATCCATGCACAGGAGCAGCAAACATAATGTTGGATGAACTCAGTAGAAAATTTTAAGACCTTTATGAAGAGAATTCCAAAAGTCTGCAAAGGATGTTTTAAAAGGTTTGGGTAAATGGTGAGATTTTAATATTTAATATGCAGGTTTTAAAAAGTTGAAGTGATTTTTGAGTTATAATTTGGGGGAATCATTGATAATTACTGAGGTATATGAAGACCAGAAAAGCAATATGAATGTTAGGAGAATTGGAGTGCTCTCCTGATGCACAAAAGGATGAATCACATCTTATTACCAGACAGTAAGGCTTTAAGAATATTGGCATTGTTAGAGAGAAGGATTAAAGAAACTGAGGTAGAGCTATGAGAGGGGAGTGCTGGAAACGGGAGGAATTCTAAGTGATTCATTGGAATATAGAGGGTGGGATATTTTGGGGTGGCTCTAGGAGAGAATGAGTAGATCATTTTGGCCAGAGCATTGAGTGCTTAAAGGCAGTAATGAGAGAAGTGAAAAAAGGTAGATAAGGTTCTTTTTCACCTCATCTCTCATGACTCTCCTTTATGCATCCGGTACACTAGCCAAACTGGGAATGGTAAAGGGTGAAGTACGGGAGGTTATTAATAGAAGCAATCAGACCTTACCACTGACGGCTTACTGAGGACAAGAGAAAAGGGGGGAGCCATAGATGATGCTAAGATTTCAAGTCTCAAAATGCAAAAATAGCTGTGCTTGGGACAAGTTTTGTACTCTACCAGCAACCCCATGACTGTTTTCAGTTTGTAGTTGACTAGATGTACCAGGATCAGTCTCTGCTTATGGTCAAAGTAGTACTAACAGTAAATGGGATGGTAGTATTTTATGATTCCAAAAATGCACAAGTAGAGTCAGATATTGTTTAAAGTGGAAGGGGACATATAGTTTCACACATTTTAATTTTATAAGGGAGTTTGCTGAGGGTTACAGATTATCATTGATCTTTCCCAAGGTCTTGGGGCTGAAATTATTACAAAGCTGAAATTAGAATCCAGCACTTCGTGGAGTTTTCATCCTTTTTGCAAGTTGTTATAACATTTTTTCATTAGATTTTTTATTGAGATATCTATGAATTTCACAGTCTATTACAAGTATAAATGTTATTAAGATCTGTTATTTAGATATCAAAATGTAGGGAAAAGATCTAAGTTAAATGTAGAGTGAAAGCAGATTGGCAAATCTATTTTCTAAACAGATGATTTTGGAAAAACACAACAACAAATAATTGCTTAATCATAATATCTATGTTCAATTGCCTATAGTTCTAATTGTGTGTGAATTGGCTGAACTAAAGCCAGTTTAATCTGGTTCAAGGAAATATTCTATACTTCCCTGACTGAAGTTGACGATAATGACCACAGAGTCATCCAATAAAACATTAATTAAAAGCATTACATTAGCATTAAATCCTGCTTGATCATTATCTTTATCAAAGGATATTGCCTTTGGCAGAGTTACCATTTTAAAAGGGATAGAGCAATATGAAGCTGTCTTTGTGGAAAAAAAAATTAGAAGAGAGTATTGTTTCTGTTCTCCCCACCCTTATAGGGAGGTGATATCCTTACAATAGCCACTTGGAACTAAACTGTACTTTTCCATCCTAAATAATTGATCTCCCACATTTGCGCAGAGGTTAATGAATGAATCCACTTGAACAAATAAATAGTTACAAGGGTGGCATTGTCTCCCTGATTCAACTGGTTGAATCAGTAGAGGAACCACTGGGTATTCTTTCATGGTGCTATTACATCATCTCATTTTCTTTCTGGCAAACTATCATTCTCATAGACTTCTGGTCCATTGCCCCTTTTGAAGAATTGGCAATTTCTTTCATTTGTCCATGGCAAAGGCGGCAGCCTTTCCTCAAGAGGGATTTTCTTTTCTGTGATCATGCCTTCCAATTTTTTGCTATTAAATGCCTTTCCTTTTCTGAAATGATGATGAAAGTAAAAGATGGTAATAATTTTTTTTCTAAGTTGCTCTTATTTAAAAAGTGAAATATTTAGTAGGGGCAACTGGGTGGCTCAGTCAGTTAAGTGTCCAACTCTTGATCTTGGCTCAGGTCATGATCTCATGGTTTGTGGGAACAAGCTCCTTGTTGGGCTCTGCTGGGAGCAAGCCTGCTAGGGATTCTCTCTCCCTCCTAAGCTCCTCCCTGTCTCCCTTTCTCTCACTCTGTCTCTGTCTCTCTCTTTCTCTCTCTCTTCCCCCTCCCTCTCACCCTCTGTATCTCCCCCTCCCTCTCTCAATAAAGCTTTTTAGTAGTAAAGCTCCTTAGCAAGAAGTTTTTAGTAGTAAAGCTCCTTAGCAAGAAGCTTTAGCAGGCTTATTTTAGCAAACTTAAGCAAACTTTAGCAAGGTTTAAGAAAATTTTTATACTGTCTTTGATACAGGTCATCTTTAAGTTCATATGTTATTGAAAAAAATTATGAATATAAATTGATTTATGTTGCTATTTAACTTAATGGACTTTATCATATGTTTTTTATCATACAGTTATTTTAATGGCTGTAGGATATTTCACCATTTTGACCTCACTAAAACCATTTTCTTTAGGTAAATTAAAAATTTTTTCAGAGTCACCTGGGTGGCCCAGTTGGTTGAACATCTGACTTGGGTTCATGAGTTCAAGCCCCATGTTGGACTTTGCACTGACAGTGCAAAGCTCGGTTCAGATTCTCTGTCTCCCTCTCTCTCTGTCCCTCCCCTCCTCACGGTCACTCTTTCTCTCAAAAATGAATAAACGTTTTTAAAAAATCTTTAACTTTCATATTATAGTAACTGCAACATGGATTTTCAATACAGTTTTAATTTTTATTCCTTTGGTAAAACATCTTCTCTAGAGAGATTAAACATTCTTGTTTTTACTCGTTTTATTTCACATGTGAATTCTTCTTCTTTTCATTTAACATTTGAAATAGCAATATTTTAATTAAAATAGCATATAGAATAATACAATAGAAATAGGAACACTTTATCATATTATAGAAATATTTCCACTTCTATTTTTATTTTTTCAGGAATATTTAGGTTTTATACAGTTTAATCTGGCAATATTTTCCCTTGTATATATTCTTCTATTTCCAAGCTGAAAAAGTTCTTATTATTCTGTAGGTCAAATAAATACATATTGAATATTCTGCTAGTTTCCATATTAAAATTGCAGGCATACCTCGTTTCATTACACTTCACTTTTATGAGCTTTGCAGATGTGGTGTTTTTACAAATTGAAGGTTTATGGCAACCTTAGATTGAGCAAGTCTGTTGGCACCATTTTCCCAGCAGCATTTTAACAGAAAGAGTTGATTTTTATGGATGAGCAAATAAGGTGCTTTCTTGAGATGGAATCTGCTCTTGGTGAGTAGATTGTTGAAATGACAAGACGAAATTTAGAAGACAACATAAACTTAGTCAATAAAGCAGTGGTAGTGTTTGAAAGGATGGACTCCCTTTTTACCCCTTTGCTCTAGTAAAAAGCTAAGAAGATGGTTAGCATTTCCTATCAATACACTATTTTTAAGGTATATACATTGTTTTTTTAGACCTATAACTATTGCCTACGTATACTAGATTACAGTACAGTGAAAACATAATTTTTGGGAAGCCCAAAGTTTATTTGAGTCACTTTATTGTGACATTTGCTTTATTGTAGTAGTCTGGAACTGAACCCGCAGTGTCTCTGAGATTTACCTGCATATCTTACATGTGACCATTTTGTGAGGTAATTATTTTGATGTATAATGTGCTGTTTCACGAAGTAGTTTCAGCGGTCATAGAGCTTTCCTGTGAAATATGCAAACTACCTGAGTCAGAATCTGTGGGACTAGGACCTGGGAATATTCATTTGAGATGATACTTGGTATTAGGATCTTACTGCTGCTATAAGAAATTGCTACACCTTTATGGCTTAAAGCAATGCAGATTTCTAGTCTCATAGTTCTGTAGGTCATAAGTTTAAAATGGGTTCAAAGGGCTGTGTTCCTTTTGGAGGCTCTAAAAGAAAATTGGTCTCCTTGACTTTTTAAGCTTTTAGAGGCCTCTTAGATTCCTTGGCTCATGGTCCCTTCATCTATCTTCAGGACTAGCAATGTAGATCTTTTTTCTGCTCTCCTGCCTCTCTTTTATAAGGACTTGTGATTATGTTGGGCCCACCAGAAAAATCCAGAACCCCCTTCCCCATTTCACGATTTTTAACTTAGTCATGTCCACGAAGTTCCTTCTGAATGCAGTTACATATTTACAGATGCCAAAGATTGGGACTTGGACATGTTTGAGGGGCCATTATTCTGTCTACCACAATACTTAGACAAATAAAATTAACATTTGAGGACCTCTGGTATATGGTAGATACACAATGTTTTCCCCTCAATCTCCATATATACCAAACTTAATAAATAATTTCTATTGTGGAAAGGTTAAATTATTTTTCTATATAAATTTCACATATTTAATATCTTCTCCCTATATTCTTTTGGAATATTGACTGAAGTTACATTAAATTTATTAGTGAATCTAGATAGAAATGACTATTTTTAAAGTGTTTATTTTTGAGAGAGAGCACAAGCAGGGAATGGCAGAGAGAGAGGGGGACGGAGAATCCCAAGCAGGCTCCGTGCTGTCAGCACAGAGCCCATTGTAGGGCTTGAACTCACAAACATACCAGGAATCATGAGATCATGAGCTGAGCTGAGCTGAAGTTAGACGCTTAACCAACTAAACTACCTAGGTGCCTCTAGACTCTTGAAAATTTCTAAGATGCTTTGGCTTATTAAGTATCAGTAGAACTATGTTTTATATAATAGTGTTTATTGTATGCCAGACACTGTGTTCAGTATAACATACTGTTACTTATGAAATTGGTCATACTATGAGATAGATATTACCTCCATTTTTCAGGAAAGTGAAGTTTAGAGAGACTAAATTTGTTTCCTTCACTACATAGATACTAGCAGCAGAACCAGGACTCAAATTATCTGTTAACCATAAAACTATACATATCCAGTCTTTTCACCCCATGATTGCACTATAGATTTACTTCAACCAATCATTATTAAACATGTATATTAATAGAAGTAGTTTTTACTTTAGTTAGAAATATGTAAGCATAAAGTATGAATGCAGTTTATATGAATACCTGCACTATAGCTATGTCTTTTTCCCCCTTCAATTAAGAGATTAGTTGGACATTGGTGCCAGGGTGGCTGAGTCAGTTGAATGTCCAACTGGTTCAGGTCATGATCTCACAGTCCATGAGTTCAAACCCCACATTGGGCTCTGAACTGTTGGCACAGCTGAGCCTGGGTGCCTTAGTAAGTTAAGTGTTTGACTTCGGCTAAGGTCATGATCTCACCATTGGTGGGTTCGAGACTCACATTGGGCTCTATACTGACAACTCAGAGCCTGGAGGCTACTTCAGATTCTGTGAGTTCTTTCCCTCCCTCCTCCTCTCTCTTTCAAGATAAATAAACTTAAAAAAATTTAAATAAGCATAATTTTTTTTAATTTTTAAAAATTAAAAAATCCAAAGTTTGTTGGATAAATGATTTCATTCTTCAGGGTTGGGTTTCTTTTCAAAAGAGGCTGAGTAAGCATTCAATTAGTTCACTTTTTGTTTTCAAGATTATTAAAATATATTGCATTTAAATCTGAATCTGATAAAGCTGATAATTTCAATTATTTGGTTGGTTTGAAGCATGCACACCTACATTTTAAGTCTTTGAAATCAGTTTGCTTCTTATACTTGATGGAACATTGTAACTTCATTGGTAGATTATTTTCTTAGTGACAGATAAAATAGGTATGTCTTAGAATTGAAGACATCTTAAAATTGATGACATCTTAGATTTGATGAATTGGCAGTAGTAATTGTATATGAGATGACCATTCCATGTATAAAGAGCCTATTTTTGGAAGTGAAACAATGTGAAAAATTACTAGTATTTGTAAAGATTAAATAAGATAAAATGTTCATCATAGTATCTAAGCACCATAGTAAGAACTTAAGAAGTATCAGCTTTAATTATAACTGTCTTTTTAAAACTGCATGATAGATCCACAACCATAGACCAGAGAGCATTGTCTAGCAGTCTTTCCATCAGTAGAAATGAGAGAAACCATTTTCCAGCTATTTTCTTTCTTTTATTTTAAATGTTTGTTTATTTATCTTGAGAGAGCGAGCACAAGCAGGAAGGAGCAGAGAGAGAGAGAGAGGTGGGGGGCGGGGATTCTGTCCTGTGTAGTCTCCATGCTCTCAGCATCATGTGGAGCTGGATCCCATGAACCATGAGATCTTGACCTGAGCCAAAATCAAAAGTCAGATGCTTAAGCAACTGAGCCACCCAGGCACCCCTCCAGCTATTTTCTATAGACAACTCCTTTTACAAACAGAAATCCAACTGTCATTAAATTAATATTTCCCAGACTTCTGTATTTACAAACTGCTGAAAGCCATCATTGTACAATGTATTGTACTGCCCATTAGGGACTCTTATTCTGGCATAGTCTCAAAATGTAGAATTTAATATATATGGATATTAATTGTGTAATCCAGGGGAATTTTATTCAAGAAACACAGCATCAGAAGTTATATGAAAAAAAAGTTTATTGTCAGTAGACTTTGACAACGTCAGTTATTATAAGAACTGTCTTCCCTCACTTAACAATGTTTTTACTTGTGGTGCAAATCCAGTAACAAATAATGTTACAGAGACAACATTTCTCAATTCTTCCAGTAACTAACCTTTTTTTCCGGGCCCTGAGGACTTCCAAATATATTCATACTTATCAGGCATTAAACTGCTTAAAGTAAACATAAACTGTGTTAATCTAAGTTTTACAGGAGGCTTGTTTTGTTTTGTTGGTTGTAGAATAGTAAAGACTCCTGAACTTAGACACTTTTATTTTTTGGTTTGGCCTTCTATAATTTTTGTTTTTTTCCTACATAATTGATGCTTGAGGGAATCATTTTAAGTATAATTTTAGGATAAGTGAGTATATTGTTTTCATTATTGATTTTTATTTTTTTTAATGGAAAAATAAATATTTCAGGGAATTTTTTATAAAAGGTAAATTTTTTTAATTAGTAACTTTATTTGTTTAGAACAGTTTTAGTTTCACAGCAAAACTGAGCACAAAGTAACAGAGTTCCCATATATGCCCTGTCCCCACAGATGTACAACCTCCCCATTATCCGTGCCACCCATGCCACAATGGTGGCATTTATTTTTATTTTTTTTAATAGTTTATTGTCAAATTGGTTTCCATATAACACCCAGTGCTCATCCCCACAAGTGCCCTCCTCCATGCCCATCACTCCCCCTTCCCCTCTCCCCGACCCCCATCTGCCCTCAGCGGTCCCTCCGCTGATGATGGGAGTTTCCACTTCAGGAGTTTTGTGTCTCAGGGTTTGCCTCCCTTCCTCTCCCCCACTATTTTTCCCCTTCTTCTCCCCCATTTTCCTCCATTAAGTTCCTCCTAATCCTCCTATACGTGCAAACATACGGTATCTGTCCTTCTCTGCCTGACTTATTTCGCTCAGCATAACACCCTTGTGTTCCAGCCATGTTGCTACACATGGCCAGATTTCATTCTTTCTCATTGCCATGTAGTATTCCATCATATAGATGAACCACATCTTCTTGATCCATTCATCCGCTGATGGGCACTTAGGCTCTTTCCATGTTTTGGCTATTGTTGAGAGTGCTGCTATGAACTTTGGGGTACACGTGCCTTTATGCATTAGCACTCCTGTATCCCTTGAGTAAATTCCTAGGAGTGCTATTGCTGGGTCATAGGGGAGTTCTACTGTGAAATTTTTGAGGAACCTCCACACTGTTTTCCAGAGGGGCTGTACCAGTTTACATTCCCACCAACAGTGTAGGAGGGTCCCATTTCTCCACATCCTCACCAGCATGTAGAGTCCTCTGATTTGCTCAGTTTAGCCACTCTTATCGGTGTGAGGTGGTATCTCAGTGTGGTTTTGATTTGCATTTCCCTGATGAGGGATGCTGAGTATAGTTTCATGTGTCTGTTGGCCATCTGGATGTCCTCCTTGGAGAAGTGTCTGTTCATATCTTCTGCCCATTTCTTCACTGGATTGTTTGTTATTCGGGTGTGGGGTTTGGTGAGTTCCTTAGAGATTTTGGATATTAACCCTTTATCTGATATGTCATTTGCAACTATCTTTTCCCGTGCTGTCGGTCGCCTGTTAGTTTTATGGATTGTTTCCTTTGCCGTGCAGAAGCTTTTAATCTTGATGAGGTCCCAATAGTTCACTTTTGCTCTTGATTCCGTTCCTTTTGGGGATGTGTCAAGTAAGAAATTGCTGCGGTGGAGGTCAAGGAGGTTGTTTCCTGCTTTCTCTTCTTGGATTTTTATGGCTTCCTGTCTCATATTCAGGTCCTTTATCCATTTTGAGTTTATTTTTGTGCATGGTGTGAGAAAATGATCTAGTTTCATTCTTCATGTTGCTGTCCAGTTCTCCCAGCACCATCTGTTAAAGAGGCTGTCTTTTTTCCATTGGATATTCTTTCCTGCTTTGTCAAAGATTAGTTGGCTGTACATTTGTGGGTCCAATTCTGAGTTCTCTATTCTATTCCATTGGTCTTTGTGTCTGTTTTTGTGCTAATACCATACTGTCTTGATGATGATAGCTTTGTAGTAGAAGCTAAAGTCTGGGATGGTGATACCTCCCGTTTTGGTTTTCTTCTTCATTATTACTTTGGCTATTCGGGATCTTTTCCAGTTCCATACAAATTTTAGGATAGTTTGTTCTAGTTTTGAGAAGTATGCTGGTGCAATTTTGATTGGGATTGCATTGGATGTGTAGATTGCTTTGGGTGGTAATGACATTTTAACTATATTCTTCCTATCCATGCGCATGGAATGTTTTTCCATTTCTTTATGTCTTCTTCAATTTCCTTCATATGTTTTCTATAGTTTTCATCATACAGATCTCTTATATCTTTGGTTAGGTTTATTCCTAGTTATTTTATGGTTTTTTGTACAATTGTGAATGGGATACGTTTCTTGATTTTCTGTTGCTTCATTATTGGTATAAAAATGCAACCGATTTCTGTACATTGATTTTGTACCCTAAAACTGCTGAATTCATGGATCAGTTCTAGTAGGCTTCTGGTGGAGTCGTCCGGTTTTCTGTGTAGCATATCATGTCATCTGCGAAAAGTGAGAGAATGTGCTATTACCACATTCTTATCCATAAGATTGTTTCTGTTTGTGATTAATTGTTTTATATATTTAGGTGCTCCCATATTCGGTGCGTAGACATTTATAATTGTTAGATCTTCCTAATGGATAGACCCTGTAATTATTATATAATGCCCTTCTTCATCCCTTGTTACTGCCTTTATTGTAAAGTCCAGTTTGTCTGATATAAGTATAGCTACTACAGCTTTCTTTTGACTTCCAGTAGCATGATATATATTTCTCCATCCTTACTTTCAATCTGAAGGTGTCCTCCAGTCTAAAATGAGTTTCTTGTAGAGAGCAAATAGATGGATTTTGTTTTTTTATCCATTCTACTACCCTATGTCTTTTGATTGGGGGCATTTAGTCCATTTACATTCAGTGTTATTATTGAAAAATGTGGGTTTAGAGTCATCGTGTCTTTTGTGGGATTCATGCTTGTGGTGGTGTCTCTAGTGTCTTGTGTTCCTTGCAACATTTCCTTCCTAGAGTCCCCCTCAGGATTTCTTGTAGGGCTGGTTTAGTGGTGACAAATTCTTTCAATTTTTATTTATTTTGAAAGACTTTTATGTGTCCTCCTATTCTGAATGAGAGGCTTGCTGGATAGAGGATTCTTGGCTGCATATTTTTTCCATTCATCACATTGAAGACTTCCTGCCATTCCTTTCTGGCCTGGCAAGTTTCAGTAGATAGGTCTGTCACCGCTCTGATAGGTTTCCCTTTGTATGTTAGGGCCCTTTTTTCCCTAGCTGCTTTCAGAATTCTCTCTTTGTCCTTATATTTTGCCAGTTTCACTAGGATATGTCATGCAGAAGATCAATTCAGGTTACATCTGAGGGGAGTTCTCTGTACCTCTTGGATTTCAACGTCTGTTTCCTTCCCCAGATTGGGGAAGTTCTCTGACTTGTTCAAGAACTCCTTCAGCATCTTTCCCTCTCTCTTCCTCTTCTGGAATTCCTATGATATGGGTATTATTCCTTTTAATTGTATCGCTGAGTTCTCGAGCTCTCCTTTTGCGTTCCTGGATCAATTTATCTCTCTTTTTCTCAGCTTTCTCTTTTTCTATAATTGTGTCTTCTAAATCACTTAATCTCCTTTCTGCTTCTTCAATCCATGCATTGGACGCCTCCATTTTATTTTGCATCTCATTTATAGCATTTTTTAATTCATCACAACTATTTTTAAGCTCCATCGTTTTTGTAGCAATAGTTTGTCTGATGTCTTCCATGCCTTTTTCAAGCCCAGCAATTAATTTTATGACTGTTGTTCTAAATTTTTGTTCACTTATGTTGCTTATATCTGTTTTGAGCAGTTCTTTAGCTGTCATTTCTTCCTGGAATTTCTTTGGAGGAGTGTTCTTCCATTTCATCATTTTGGTTAGCTTTCTACCTCTTGTTAGTTTTAAAGGCTTGTTATGTACTCTGCACCTGCCAGTGCTGCTGTACCAAAGAAGGCTCTTTGACTGTCCAGGGCCTGTCCGTTCAGAAAGTGTTCTTTGAATGGTGTCTCTTGGTATCTCTTGTTGAGACCTTGGTTATTTTCCTACTTGTAGTGGTATTTGGGACTCTCCACCGTGTGTAATTTGGCTTGTTTCTTGAGGTAGCCAGGTGAATGAATCCTGCATCAGTGAACTAGATACTGAGGACAATGGATAATAGTTTGGAAAACTTCATTGAATTGCTGGTCCTGATGGCTCAGGGAATTTGCAGGATTGAGGGAGCTCTAGCAATCGCAAAGCTCTTAAGAACATTAAACCTAGCCAGTTACTCTTCAAATAATAAGAAATAATGGTTGATGGAATGATAATGATGTCTACCATTGAATTCATCTCCAACCAAAATTTGATCTTGTCATCCACTGCCACAAATCTCAACCCAAAATAGAAACTAAAGAACACATTGAAAGTCAAATCAATAGGGATGGTTTTGTCTTTGTATGAAGAATAGCTTCCAACAGGGTTAAAAGAGTTGATGAAATAGATTATAAGAGAGCCAATGCTTAGGACAAATACAAGGATCATGATGAATTAGGCAGTCATAAAAATAATACTACTTGCTAAAATCTAGGAGACAAGGCCAAGGACGAACTCAGAGGAAAAATTTTTGTAAAACAAACTCCACCCAAGACCCTGGAGAGACTGGGCCGGCCCAGAGCATGTGTGTACTCAATGGTGGCATTTATTACAGTCAGTGAACCTGTGTTGACGTATCATCACCACCCAGAGTCCACATTTTATATTAGAGTTCACTCTTGGTGAATAAACATTGATGTTTTTTTCTGGCATTTTATAGGAGGTTCATCTTTTTTAACATGTGGTTATTTTAACTGAAAAATAAGTAACATACATTGAAAAATGGTATGTTTTTTGGCAGTTCTTGTCCAGATGCTTTTTGGCTTTTAAAAAAATTGCACTCATGGAGTATTCTAAATTAAGTTAAAAATGGCATTTCTTTGAGGGATTTATTTTACACACTTAGTATCAAATCAGAGCAACTTTTTATAAGCCTTCTCAACCTGATAAAGAATATCTATGAAAAATCTACACCTAACATCACACTTTGTGGTGAAATATTGAAAACTTTTTTACTAAGATCAGAAACACGACATGCACCATAGCCACTTCTATAGCATATTGTATACCTAGCCAGTGCTATAAGGTGAGAAAAAGAAATTGGCATTAAAAACTGGAAAGAAAGAAGCAAAATTCTATTTGCAGTAACATACTGTTTTCTGTATTTTATATAGAAAACCCTAACATAAAGCATATAGGAATGAATGAGCTAAGCTCTGTCTTCAGGAAGCTCACTGGCTAGTAACTTTAATACCAATAATAAGAAATGTCTGCCTGAGGAAGTAAGAAGGTTTCACCTGTACCTCTGTTATGTGATTTTTTAAAAAAATCTGACTCTTAAGAAGAATTTGGGCTTTAAATTGTAAGTAATGGAACCATTATGGAGACTTAAGCCAACATGATCACATTTATATTTTAGAATGAATTCTAACAAGGGGGATGGGGCTAGATGGGAAGGGTAAGACACTAGTTATACAAGAGTAATCACAGGGCTACTGTAATTATCATTGTAGGAGATCATGGCCGTTAGGGTGCTTAGGTGGCTCAGTTGGTTAAGCATGCAACTTCATCTCAGGTCATGATCTCACAGTTCATGGCTTCGAGCCCCGTGTCAGGTTCTGTGCTGGCAGCTCAGAGCCTAGAGCTTGTTTCTGATTCTGTGTCTCCCTCTCTCTCTGCCCTCCCCCACTCATGCTCTGTCTCTGTCTCAAAAATAAAGAAACTATTAAAAAAATCTTAAAAGAGAGATCATGGCCTTAGTAGTTTTGGCAGAGGTCATAAAGTGAGGAAGAAAGTGGTTAGGGTTATTTAAGAAGTACAATTTATAGGGCTGAATTACAAAGTTTTTGGCTTCGGCAGTAGAGCATGTATAATGTAAGACTATATAGAAAACTCAAGAGGGAAGAGCAAATTTGGCATTGGAGGGACATGGTTGGTAGGAGGGAGTAGGATATAATGTACTTAGTGAATTCTAAATGGATTTATCTTTATTTTTATTTTCATTTTCCCTTTATTCCTTGCTGTTTTCTGTCTTAATTTTCTCTTCTTGTCACCACCTTGACTTCATTAAGTGGTCATGCCATAGAACAAAAGGGGTATTTCCCTCCTTTTGAGTAAGAGCAATCTCATGATTCAGTGTTTGACATGCCTCACTTGTAATGATCACAGCAATTATGTAAGGTGCTTACAGAGTTACAATTGTTAGGAAGTCACAGTACTACCCACTTTTTCTCCGAGTCCCAACTAGAAGTATGTACACATGATTGATAGTAGAATAAAAGTATCACTTTATTAAATTGGGCATGCAGCCTTTAATACCCCAAGTGCAAGGCTTTTGGAAAACCATTTATGCCTTGTGTTTTCACTCCTTCTTTTATTAATTGGGAACATGTAGGCTGTAGGGGACAAGCTCTAGCTTGCCTTATCCATGAATCTAGAGCTAAATACAAGACTACCTCCTCTGAGTTTCAGGAAGGAATAGGAAATATGGAGCCAAATGGAGCTAAATGACTGTTAGTTTTTGTGTATTAGTCAGCTTGGCCTGCCATAACAAAAGGGCATAGACTAGGTGGCTTAATCAGCAGGAAATCCTTTTTCTCAGTTATGAAGGCTGGTAAGTCCAACATCAAGGTGCCAGCTGATTTTGTTCTTAGTAAGGGTTTCCTAACTTGCAGCCAGATTATATCTCATTGTGTGCCCACATGGTCTTTCCTGGGTACATATGCCTGGAGAAAGACAGAACTCTTCTTTTTATAAGGCCACCATTCCTATTGGATTAGGGCCTTACCCTATAACTTCCTTTAACCTTAATTGCCTCCTAAAAGCCCTGTCTCCAAATACAGTAACATTGGAGGTTAGGGCTTCAACATTAAGTTTTAAGGGGACACATTTGAGTCCATAGCACTTGGTAGCCTCACTTGAGGGGTGGTTCAATGGCTTAAAATCACACCATTCATTTAATTTCCAAATAATTAAGAGATTTTCTTGATATCTTTCTCTTACTGGTTTCTAAATTAATTCTATTGTGGCTAGCAAATACACTTTGCTTAATTTAAATCCTTTTAAATTTATCAAGGCTTGTTTTATGGCTCAGAATGTGGTCAATTTATCTTGGTAAATGTTTTCGGGTACCTAGTAAAAATGTGTATTCTGCTTTTATTGAGTGAAGCATTCTGTAAATGAGAGGTCAAGTTGATTATACAGTTCAAGTTTTTTATATTCTTACTGATTATCTGTTATTTGTTTTATTGATTATTGAAAAGGAGGTGTTGAAATTTCCAAATATAATTGCGAATTTGTTTCTCCTTACAATTCTATCAGTTTTCACTTTACACATTTTGAAGCTATTTTATTAGGTGCATAAATGTTTAGGGCTGTTATGCTTTCTTGGTGGATTGGCTTCATTAACATCATGAAATAGCCATCATTATTACTTGCAATATCATTTGCCCTGGAATCAATTTCATATGATATTAATATAGCCACTCTAGTGTTCTTTTAATTAATGATAGGATGCTGTATCTTTTTCTCATCTTTAACTTTTAGTCTCTTTGTGTCTTTATATTCAAAATGAGTTTTTTATAGGTAATATATAGTTGTGTCTTTTTTAAGTCCAATCTGCCAATCTGCTTTTTAATTAGACCATTCACATTTAAGGTTATTGTTGATATGGATGAGATTAAATCTACCATTTTACAATTTACTTTCTGTTTGCCCCTTTTTGTACTCTTTGTTCCTTTTTCTTTTTTTTTTTTGTTTGTCATCTTTTGGATATTTTTTTTCTAATTGCAGCTTTCTCCTTTGTTAACTTACTAATTATAATTTGTTTTGTGGTGGGTTTTTTTGGTTTTGATTTTGATTCTTTTTTTTGTTTTTGGCATTTTGCTTTTTAAAGGTATGTGATAATCATCTTTAATTTGTTACAGTTTACCTTTAAGCACATTATACCACTTTTTGTATAGTATACAACCCTACAGTGTAATTTCATTTCACCCTTTTCTGGCCTTTATACTATTGTTATGAAGCATTTTACTTTTACATTGTTAAAACCACACTTTTTTTTCCTTTAAGTAGTCAATTCTATTTAAAAGTAGTTTGAAAATCATTTTATATGTACCTGTATAGTTATGATTTCCAGTGTTGTTTGTGTAGATCCACATTTCCACATGTTATCATTTTCCTTCTACAGAGAACTTCATTTAACATTTTTAGTAGTGCAGGTCTGTGGTTGATTACTTTTTCACCGTGTGTGTGTGTGTGTGTGTGTGTGTAAAGAAGCATTCTCCTTGGTTTTTTTTTAAGGATTCTAGGTTGATAGTTTTTGTTGTTTGTTTTTTTCTGGTACTACTTTTCTTTTTCTCTAGAGCTGTCCTTTTGTGTGCCACTCGTTCCTGTCTGTTTGCCCTGTGACTCTAGCAACCTTGACTTCCCTTCCCCTTAATTCCTTTGTCCTCCATTCAGAGAGACTGTTAGGCTGCCTGGTTCCCCTTCCCTACACTTCAGCTTGGAAACTTACTCAAGACAATAAGGATGGCAGTTGTAGGGCTCACCTGTTGATTTCCCTCTCAGAGAACATCGTCCTTCACTGCCTCTTGTCCAGTGTCTGAAAATAGTTGTTTTGTGTATTTTGTGTGATTTATGGTGTGTGGGTAAATCAAGTCCCTTTTACTCCATTTGACTGGAAATGGCTCAATAATTACCAAAATCAAACTAGTCAGACTAGCCACTTCACCTGCCTTGTGGGAGAATTCATAAAATGGAATTAGCCTTTTCCTCTCCTTACGTCCTCTGGTGGAAAGGTAAGGCTAGTGATAAAGTCCTGCTTTCCCTGTGTACAGAGACCCCTCCTGAGTAAAAGGAAGAAGGGTCTTTTTTTCCCGACACTTACTACCATTTTATAAATGAGGAAATAAATAACATGCCTGAACTTTCCCAGGATTGACACTGGATCTTACTTCTGTCTTTGTGAAAATGGTAAAATTTTGAATTTCAAATCTTACAGTGAATGTTTTACCCATTGCAGTTATGAAATAGTTATTAAAGGCCAACTTTGTTTTCACATTTTTACATGAATTTTAATTTTTACTTTGTCCGTCAGGTTGTATATAATCTCATTTCATTTCTGAAGATGTGAAGATTTTATATTTTGTTGAATCAAATACATTACGAAGGAAATACCACATTAAATCAATAATTTCTTGATTTATATTCTGATCCTTTATATGAAAACCTCACTAGATATGTTTTCTGACTGTAAGGAGCAATACATCTATTTATAGTGGGTTTTTAAATACTTGTCAACTAACCCTGAGTGCTATTTAAGGTTTAGTAATAATTGATACATAATCTCATAATTCCTGCCATAAAAGGATATGCCAGAAATCAAGGGTAGATTCTTTTTTTCTCAGAAATTTATCAGAGAATAGAATTATTATTTCAACTTGCCTAGAGTCACTCAGTATTTGAATTTACTTCTACTTGATCATAAAGCTTACTTTTTTCTCCCATTTAGGCCACAGGTACAGAACTATCACAGTGCTTTAGAAGAGTATCAAATTTCAGTATTTTGGGTTTAAAATGAATTATAATTTTGGCATCTTATTTAACCCTTAGCAGAATTAATCTTTAAGGTCATTTATGTAAAACCAATAGAAGAATGTGAGTAATACAGTTATCAAATAATAAATCATCTTTTAGATACCAGAGAAATAATTATAAGAACTACTTGTTTAAGTTTCAGTCAATATTTTATGCTTACTAGACTAAAGCATTGTACCTTTTGAGCACTATTATGAACTAAAATCACAATGAATTGGCCTTTCTTCTTTAAAATGTTTTTAATCAGTGGATATACAACTACTTATAATTAAGAGAATGTTACTTAAGAAAGACTAACATGGTCCTTGGCTATATATAGTATTGATTTTGATAATTAGCTTCTTCACAGTGTAGAATTAAATAATTGTATCAACAAAATTTTTTTTAATGTTTATTTTTGAGAGAATGCAAGTGGAGGAGGCATGGGGGATTGGTGCAGAGGATCTGAAGCAGGCTCTACACTGACAGCAGAGAGCTCAAGTGTGGGGCTTGAACCCACCAAAAGATCATAACCTGAACCGAAGTCAGATGCTCAATGAACAGCCACCCAGGGGCCTCTCCACAAATACATATATATAAAGAGAAATTTTGCATGTTTTACTTTTTACTAGCCTCTCTGACATGCTTCTAAAATTAGAATGACCTGGATCAATAATAGCCAGTGTGCATACTCTGTAGTATTTCCCACTCACTGTGCCCAATTCAATATTATTGCCACTGTAGTGAGGGACACCAGTTTTGGCCAACGTGACATAGTATTTTATTTCCGATTTCCTCAAGGCTGGGCAGTTGTTGGTGAGGATGACCAGTTTTGCTTTGCCATGTCTGATCATTTTCGGAATCTGCTTGTACCCCAGCACATACTTTCCACTTTTCATAATGAGTTGGAGCCTAGAGTTGATTGACTCCAGAGACTTTTTCATCTTCTTTGTGGCCACCATCTTCCTGCCTTAGATGTGCAAGGGCCCCAACCAAAAGCAGCCACCAGGATGGCTTGGAGAGAGAAAAAGCTCACAAATAGCTTTGAATGCCTTTTATATGCAGTCATAGTCCTGTGTATTGAGGCTATGTCAGTCAATAGAACTGACCAAAATCCCTACCATTATAGAGTTTACAGGCAGCAGATAAGTAGTCACAATATAAATAATTAAATCATATAGTTTATAAGGGGAATCATTTGGCTAATAGAAGTGATTTAAGTTCTATAACAAACAAAAAAGAGTCCATGACTTGTAGCAAACTACATCACAAGACGCCAGCGGCACCCTAAGGAAGCAAGTGATAGTTGTACAACTTTGTTGTAGTACAGACTAGGTCTATTGTATATTTAGTGACATTTACTTACCCCCAAAGCAAATACTATGCTAATGTGAAAGCAAAGGGCTGCTTATTCAATTTCAAAAGAAAGTATTGTGAGCCATGCAGTTACTTGGATCAGCATTGTATTGTAGAACATTTTAGTTCCTTATCCAACCAATAAGGAAATCTCTGAACTTTTCATTAATAGTAGCTTTCATTTGTGTTCAATGCAAAATAAGTCTTGCTTGAAAGCTTGATTTTTACATGAAAAAAAGTAAAATTCTAGAAATAATCTATATGGCAAATTAGCCTTAGATATCTGTCCTCTATTACTTTTATCAGCTTTGGATATTATAAAAATTTACAAAGTATTATAAATTGAGTATTGTCTTTTTTCTTTCTTTTATACTATTGATTCTTCACCTTAATATTTTAATCAATCCTAGAATCCCAAAGCTGGCATGGTGTTTTAGAGGTGTATAATCTGACAGTAGTCAGAGAAACCTAGAGCAAAAGAGGTTAATAATGGAGACTGTAGACTTCATGAATCCCATTTTATTTTTCACTAGATCGTACTGTCTCACAGTGCAACATTCTCACATGTCAGTTTTCTATGAGCACTGGCTTATTTTTTTTCACATTTATAAAAGAATATAGTAAGTTGTTTAAGTTATGGAGCAAATCATCCACACAAAGAGTATGTACATTGTAATTTCTCATGCAGTAGCTGCCAAAAGTCTCACACAGTCCCTTGTGTGGTGACTCATGTGTGCCTTGCCTCAATTATAGCTCTACCAGTCACACTCAAAATATCTGCTGTTTTAAATTTTGTGTTAATTATTTCTTTCTATTTCATTACACTTTGACCACATATGTATGTGATCAAGTATGTTGTTTAATTTTGCTTGTTTCTTACACATTTATGTAAATAGAATCATTCTACTTAGTCTTCTATAACCTGTGTGTACCTTATTCTTATGTTTATGCACTTATTCTTGTGTTTATGTCCATTGTTATATTGTGTCCCATTATATGAATATACCAAAGTTTACCCGTTTTATAGATGGTAGACATTTGTTATTGTTTTTACAATTTTTGTTATTACAGACAGCCCTTCTTTGAATATTATCATATTGCTCTCCTAGTGAATGGGCAGAAAATTTTCTCTGGATTATATACCTAGCAGAGTAATTATTGAGTTGTAGGACATGCATTTCTTTGCTAGATAATGCCAGGTTATTTTCAAAATGGTTGTACCAGGGTATACTTTTACTAGCAGTATATGAGTATCTCAGTTGCTCTACAAATTTATCAACACTTACTTGGTCAGACTAATTTTTCCCCCTTAAATCTAGTAATTTTGAAGTGATCAGTCATTGTGTCAGGTGAATGTGATAACCACTACACCATGGAAACCTGAAATGATAGGTCATTGTGGATTTAATTTGTATTTTATGATGATTAGGGAAGCTCAGGAGCCTATGTTCATTAGCGTCTCTGGGTTCTTAGGTAAAATATTACAAGTGTTTATCTTTGGTTGGTTATTTAGGTTGCAGATTTTTGCTCCCTGTTTTGGGCTTGTTTTCAGTCTCTATGGTGCCTTTGGTGTAACACTTAGCTCCCTTTCCACAAAAACTTCTTATAGCCCCACTCCCCAGTCTACTATTTAATAAAGGCAACTATTTATCTCAATGCCCCACTTGGACCGCATAGTTAAAACAATTGTTTTTAGGGTGCCTAGGTGGCTCAGTCATTTAAGTGACCAACTTCGGCTCAGGTCATGATCTTGTGGTCCATGAGTTCAAGCCCCGTGTCAGGGCTCCCTGCTGTCCTTCCTGTCAGCTAGCTCTCTTCACCTCTGTCGTATTTTCTCTCTGTCCCCCCACCCCAAAATAAACATTTAAAAAAACTAATTCTTTTAGAAATTTGGGTCTCCTTTTATAGAGGTGCTAGTAGAAATGTGTGAGGAAACAGGAATGTCTGAAAGATGGGAGTTTGGGGAAATCATCTGAGAAACAAATAGGAAAAAAGTATTGGCTTTCCTTAGAAGATTTCCACCCCCTACCCCTTATTTGTTCAACTTTCTCTAGCCCTACTAGTACTCTGTTTTCTTTATTCTTCCTTTTATATTTTCCCCCTTATTTTCCTGCTGTTTATTGTTTCTCTTACATTTATTTTGTTTCTCTTTGTTCGTTTCCTCCTCTTTTCTCTCTGTATTTTGATTTCAGATCTTAACTATTCTTTTCTGATTGTTTTTTTTCAAATTAAAAACATTTTTTTTAACATTTATTTTTTGAGAGAGAGAATGGAGGAGGGACAGAGAGAAAGGGAGACACAGAATCTGAAGCAGGCTCTAGACTCTAAACTGTCAGCACAGAGCCCAACATAAGGCTTGAACCCATAAGCCGTGAGATCATGACCTGATGAGCCACCCAGCTGCCCCTTTTATGATTGTTTTCTAAAAAACAAACAAACAAAAAAAATACTCTTATTCTCCACACAAATGGCTATAGTTGAGTTGGTAAGGAGCCAGGAGGGAATATAGATGGTACTTATATGCTGGAAGCTTTGTGTAATTGGAAATTTGAATTGGAGAAGAAAAGGAGATGTTTGTTAGGACTCCCAATTGTTATAGTCCTCTGGGAAGAGAATTGCCTTTCAGAGTTATTTGGTGTACAATTTTACCTTCCTTCCTTGGCCTCTGATGAACTCTATTAACTCTTTTGTGGCCCAAAAATATCATCTTTGCTAACAATTGAGGGAAAAATCTAACAATAAATAAGTTGCATTAAGTAGATGGAAATTTTTTTTTATGAACTTACTAATTGTTTTTAGTACTATAAAAAAGAATTATTTTGTGTTGTGCCTTTGTAGCATTTTAAGTTAAAGTTATTTTCATGGAAGATATATAAATACTTATTATAAATGCCACATTTTTTTGTCATATGGTTTTAATCTATTTATATTATAATCATCTGAGCAGTTAAAATGACATAAAATATATGCCATTTTAAGGTTTTGCTACAATCTATGATAATGTTTTCAAAACTATATACCACTGTATTTTTCATTGAAATAAATGGTTTTATGATAAATTCAAATTGGTAGTTGCTGTTTTATATTATACAATATTTGTGACGGTGGAAAAAGGTTACTAACTTATTACATGGCTGTAAGTAACTTAGAGAACATAGAAATTCTGTGTGGCCTGAGTTCTGAGTATACAAGGCCTGTCAAACCTCACATCATGCTTTTTATACTTTCAGAATTTTTAAAGGTAATTTTTAGTCTTTGGACTAGAAATATTTGTCTTTTAATATTATTTAGATCCTGTTTTAAGTTCAAAGTGCTTTCTTAAATACTATTAAATTTAAAATATCTAAGAATGAATGAATATCTTACATTGGTTTTGTTTACAATTTTCTTAAACTTTTATTTATATACATAAAATTTGCAAAACACTAGCTCCTGTTAAGTCAAAAGGTCTACACACATGAGCAACAACATTAGAAAAATTTAAGAAACTTTTTAAAGCATTGGAAATAATTGAAGTACCCTAATTTCCACATGTCAAATCACTAAACATGGATTTCTGGATTTCTTCTGTCATTTCCGTTGATTAAAGATTTATTGTGATGAAAGCTGTGAGACCTGCCACTCAAAATTACCTGCTCTCAGTATGTTAGAGAAGACACTGTCAGATGGTAGACGTGCCTATCAAATTGGAATTAAGGAAATAAACTCTTCTAAAAAACTGATTTCTAATGCCCAGGAACATACATGAATATAATAATTTTAGTGGTGGTGGGGGATAACAACCCTTTATTAAAATATTAGTGCGAATAAGTTTCATTTTTTAAAAACATAAATAGAATGATAAATAGAAGTTGAAGAACTTCTTGTACGTTACCTGATATACTGACCACCTTCAACCTGCTGTTTGTTGTAGGGATCATTATGCGAGTTTACCTATAATATCTCCATTCTTCAGAGCTGCTCATACTTTAGCATAAATCTTAAGCTGATTTACAAATGACAAAGCTTTTTAATTAGCTAAATAACTGCTTACTTAAGCACTTCTTCATTTTGCTTATGTATTCACTGTGCACCTTTTATATGCCAGGCACTGTCCCAGGTACGAATAATAGAATAATGACTATTTTCTACCAGGCTCCTACGTGCCTGTAGTTTGTGGTCTAAATTAGAAACAACCCAGCCATTGTAGTAATGTGAGAATTGCAGCAGGAACACATGAAGGTTATGAGAGGATTTTGTTCTGCATCTGCTTCCCACCTAAGCTGAAATTTAACTGAAATCAGGCACTAGAAAGAAGTTGAAGAGTTCATCTTCTCCATTCAAAAATAAGCAGTTTGTAGCATTATACTCTTTTGTTAAGCCTCCTTTTTTTAAAGTTTATTTATTTTGAGAGAGCGTGTATGAGCAGGGGAGGGACAGAGAGAGAGGGAGAAAGAGAATCCCAGGCAGGCTCCCCGCTATCAGCGTGGAGACCGACACAAAGCTAGAACTCACAAACCATGTGTTCATGACCTGAGCCGAAATCAAGAGACAGACGCTTAAATGACTGAGCCACCAAGGTGCCTTTAATTCCTGCTTCTCTTCCTTTTAATTCCTGCTTCTTTTTCCTCTTTGGTGCTTTCTAACTCATTCACAGCTCTTCTTTTGAAACATTCAAAATGTCAGAATTGAGCAGTCATGGCATTTAGCAATTCATATCAGATATAGCACATATTAAGGAAGCACATCTAGGTAAGCACCTAATGTCTCATTGGCAAAAAATGGGATTCACAATGTTTGCGTGGGCAGAGAAACAGACACTTCTGGGAAGAATAGTGGCCATGTAAACTGGGAAGTCCAGTTAGAATTCCCAGGAAAACAGGGATTAAGGATTAGACACCAAGATGTTTTATAGTAAAGGACCAGAATCAACATTCAGAGGCTGGATAACTGATTCAGTAGGAAAAACAACAAGACTGACCTGGATTTACAAGCCAACAAATACCTAAGGCTGAGTCTCCATCCTTAAGTCCTTATATTTATTTTGTTTTTTAATTTTTTAATGTTTATTTTTGAGAGAGATGAGCAGGGTCAGGGTAAAGAGAGCATGAGGAGGGGGAAGTGTAGAGAGGGAGACACACACAGAATCTGAAGCAGGTTCCAAGCTCTGAGCTGTCAGCACAGAGCCCAACAGGGGGGTTGAACTCATGAACCATGAGATCATGACCTGAGCCAAAGTCTGAGCCACTAATTGAGCCACCTAGGCACATCCCCATAAGTCCTCAGATTTCTAACATTTTTCATATATGGGAGATCTTGGTTTGAGGCCTCACTTTGCCATTATATTGCCATTTGTGTCTGAGCAATTACTTTACCTCTCTGAAGTCCAACTTCCCCATGTAGAAATTAATGGAAATACACGTTCTTGAAGGTACTTTTGAGTTTCGTTTGTGACTTCTATACAAAAGCCGAGACTTGGCCACAAAAAACAAAAAACCACTTATCCCTTGTCTTTGGCTACAGAAGCTGCTAATTTTTCTTCGATGATAAGGGGACCAAGCCCAGTCTTAATTAACTCTTATGTGCTTTTAAATGCACAAAATAGAACACTAAAACACTTTATTTATAAGCAGATATAATTGTACAGTTTTGCCAAACATTATGAGAATAATGTTTCAAGAGGCCTTGGTGGTGGGGGAGGGGCGCGGGCAGTTAGTTAAGCGTCTGACTCTTGATTTTAGCTCAGGTCATCATCTCACAGTTCCTGAGATTGATTGGTGAGATTGAGCTCTGCATCAGTCTCTGGGCTGACAGTGGGGAGCCTGCTTGGGATTCTCTCACTCTTCTCTTTCTGCCCCTCCCACATGCACACATGCACACACTCTCTCAAGATAAATAAACAAACATTAAAAAAACATAATGTTTCTAAGTGAGATATCCTCTTGTTCTTTCTGGAAGTACATAATCTAGACTTTTCCATAATATCTAAATTGAAAGAGCTTTAAATAGGGAAGATGTAAGGCAAGAAAGGAGTAGTTGTCCAAATTCATTTAATAACCAGAATCCCAAAGAAATGTCTGTCTGAGGAGCTTTCAAGAATCTATATCCTGAGCTAGTAGGTTAGACTCAGAGTCATTTTTGTGTGAAATGAAAAGTATGAGCTTCTATAATTAAGAATTAAGGATTATTGGTAGTAATAAGCAAGTTTTTAAAGATAACTCTCTACTTACTGATAGTCTGTGTATGACTTTGGGCAAATGATTTTACAGAATCAGTTTTCACAGCTTTAAAATGAGAGGCAGACCTGTGTCATTGCATTTATGTTTACCTTAAATTTAATGAACAATTCCATAGTGATCACTTTGTGTCAGATAATATTCTGGAAATTTTACAAATAATAACTCACTCCTTGTAACTACCTTCTAAAGATTGATACTATTATTTTCCCTATTTAATAGATAGAAAAACTGAGGCAGGAGCACTTGGGTAGCTCATTCAGTTAGGCATCTTGCTTAGTTTTAGCTCAGGTCATGATCTCATGGCTTCCTGAGTTCAAGCCCTTCTGTCAGCACAGAACCTGATTGGAATTCTCTGTCTCCCTCTGTCTGCCCCTCCCCCACTCATGCTATGTCTCTCAAAATAAATAAACTTTAAAAAAGAAAACAGAGGGGCGCCTGGGTGGCTTAGTCGGTTAAGCGTCCGACTTTCGCTTAGGTCATGATCTCGCGGTTCGTGGGTTCGAGCCCCGCGTCGGGCCCTGTGCTGACTGCCAGCTCAGAGCCTGGAGCCTGTTTCAGTCTGTGACTCCCTCTCTCTCTGACCCTCCCCTGCTCACACTGTCTCTCTCTCTCTCCTAGAAATAAATAAAAATATTTAAAAAAATAAAAAAAATAAAAAGAAAAAAGAAAACAGAAAAACTGTTGCAAAGGGAAGCTGTATCATTGGTACAAAGCCAAAGAACTTAGAAATAGTAAAACTGCTTGTCTGACCTCAGGGTTCATGCTCTTAACTATTACTCTGTGCTACATCATGAGAATTAAAAAGAAGAAGCACTTGATTAAAATGCTTTACAACTCAAGATGATGGTGCTCATCTTTGTTAAATTGGATGTTTAAATTATGTGACAATTAAAATATATAGCCCGCTTTTGAAAAAGTAAACTAATGTAAAAACATACATATGACTTAGTTCTCCAGATGACTCCTCAGAATATTGCAATGCTTCAAGTATAATTTTGCACTGTGGTGGTAATTATATTATGTAGATATACAGCAAAAGTATTTAGTTGAATTCAAACCACAAGCAAGTCCAAAAAGATGTTTTAAAAGTAAGTCCATGGTAAGTTTGTTTATTATTAGACTGTTTGTCTTTTTCATAATAATGAGGACATTTAAAAATTCAGTTTAAGTTTTGTTGTTGGTTAACAACAAAATACAGAATATTTCTGGATGTGAAGGTACTATTCTGAAAGTGAAAATATTTAGGTATAACTAATATTAACAAAATAATGGTACAGATATACAATTGCTCTTTTGTTTACAGCTACAGCTGTTTTTTGTACTTGCCAGTAAAGTCAACTTTGCCTTTTTTATTCTCTGCTGAAAGTCTTAGTTACACTTAAAGGAAGAAAACTGCAGTCTAATTTGCAACAGTATACAACTCTAAGCAAGAAAGCTGACATGATTTTAAAGATCCTTTACAATTTTTACTTAAAACAGAACATGAAACACTTATCTTCGAGGTTGGAACATAAAGATGAGAAACCAAATTTTTTTCAGTGTATGTAGAATTTAACCATCGTGATACATATCCATGAAATATTAAAAATATTATTATAAAGAAATGGATGGGTTGAGTTACCTGTGGAACTATTAATACAGTGCTGAGTTTTTCCTGAAGTGATGGTTGATTTGCACTGATCAGTCCTTCCCTTTTTCATGTTCACATTTGTGGTAAGAGCCCCAAGTTTGGGCAGAGGTTGCCTGAAGTTAGCAGTACAGTCTGTTTATTGAACACAGTGAAACCTACCCATGTGGAGGTGAAATTCATGACCTTAGGACTGTGTGCCAGCACCCTGAAGTAACCATTCATAGCTTAGATGACTTACATAAGCTCTGGGGAAGAGTATAAAGTCAGTGAAAGATCAGTGTGGAAATGAGTTAGGAAAGGGATCTTTTGTGAGAAAAAAATAAGGAATCAGGAAACTTCTTCTGAAAGCTCAGAAATATTGGGAAGGAGAAGAACCAGCCATGTTTAATAGGTAAAAGAGAACAAGCAGTGGCATAAGCATGGAATAGGAAACAGTTTGGCTGGAACAGAGAGACGATATGGGGAGCAGTACAAGAAATGAAGAAGCAAAAGTAGAGGAAGTTAAGAAGAGTGTAAAGCAGGGTCACCATAGTGTGCATGGGAGACCCAACATTCCCATCAGAATCTGGCCGTGCACAGCCAAGTATAGTGTGGTCCTGGCCCTAATGTTAAGCTTAAGAGTTTACATTGAATCAATGGCAGCTAGGGAGCCAGTAAAACAAACACAAAACTTTGAATGGAGAGGAATATGATGAAATGGCTTTTCAGGAATATTAATTGCATTTAGGTGCAAAGTGAGTAAGAAGAAGCTTAGAGTCTAGACCATAGCTAGGAGACTGTTGTAGTAATTCAGGCATAAAATGGTTAAGAGCCTAACTTAGGTAACTGTCTTGAGGTCAGAAAGGAAAAATTTAAGTCCAAGAAAAATGTAAAAGATCCCTTAGTAAGATTTACTTGTCTCATAGACTTAGAAGGGAACTTCTTTTATTCTCATTTTGAGATTTGGGGACCATTTTGTTTGAGTGATGATATTTCATACTTAATACTTGTGTTTTTATAGAAAGAAAGGGTTGTTGTGATACATGAATGGTCATTTTTCTCAGAGAATTAGGAAAGTAGGCTTTTGTGTTTATCATCCATACCATTCAGAATAATTGACGATGTATGTCATATCTGCCTAATCTTCAATCATCACTGTCTACTGAGATTGCTGTTGTCATGGTCACCAGTGACTTCTTTATTGTCAAATCCAATGGTCACCTCTTTGTTTACATTTTATCAAACCTCACTGGTGTTTGAAACCATTGGCTATGCCCTCCTTCAAACATTTTTCCCCCTTGTGCTTCTGTGATACAAGGTGTTTGACAGCTCATTTTGCTAGTTTATCATCTTCTCTCATTTGACTGCTTGGTGGAATGCCCCCAGCCTCTATCATGAGTTCTCAACATATTCCTCTAGGTAACTCTTGGTTCTCAATACTCTCCAAATGCCAATGATTCACTAAACTGTATCCCCAACCCTGGACAACTATACAGTAGCCTCCTAACTAATATACCTACTTTGTTTCTTATTCCTAGTATCAATATAGCAGCCAAAGTGATCACTTTAAAATGTAAATCATGGGTGCCTGGATGGCTCAGTCGATTAAGTGTACACCTCTTGACATCAGCTCAGGTTATGATCTCATGGTTCTTTGAGCTGGAGCTCACCCCATTCTGGGCTCTGTGCTGACAGCATGAAGCTTGCTTGGGATTCTCCTCACCCCCCTGCTTCTCCCCTGCTTGCACATTAGCTTTCTCACTCTCAAAAATAAATAAAGTTTAAAAAAAAAAAAAAACTAAATCAGATCAAGTCATTTTTCTAATTAAAACCCTCCAAAGACTTTCCAATGAATTTATGACAGAATTTAAACTCCTTGCTCTAGCTTCAAAATCCTTGATAATCTAGTCCCTGACCACCGTTTCTAATCTTGAGCTTTCTTTCCTTCTTCCTGCCATTCCAGCCTCACTTACCTGGGACTTTACCCATTCATTCTCACCTTCGACCTTTTCTCATCTCTTTCTCCTAATTTCTGAATAGCTGGCTCCTTACTCAGATCTCACCTTAAATGTTGGCTACTCAGAAAAGCCTTCCCTGAACACTTGATGTGAAGCATTCACATAAGCACTCTCACGTGACTCATTTTACACTTAGAGCATAGCACTTAACACTATCGGGTATTTTTCTTTAAAATCTTTTTATAATGCTCGTTTATTTTGGGGGGGGGAGGGAGGAGACAGAGTATGAGTAGGGGAAGGTCAGAGAGAGAGGTAGACACAGAATCCGAAGCAGGCTCCAGGCTCTGAGCTGTCAGCCCAGAGCCTGATGCAGGGCTCAAACCCATGAATCATGAGATCATGACCTGAGCTGAAGTTGGAGGCTTAACTGACTGAGCCACTTAGGTGCCCCCATCTGATGTTTTTCTTATTTATTTGTTCTTGTTTTTCTCCACCACAATTATAATAAAAGCTCCAAGTCCATTGTTTAGGAAAGTGCCTGGCATGCAGTAGGTATATAATAAATAAATGTTGAATAAATGGAGTCTTAATACCTTTATACTGGTTATGTGTACAGAGGGTCCAATTGTCTGAGCATAACCTTTTCCAGTAATTCTTAACACCCATTCTCAGTTCCTTCCATGTTTGTTTCTCATATTATTAGTACGAAATTCTAGATCTCATTTAATTTTTTAAAATTTATTTTTTTAAGCAAAAAAGAAAGCACTCTGCAAAGTCCCAATATTTCAACCAATGCTGTTACCTATGTTTGTCTTCACAAATTCCAATATTCAATAACTAAACTATGGCCTACTAAATAGGAGTTCTATAAGACAGTGACTAAAATGTATGACACTAGGTAATGCTTTTATTTACATGTTATTTTTCAATTAAAAGGCCTTATCATTTATCTAATACCAATCAGAGAACAGTAGTTTATTTAAAATTTAGCTTATGTGTTAGCTAAATTTTATGTATGTTAGCTTTATGAAAGGGCTGAAGATATTTTGTTTTAAGTATGTCTTTCTGCGTATGTGGCACATGTGATCCCACAAACACATGATCATAACATTCTTTCTTTTGAAACACTGTGTTTTTTCAAGATATATAGATATCTTTCCTTGTCAAAAGTAGACCTATATCATTATTTTAGATACAACTGTATCATAGTATATTAATCAGTCCTATATTATAGGGCATTTAGGTTTATTTCATTTTTTTAATTGGTACAAACAGTTTAATAAATAACCTTTAATATTCAGTGCAGTGTATGTGTTATTTTGTCAAAGGAGGATTTTAATTCATATTATCAGATTGTCCTCTATGAAGTTGAAAGGACATTATTGTTATAGAAACATTTTTTTCTTATTAGCAACCCCCAGGTTATTCTGTTTCTCTTGTCATTGTCTTCTGTGTCATAAGAAATGTGGAATTTTCTACCTTGCCAGGCTTTAGAAGTAAACTGAACAGCATATCTAGAAGCCCAGTAAGACCTTCTTCTTCCATTCCTTCTAGGCAGAGCTTTGAAGTAGCTGTGGGCTATCTTGGAGCTTTGTTCTAAATCACTGTATGATGAGTACTGGTTCAGAGGTATTCCTGGAGCTCCTAAGAAGGATGTAGTGGTTCTGGGTTCTCTCCTGGGTTTTCTGTGCTGCTTCCGAAAAACAGAAATTCATATACTCTCAGGGTTGAAAGAACTCTTGCTAAATCCCTTCAATCACACCCCTGCCATGTGTCTGTCAGTCTGTCCTTGAATATCCCTGGTGATAAAGAATTTACTTCTATTGAGAGTTAGTCCATTTTATCACTCTGATCAGAGTTTTCCCGGTTACCAAATTGTTCGTCTCTTTTATTAAACAGAACAGATGGGTACTTTATATGAATTAGCTAAAATCCACAGCCAGAAGTGCATGCTACTGCAAAAGCAGCCAGTTTGGTCATGGCTCTCAGTCAGACTGGTGTAAACACAATTCTCATTGAGGTCATGGAGACAGAGGGATTCTAGAGCTGTGTTTTGATTCATTAATCCCCAGTCTCCAAAGATCTGTCCTTCATAGCCTGTGAAAACTTATAACATCCTTGTTTGTTTCAATGCTTTATATCAAATAATGCTTTATATCAAATAATTTATTTCTTCTAAAATATGTAACTACTAGGTGAGATTAAGAGTGCATATTTCTCTAGATACGAAACACTTTCTGTTTTTATAAAGGCACATTGTTTTCAGAGTCCCTAAAATGATAACTTCTAGAATAAGCTCAAGATATCAAGTAATATCGATTGAATTTTCTTTAGCATGACATAATATTTTTCGTTTATTGTTCATGTTCCTTATGGTAAACTCTGCTGTCTTGTGTTTTAGAGGTTGATATTATCAAAATTTTAACTATGCAACTTTTCTTATGGCTGCTGTGATTTAGTGTTCTCATTTCTTAAAATTCAGACACCCATACCTTTTTCCTGACAATTCCTAAAGGTTGTCACCATCAAGTCACATGCATTTAGATAGCATTTTATTTTTCATAATACCACAGTATAGTCCATGCTATTCCTTACAGTTTTTTTGTTGTTTTTTTTTTTGATATTTATTTTTGGGAGAGTGCAAGTAGGGGAGGGGCAGAGAAAGGGGGACAGAGGATCCAAAGTGGGCTCTGATGACAGGCTGACAGCAATGAGCCTGATGCAGGCCTCAAACTCATAACTGTGATATCATGACCTGAGCCAAAGTCAGACACTCAACCGAATGAGCCACCCAGGTGTCCTGCAATTCTTATGTAATAATTACTTAGATAGCTAATAGAGTACTACTGTCATCTTTGTTTCAAATTTTTCATTTAAATATTTAATACTCTGTGGAAGCCTGGATGGCTCAGTTGAGCATCTGGCTTTTGATTTCAGCTAAGGTTATGATCTCACAGTTTGTGAGTTCGAGCCCCAAATTGGGCTCTACACTGACAGCACTGAACCTGCTTGATATTCTCTCTCTCCCTCTCTCTGCCCTTCCCTCCCTCCCTCTCTCTCTCAAAATAAATAAACCTTAAAGAGAAAGTTATTTTTGTAATAATTTAGTTTTTGTCACTTTAAACTTGATGATTTCTAGTGTGTAAGCCATTCTTTGCTAGGGCTTTAGAAATATAGTTTTATAGGCATAAGGACAACACTGTCAAACCTACTCTTTGTGCTGTTCCCCCTTTCTTAATCTAACCTTGTAGGTTTTTTCTCAAATAGAGTTGGTTTTTTCGTTTTGTTTTGTTTTGCTTTAGTAGTAGCACATAAACGTGAGACTTACCGCTTAGGCTGTGAATCATCCTTGGTATTAACATGGAGTAGCTGACATCTTGGCATCATCCGGCATTCCAAAGATGAGGAACCACTGCTCTGTCACAATTCTTAGTTTTCCAGGATTTCCTGACAAACTCAGGGAAAGGAACAGGATGAACCCAGAGAAATATCCCAGGAGCTAAAATCATGCCATGTAGCCCATGGCAAGCCTGAGGTAGCTTTGAAAACCCAAAGAACCACCACAGAATGGAATTGAGTGGAATCCTTTTTATATCTTTTGCTTTCCCCTGAAGGATACTAGGATTTAACTCTGTGAATTCCAGGAGACTACAGGAGACCCTTGATTTATAATCTAATTGGTTCCTGGAGGAAAGTGGAAAGTTGAGATCACTCGTTTTGTTTTTTGGTTTTTTGTTTTTGTTTTTGTTTTTTTAATATTTATTTTTGAGAGAGAAAGAGAAACAGCATGAGCAGGGGAGGGCCAGAGAAAGAGGGAGACAGAATCCGAAGCAGGCTCCAGGCTCTGAGCTGTCAGCACAGAGCCTGATGCGAGGCTCGAACCCACAAACCGTGAGATCATGACCTGAGCTGAAGTCTGACGCTTAACCGACTGAGCCACCCACTCTTGTTTTTGTCACATTATTATAAATTAGGGTCCTATCCCTGAAAACCACAGATCTTCCTTGACTTACAATGGGATTACATCCTGATAAACCCATCGTAAGTTGAAAATATCTTAAGTGAAAAATGCATTTAATACTCCTAACCTAGCAAATGTCATAGCTTAGCCTAACCTGCCTCGAACGTGCTCAGAACACTTAAATTAGCCTACAGCTGGGCAAAATAATCTAACACAAAGCCTATTTTATAATAAAGTGTTAAATATGCCTGTATTTTATTGAATACTATACTGAAAGTGAGAAAGAGAATGGTTGTATCAGTACAGAACAATTGTAAGTGTATTGGTGGCTTGCCTTCTCCATCATGTGGCTGACCGGACGCTGGAGCTTACTGCAGCTGCCCAGCGTCATGAAAGAGTACCCTACCATATTGCTGGTCTGCGTAAAGATCAGAATTCAAAGTAAGGTTTCTAATGAATACATATAACTTTCATACCATCATCAAGTCAACAAATAGTAAATTGATTAGGGGCTGTCTGTTCCAATGTGTGCTATTAATATATATGTTGCATATGTGTTATTTTAGTTACATTTTTATAAACATATATAAAAGTATGTCATAGCATTATTTATAGCTGCAATAAAAGAAAGCAGGTATGAGGTAGTAGTGGTTAAGGAACCAGATTCTGGAGCCATACTGTCGATTCAAATTCCAGCTTCACTATTTGCTGTCTGGGTAATCTTGGGCAAGTTACGTAACTTCTCTATGCTTCAGTTATCTTTAAAATGGTAGTTACACTTCCCACCTTTTAGAGCTGCTCTGAGTATTGAATGAGTTAATGTGTAGGAAGTACTAAGAACTGACAACGTCTGACAATGTTACTGTTTACTTAGTACTGTCATTTTATGACTGACATGTGTTGCACGTGGTCATTTTAGGGAATATTTTCTGAATATTAAAATACAAACCATCTTAAAATACAAACTCAATAAAAGTTGACTTTGAAGGCTGCTACTTTTCCAGATAAGCCTTCCTGAGTCTAGAAAGAGGCCTTCGTTGTCATTTCCTTCAAGGCTATTCACAATCTGGTTCCAGTCCTTTCTCTTCCACACTTTGTCTATACAAATTATCTACTCAAGTTGTACTTTCTCTCTCCTGGTTCTGCTCAATGCCTATCTCCTTTTAAAAAGAAAAAAATATATATTTTCAGTATAGTTATTCCACAATGTTACATTAGTTTCATGTGTACAACATAGTGATTCAAATTTTCTATGCTATGCTCACAAGTGTGGCTACCATCTGTCACCATACAATGCTATTACAGTATCATTGACACTATTCCCTATGTTGTGCCTTTTATTCCCTTGACTTATTTATTCCATAACTGAAAACCTGTATCTCCCACTCTCCTTCACACATTTTGCCCATCCCTCAGCCCCCTTTCCTCTGACAACCATCAATTTGTTCTCTGTATTTATAGATCTGACTCTGCTTTTTGGTGATTTCAATGCCTACCTCTTTTGCAAAATTTTACCACTATTATCTAAACAACATTTGAATTCATTAAATGCTTTAGTGTTCCATTTGTTTTTAAGATGATTAATGAATCACAAATGCTTTGAGATCAGGAACTATGCCGCAGTACGATTCTGTATCCCCTGTCACGTAATACAGTGTAGCAAGTACTTATAGTATGTGTTGTTTAATTGGATTGCACAACAAATTGAATTTTGTGTGTGTACATTTGCACGAGTGTTCAACCTGTATAACAGGTTAACATTTTGGAAATTTAACTGTTAGACAAACTTGGAGCACTTCTGAGGAATTTAAAAATTACTGCAAATGAGTGAGAACACCTGCATATCAAATTGTTTGGAACTGCATAGTAACTAAAACAAAATAATCACACTTTAGGTATTGTAATTTGGGTCTGTATCTCCTGCTGGATAATTATAGCATTTCTCTTTTTGACACTACGAATGCTGTATGGCATAGGCAGAGAAGGACTCCATGACTCTGAATGTCCACAGCACAGATGGGTTGTAAGAATAAAGAACTAGATAAGAAAGAGAAAAGGGAAAAAAAAAAGAGAAACATGTATTTGAATTTGTATCTTTAATGTTTAATAATAGTAATGAAATATCTTAGCTAAAAAATATGACATAATAAGACCATTTAACCTTTTGGTTATTGGTGAAATTTTGTATGTGAAAACTGTTACTCTTGACATCTGAAAATCTAAATAGCTATAGGATTATAAATGTATTCCTAAATCTTAGACATTGTAACTGAAGTTGACATAAAAATAATTTTATACATGGAGGAGGGCACTTTGGGGATGAGCACTGAGTGTTATGTAGAAACTAATTTGACAATAAACTATTTGTAAAAAAAAAAATAATAATTTTATGCTTTAGTTTTAACCATCTTTGCTTTAATTGGAATTTGGAATTATCCATCCTCTTCTTACCTTGTATACCTTGTGAATCAAGAGTTTACTGTATTTTAATTGCCTCATTTTCCCCCTTTCACTCTTTGTTACTGTATATACTTGAATATGGATTGAGACATTAGGTATTTTAGGTGTAAATGGTGAGTTCTTAACAAGAATACATTAAATTCGAGACTGTTCTTCCTTGTGTTTTTTTTTTTTTTTTTAAATACCAGATACTTTAGATGAATATTTTGAATATGATGCAGAGGAGTTCTTGGTCTCTTTGGCCTTGTTAATAACAGAAGGACGAACACCTGAATGTTCTGTAAAAGGTCGCACAGAAAGTTTCCATTGCCCTCCAGCACAGTCCTGTTATCCAGTAACTACCAAACATGAATGTAGTGACAAGCTGGCTCAGGTGAGAGTTGTATATTGAATGTTTTTTCTTTTTCTTTTATATAAACTAGTTTAAATTCTGTTACCACTTTTGTTACATGACAATTATAATGTTCACATTTAAATATAAAATCAGTTATAACTATAAGGAAAAATCCTAATCTTCGACCATAGCTAATACCCCTAATAAGCAATGCTCTTAAAGGCACAGTAGGTACCTTTGCAGATCAGCATACAGGTTGACAGCCAGTTTCATACCTGCCTCCTCATATGCCAAATTTAAGATTATCGTTGCTATTGACTTTGTGTTTATTTGGTAGAATTATTTTCATGTTTATTTTCCTCAAATTAACCAATTTCCCTTTTATATTCCTTATTTTTTCCTATGGGAGGTTACTTTTTACTATCATAGTAGTATTTTTATATGTTAAAAATATTTATTTAGATAGGTAGTGTATAATATGCTATAAGGATTTTCTCAACAGTTTCTTAAATGTAGCCCAAAATGTTACATTTTTAAAATCTTGTCTATTTTGAGAATTTAATGAAAATGAGATTTTAATATTTGGTTTTTACTTAGAATGAATCTTTCTTGAGCCAAAGTGTCCATCAATGGACGAATGGATCAAGAAGATGTGGTTTATCTATACAATGGAATACTACATGGCAATGAGAAAGAATGAAATCTGGCCATGTGTAGCAACATGGATGGACCTTGAGGGTGTTATGCTGAGTGAAATAAGTCAGTCAGAGAAGTCCAAATACCATATGTTTGCACTTATAGGAGGATTAGGAGGAAGTTTACGGAGGACCATGGGGGAGAAGAAAGGAGGAAATAGTGGGGGAGAGGGAGAGAGGCAAACCATGAGAGACTCTTGAATGCTGAGAACAAACTGAGGACTGATGGGGGGGGGGAGATGGGCATGGAGGAGGGCACTCGTGGGGATGAGCAATGGGTGTTATATGGAAACCAACTTGACGATAAACTATTTGTAAAAAAAAAAAAAAAAAGAATGAATCTTTATTTTGTAATAATGATATGATTAACAAACTAGGCTAAGCTGGGCCACCTCAAAGCCTGTCAGATGTGTATGGCAGTTATTTTTCCATAAAATAGAGCAAAAATATCCCCTCCCCAGGCAAATTTGCATCATAAATGTTGAGTACTTATCCTTGCACTCTAGAACTCACTAGTGTTAATCCATTATTTAATGAAGATATCTAAATAAATAAGCCTAAGCAAAGCTCTACAGTTGACTCATATAGATGTCTATTTTACAGTTATAACTTTAAAGTGTAAATATAAAATTCCTTGGGTTATTGAGATATTTTGCTTATATTCATTTTCTCTTAAGTGCCGCCAAGCCAGAAGAACTAGATCGGAGGTCTCACTGTTGTGGAAGAATAACCTTCCAATCATGGTGGAAGTGATGCTACTCCCAGATTGCTGCTACAGTGATGATGGGCCCACCACAGATGGAATTGATCTGAATGATCCTGCAATTAAGCAAGATGCATTATTATTAGAAAGATGGATATTGGAGCCAGTTCCTCGACAGTAAGTTGTTGAACTGAGTTTCAAGTTGTTCTTGGTAAATCAGGTTTTTGATTGCTTTTTAGGAACTATTTTAGTAATATATCATGTCTTTGACTCTATTTATATAGTAAAATTTAGACATTTAGTGCTTACGTGAATTCAAGTGACACTACTAAATACACTTTTATACTCTTGAAAGCACATATCCAGAATATATTTATTTTAGCTTCTTTCTAAAATTCAATCATTTTGTACTTGTTGACATTTAAGTGATACTTTTTATTTCCCTTAGGAATGGTGATCGATTTATTGAAGAGAAGACTCTTCTATTGGCTGTCCGCTCATTTGTGTTTTTTTCTCAATTAAGTGCTTGGCTGAGTGTTTCTCATGGTGCTATTCCACGAAATATTCTTTACAGGTATGTCTTGGGCAAAATAAGGACAGTGCGTATTTAACTTTGTTGGTTAGCTACTGAATGATATTTTACCTTTTAGGCAGTTTATTTTCTTCCTTGCTAGATGGAAATAAATAAAATTTACTGAAGTTTTTCTTAAAACAAGTGAGAGAAATTTAAATGTGAATCCGTATAAATTTTACTTTTTGGGCTAACTTTAGCGCAGAATAGTTTATTTTTTAATGTATGTTTGAGAGAGAGACAGAGCATGAATAGGGGAGGGGCAGAGAGAGAGGGAGACACAGAATCTGAAACAGGTTCCAGGCTCTGAGCTGTCAGCACAGAGCCCGAGATGGGGTTCAAACTCCTGAGCAGTGAGATCATGACCTGAGTCGAAGTCGGATGCTCAACTGACTGAGCCACTCCGGTACCCCTGGCATAGAATAGTTTTCAGAAAGCTTTTTAGCTTTAAAGAACCAACAATTGGCTTAAGTATAAAAACTTTGTGGGTTGCTGAATTTTCATAATGGTAGACTTATTTAATTTTTGCACCATGAAAACTATAAATTTAAAGGCTACTGAGCAACTGTCTAATTGTTTCTTTAGGCAGGGGGCCATAAGGTAGAGTATCTCTTAACCACCTTGTACAACAGAATTAGCTGAATCCATTTATTTAGTAGTAAATACAAAGTCCATTTCTTTTCTGCTTTAACAAATAATTCTAAGTTATAGTATTCTTGAACTTTATTGCTTAAGTAGTCTAGTGTTCTTAAAAAGATCATCTCTATTCTAAGCATAAACTATTGTGCTTTTTATGCTGGTTTTTTCAGAATGACATGTATAGTAAAGTAGCTGAACATAAAACCTTAATAGTAATTTATGCAAATAAAGATAAGTAATGTTTAAAATTGTTTATACAACAAAATTATAAGTGTTATAATGCATTTCTTTATTTTTCTCTGTGATTCTAGAATCAGTGCTGCTGATGTAGACCTGCAGTGGAATTTTTCACAGACCCCAATTGAACATGTGTTTCCTGTTCCTAATGTTTCTCACAGTGTGGCCTTGAAAGTCAGCGTTCAGTCCTTGCCCAGACAATCTAATTATCCAGTTTTGACCTGTAGTATTCACACTAATATTGGCCTTTATGAGAAAAGAATTCAAGAACATGAACTTAAAGTCCATCAGCACCGCAGTTCTAATGACATAGAACAATGTAGTACGAATAGTTCACAGCGTCTGTGTAGCAAACAGCCTTGGACCATGGCACCTGAAAGCATATTGCATGCAAAAAATGGCACAACTCCAGAATATACTGCAGGTGTCAAAAATGTCAAACTGTATCCAGGCACTGGAAGTAAATCTGACTATGGAACATGTCAAGCCAATATTCTGGGCTTCAGTGGTAGAGGAGATAAAAAGTCACATGAAACACCAGTGAGAACTTTAAAATCATTTTCAATGATTGATTCCAGGGTCTCTAGCCACCAGAGTTTTTGGCAGTCAGTTGGTGAGACTAATCCTTTAATAGGCTCTTTAATTCAGGAGCGACAAGACGTTATTGCAAGAATTGCTCAGCATTTGATTCATTGTGATCCAAGCACTTCACCTGTTTCTGGACATCCATTTAATATGCAAGAGTCTAGTTCACTTAACTCAAAACTTTTCCGGGTCTCAAAAGAAAATGAAAATGTGAGAACATGTAAAGAAACATTCTCCATTTCTTTTGGTAGTCCAGGGCTCACCTTCTCAGAAGACAGCAGTGAGGGAAAAATTCAAGTAAAACCAGATACTCCTCGAAGTGAAACTGGCAATTCCAGTGGTCTTTATTCTCGTCAGTCTGGTGGTGAGATGAATCCTTTGATTGGCTCTTTACTCCAGGAACGACAAGATGTTATTGCAAGGATTGCTCAACACTTGGAGCATATTGATCCAACAACATCACATATACCCCGGCAGTCATTCAACATGCATGACTCCAATTCGGTTCCTTCTAAAGTGTTTAGGAGTACATATGAAGACAAAACTTTGTGGAAGAAAAACAAGGATGATACCTCTGTTTCCATTTCCAGTACAAAATTTTCCTTGTTAGAAGACAGCAGTGAAGGGGAAAACTTAATACCTAATAAATCATTTAGTTCTTTTAAATGCAATGGTAAAGTAAAATCTTCTTTGAAACCTCAAATAAAAAGAAATCTGTATCAGGACAATCCTAGTGAAACTATCCAAAACACTTTTCAAGAGACACAGAACAAAGCCACTAGTTTATTGACTCCCTCAAATATGCCTCATTGCAAAAAAAATAACTTAGATTTGACAGTCAGATTAGAAAATACACTTGCTGAGTGTCAATTTAAGGAGCAAGAAGTTAGCAATGAAATTGATAAAAAGTTTTCAAATTACAACAGTATTGACAAACAGATCTGCACAGATATGTATAAGGAAAACAGAATAAACAATGAAAATTGTAACCCAGAATATTTTAACAATCATGAATTTGATAATTCCAAAAAAAATGACTCAAAAATAAAAGCTATGTTGGAAATGTCTGAATATTTGAACAAACACGAAAACAAGTGCTCAAAGAAAGACTCAAAAAGGCCTAAGACATGTGAGCAAAATACTCAACTTAATAGTATAGAAAATTATCTCAATAAAGATAATGAAGTTTGCAAATGCAAAAAGCCAGACCTATTAAAAAATGAACAGGATAAGAAAGAAGACAAAACTGATGAAAAATCTCAAAACTGTTCTCAGAAGAAGAAAGTAAAAGATTGTTTGTCTACATGTGAACGACTGAAAAATACAGAGGTGTTGGTAGGTAACGTCTTTTAAATATAATTCTCAAATATTTATAATGGTTTGGATTTTGTTTACAGAATATATAGTTATAAAGGCCCACGGTGCCCATTAATTACAATACATCCAGTCAGTTCTAATAAGCCTGCTACAAAACTAGTATTAACATCCTTGCAAAATAACCTACTTACTTAAGAGCAAACTCTAGGTGAATTCTTCCCATTGCCCTTTTTTGGTTATTTCAACACTGTGGACAATTGCTAGTGAGTAAATAGGAGACAGAAATGAAATTCACATCAGCTTAACATATCATTTGATTGTAGCTCTGTTGTAATACAGTGCACTCATTGTGTTATGCCACTGCTCAGCTAAGGATTTTAGGAATATATATAGAGAAGTCATGAGGCTGTTAGAATGCCTGGGTTCCTGTCCTGCACTGCACAATTTGGTCCTTGACTCACACCGAATAAGTCATGTAACTTCTATAAACCTCAGTCTCCTCAGTTAGAAAATAAGAGTGGTAAATCTCTTTTGCCTATCTCAGAGTTGTGACAATCAAATAGTAGATCTAAAATGTTTTGTAAATCTTTGATGCATTATATAAATAAAAGATACTTAAATTATTTACATTTTATTTAACTTTCTACCAAACCATTTTTTTTAACTTTAGAAAATTATTAGGCTTAAACTTCCCTTATTTCTCCAAGTATCACAAATTTAAATCTCAGTTATATGGAAAAGTACTTTTTATGAATGTTTATTTGTGAGAGAGCATGCATCAGCAGAGGAGGGGCAGAGAGAGGAACACAGAGAATCCAAAACAGGTTCCAAGCCATCAGCACAGAACAGGATGTGGGGCTCAAACCCACGAATCAGAGATCATGACCAGAGCCGAAGTCAGACATTTAACTGACTGAGCCACGCAGGTGCCACTGGAAAACTACTTTTTAATTGCCTTGATCTAAATCTGAAGTTTATCTTCTTTATCACTAAAATTAGTTTTGCTGGACTTAAGAATTTTAATAATTGTACCTTATTTCCAATTTCTATTTTTCAGTAGAATATGGTTCTAACATGGATTGTATCAAATGGTAGTTTCCAATTTTCTAAGACTGTAATTGTCACAGAAACAATTAGCTTTTCATGATCCTTTCTGTGGTACCTAATAGGAAGGCTTAATTTGACCATAGTATTTTTCAAGCTACTAAGATTCATTTTTTCATGCTCTTGTTTTAAATATAATCATACAACATGTATTAAGTGCCCAGGAACTCTTCTGAATATTTTACACATGTTGGCATACTTAATCCTTCTACTACTAAACTATGAGATTATGTGTTATTACTAACTCCAGTTTACAAATGAGGACCCTAGAACTGGAGAGGTTAAGTAACTTGCCCAAGGTCACAAAGCTAGTAAGTGGCAGAGCCAGGACCCAAATTAGTCTTTTCTGATTTTTATGTGTTGTTATGAATTTCTAGGTTTAAGCTTGCCTAAGTTCTTAAGAAATAGCCTGTATCAAATACTAGCTTACCAGATGTTAGACTGGTAAGTCTAACTGAGTATTTATACTGAGCATATATATAAATAATATATATTATTTATGCAAATAATATATATTTATATAATAACTGAATATTTATAAATACGAGCATATATTGATAAAGTGATTATATTTGAACATACTTTCCTTAGAATATTTGAGTTTATTCAGCATCTTAGAAAAAATTCTTAGACACTGTTTTATTAAGGTGTGTGTGTGTGTGTGTGTGTAGCTCTACATCCATAGATTATTAGCATTACCACCAAAGATGTACTACCTCAGTTCGTATTAAGAATAAAATTAAAACCAAAAGTTACTTAAATATTATCATTAAAATTAATTATTTTCCTAGCAGAAGACTATACCACTGAAACATTCAAGTGTCTGGCGGAAACATAATTTTCATTCCTTAGATGGGATTTCAACTAGAGCTTTTCATCCTCGAACTGGATTGCCTCTTCTTTCAAGTCCTGTAAGGTTTTTTTCCTCTTACTTCATATTTAAACTTGTAAACATCTAAAATGTTTACAAATTATTTTATCTGAACTATAATTTTAAAAAAATTCAAATGTATTTAAAAGGAATTTCCAGTTAGAAAACATTTTATTTATTTGATATATTTAAAAGCTATGTGTTGGGGCACCTGGGTGGCTTAGTCGGTTAAGCGTCCGACTTTCGCTTAGGTCATGATCTCGCAGTTCGTGGGTTTGAGCCCCGCGTCGGGCTCTGTGCTGACTGCCAGCTCAGATCCTGGAGCCTGTTTCAGAGTCTGTCACTCCCTCTATCTCTGACCCTCCCCTGCTCATGCTGTCTCTCTCTCTCTCCTAAAAATAAATTAAAAAAAAAAACATTAAAAAATAAAATAAATAAATAATAGCTATGTGTTAATATGAGAAAAGGCTAAAAATATTAGAAATTAGGAACATAAAATTTCTCTGAAATTCTTTTGTCTAATCTCTTTTTAAAATTTTTTTGATGTTTTTATTTTTGAGAGAGAGAGAGAGAGAAAGAGCGTGAGCAGGGGAGGGTCAGAGAGAGAGGGAGACACAGAATCTGAAACAGGCTCCAGGCTCTGAGCTGGCTGTCAACACAGAGCCCGACATGGGGTTCGAACCCACGAACCGCGAGATCATGACCTGAGCCGAAGTTGGACGCTTTACTGACTGAGCCACCCAGGTGCCCCTAATCTCCTATTACTAAATATAAAGAAAATATTTAGTGTCCAGTGGGTTTGTATAAATAAATTTATATCTTAGCACTGACATCACCAACTGAGTCATTTGGAAATCAAATTTGTGGTTGTTTTTGACTTGGAACCCTTGCAATATCTTATTTTGAGACTTAGAAATTTCCCCACTGTATGTTCACAAATAAATTTGTAGGGGCGCCTGGGTGGCTCAGTCGGTTGAGCATCCGACTTCGGCTCAGGTCATGATCTCATGGTTTGTGGGTTCGAGCCCCGCGTCGGGCTCTGTGCTGACAGCTAGCTCAGAGCCTGGAGCCTGCTTCAGATTCTGTGTCTCCCTCTCTCTCTGACCCTCCCCTGCTCATGCTGTCTCTCTCTCTCTCTCAGAAATAAATAAAAAATTAAAAAATTAAAAAAAAAAAACAAATAAATTTGTAGATCTGAGTGCGATGGTTAGGAGTCTTGCTTTGGAATCACACTGACTTCACCCTAGCTGTGTGACACTTGTGACATTAATTGAGTAATATAATCTAAGCCTCCATTTCCTCATCATTAAAAATGGGGTGATAGTGTCTGCTTTAGGATTATGGGGATGATTAGTATAATTCCTAACACATAGTAAGCAATCAGTAGTTAGTTGGCATACCTGCCATTTCAGTTAAACCTGAGGCAAGTGATGGATATCAGGGAGAAGTAAAAGCATGCATATTTTGCTACTGACATAAGATAATTTTTGTTGCTTTATCTGTGTTTTTTTAAGTTATTTATTTTGAGAGAAACAGAGACAGTACAATTGGGGGAGGGACAGAGAGCAAGGGAGAGAGAGAATCTCAAGCAAGCTCTGCACTGCCATTGCAGAGCCCAATGCAGAGCTCAAATTCACAAAACCATGAGATCATGACCTGGGCCAAAACCAGGAGTCAGGTGCTTAACTGACTGAGCCACCCAGGCACCCCACTTTATCTTTGTTTTTTAAATAAACTCAAAGGATACAATATCTGACCTATGTTCAAAAAATAATTATTGGGGCGCCTGGGTGGCTTAGTCGGTTAAGCGTCCGACTTTCGTTTAGGTCATGATCTCGCGGTTCGTGGGTTCGAGCCCCGCGTCGGGCTCTGTGCTGACTGCCAGCTCAGAGTCTGGAGACTATTTCAGAATCTGTATCTCCCTCTCTCTCTGACCCTCCCCTGCTCACGCTGTCTCTCTTGCTCTCCTAGAAATAAATAAAAATATTTAAAAAATATATATATATTGAATAAGAAATGTAGAATTTAAATTTATAACTTGGACCTTAGGTGTTTATCTTAGAGAAGCTGCATTCCAAACAATTTAAAATAACCTCAAACATTTGAGGTGCTTTCGAAAGACCCAAGTGATTAGGAAAAAAATTGTCAGCATTTGCTCTGCAAATGCCCATATAAAGGGCATTGTAGTCTACCATTCTGTTCAGGATGTTAGACTGAATTGATTTAGAAAGATTCTTCCTCTTCAAACACAGAAATCATGGATAGAATATAGCCTTTAATACAAAGTAATATATAATACCTGACATAAACTTTAAGTACTTAATATTACATGAGAGAAAGAAAGATAAATCTCCAAATACTAATTTGAGGCAAATTATGGCTCTCTGGGATAGTGCTAGGGTTTAATGCCTCTGCTGGGACAGGTACAAACAGGGTAAGGAGGCAAGAACTTAGGGACTTGAAGAATAACTAAATAGAAATTTTAAATGTGAAAAATTTTAATTTCTGTGTACACACAAAACATGTATGCCTACAAATACAGAAGCATTAACACTAAATCAGAATCAGCTGAATAGCAGTGTAGTGATGAGTGAACAGATACTAAGAAAGCATCTTGAATAAAGTACAGAAAGGAAGAGACATGTAAAATAAGGAAGAACTATGGGGGATAAAATGAGATGCTCAATAATAAGTCTAGCACAAATTCTAAAAGTAGGCCTACGTGGAATAAGGAAAATACAGTATCAGAAGAAATAAAGGTAAAGAACTTTTCAGAATTGAAGAAATGAGAGTAGATTGAAAATTTGACATTAAGTTCTTTTTTTGTATATAACGTTAAACATTTTTTTTTTTTTAACATTTATTTACTTTTGAGAGAGAGAGAGACAGAGTGTGAGTGGGCAAGGGTCAGAGAAGGGGGGTGGAGGCACAGAATCTGAAGCAGGCTCCCTTCAGGCTCCAAGCTGTCAGCACAGAGCCCGACATGGGGCTTGAACCCACAACTGTGAGATCATGACCTGAGCTGAAGTTAAGATACTTAACCAACTGAGCCACCAGCCACTCTATATATAATTTTTTTAAAGTTTATTTTGAGAGAGCAAGAGCACGAGCAGGGGAAGGACAGAGAGAGGGAGAAAATCCCAAGCAGGCTCTGCAGGTTTAGTGCAGAGCCTGATTTGGGGCTTGGTGAAACTGAGATCATGACCTGAACCAAAATCAGGAGTCAGACTTTAACCAATTGAGCCACCAGGGTGCCCCCATTATTAAGTTCAGACTACAAAAAACAGTCATGATGCACTTGGGAAAATATCAAAAATATTGAGATTGTTTAGACTTTCAGTATTCTTTCTTCTTAGCCACTAATGTACTATGTACAGTACATATTTAATGTTCTAGGAGCAAGTCTTTCTAACTTGCATGTTGCACCTTTAATTTACATTTGGCTCTTTCATTTTTAGGATATTTTCAGCTAGATGGTGGTTTGATTCTGGTCTTAAATGTAATGTGGTATATACAGTGGTGGTTGAACACCTGGAGTAGTATTTTTCAAACCTATTCTCTGTGAAGCCCCAGGATTCTTAGAGATGTACAGTGCGGTAGGGATGGACAAAGAGAGCAGCAGAGTTGGCAGGACCCCAGACTCCCATCACCATTTAATTCTTTTTTATTTATTTGTATTTTAAGCTATCACTCTTTTATTCCTTGCACAAAAAACAGAAATATGGTGACCTTTGAACAACACATATGTAATACATATAATATACAAAATATGTGTTAATAGGCTGTTTATGCTATTGGTAAGGCTCCCAGTCAAAAGCAGGCTATCGGTAGCTAAGTTATGGAGGATCCAAAACTTTTTGTGGATTTTCAACTGCAGAGGCTGGGGGCAGGGGTGGTTAGAGCCCCCTAATCCCTGTATTGTTCAAGGGACAGCTTTATATAAAGTAAAAAAAGTAAGTCTTATTATATATTGGGGTTCCATGTACGATTTGGTTTTAAAAAAAATTCTGCCTCTTAAAAAGTTAAAACACAGTAAAAGTGCGTTTATTAATCATTTGTTTTTTCCTACCAGTTAATAAAATGAGAACATAAGGACAATATGTAATAAAGAGTATGTTTGTAAGTAGACTGGGGAGAAGTTAAAGCATTTATAAGATATGCTTAGCTTTCATTTGAAAAGTGTATCAATTCAAGAAAAAATTATAGTCTTTAAATATCACAAATGATTGTTTTGACCTTAGGTTCCTCAAAGAAAGACACAATCAGGTTGCTTTGACTTGGATTCTTCATTGTTGCATCTGAAAAGCTTATCATCTAGAAGGTATTTATATTAAAACTGATTTGTGTATTCAAAATAATATACTAACTTCTTGTCTTTTATAATAAATAATGTTTACTCTAAAATCACAATTCTAATAGGAATATTATTTTCTAGTTGGTTATCATTTTCAATATTGATTTCACACACAGTTATTAAGGATGAAGGCAGAAATTAAGGCATTGAGTAGCTACTGTATATTGGTCATCATAATCAATACATTGGTTTTAACAAAGTAGTTTTGAGTATTTCTGGTCATTTACCTCCTCCTTTACCTTACCTTTCTTTACCTTTCCCTTCTTTGCAAAAAAAGCCTTGCCTGTGTATTCATGTTGACAAATAATACTCCTTTCTTTAGTCACATAACTTTGCCTTTATATTGTCATTTTTAACTGAAAATGAAAATTGATGAAGAAGGCTGCATTAGATATTTCTAGTAGATGCCACATGTGACATGAATTCTGTCTTGAAACCTTCTATGATACTACTTACATTTTTGTCAAATATTATAACAGACTATAAAATCTAATCAAGATTTTAAACTAGGTATTTCATATCTTAAAATTTGGTTGGATTAATTTTTTATCATGTAGTTTAAAATTGATGAAATTCTCCTAATTTAATTTTTTGCAAAAAGTAAATTAGAAAATACTGTGCTTAATATGTTCATTTGCTGATTTTCTTTTTAATAGTTCTCGACCGTGTTTAAACACTGAAGATGATCCAGATATTCATGAAAAACCATTTCTGAGTTCTAGTGCTCCACCTATAACAAGTCTTAGTCTCTTAGGAAATTTCGAGGTAATGTTTTTGAAAACTATTTTAAGAGTTAAAATTTCTTAACCTAGACCCAGGATGTTATTTATGTCATTTGTTTGTGAAAGGGAAATAAATAAATGGATTATATTTTTCAAAGCCACGAAGTCACCTTATGTCTTTTCCTTTTCCTTATCTCTTTCCTTTTTGTGAGAAGTAAGGTTAGGAGAATTGTTGGTACTGCCATTTTAGAACTGGGTACCTTGTTAGTGTATTTAGAGGACATAGGTAAAGTGGAGTGAGGTGTCTGTTACTGTAGCCAGAGGAGGGAATTGACAACACTTTATCTGGTACTACTGGTTCTGAGACCCAGGAAGGAGGATGGTGGACCCCTTCATAATCAAGGAGGTTGATTTTCAAAATCAAGGTTTTTTTGTACACTATTTGTAACTCTTTTGTAAGTCTAAATACATTCTTTGTTAATTTTTATTTGAGAAAGGGAGAGCAAGCAGGGTAGGGGGACACACACACACACACACACACAAAGAGAATCTTAAGCAGGCTCCATGCTCGATGGCGAGCCCAATGCAAGGCTTGTCTCAAGACCTTGAGTCAAAATCTGGAGTCAGATGCTCAACAAGTTGAGCTGCCCAGGCACCCCTAAGTCTATTCTAAAATAAGATTATTTTTAAAAATGGAATAGTTAGTGTCTGATAATGTGGTATTTTATTTAATAAGAATATTTCTATTGGGATCAGGTGTACTATGGGATTAGTTGTCTTTAATTAGAAAACAGCCTTGAACATTGGATCACTATGTTGTGCAACTGAAACTAATGTTGTATGCCAACTACACATCAATAAAAAAAAGAAAAACAACCTGAAACATGAACCTGTATATGGAGTTTTAAAAGTGAATTTAATTGGTGAGGTTTTTTTTTTTTTTTTCTGGGAAAATAATTTAAAATTAGTAGTTTTAATTTAAATAGCTTTACTGGATTTACGGCAGTTTGATATATTAACAGTATGCTGTATTTAAAATATTTTAATTTTGAAGCTATCTTTCAAAGTTTTAAAATAAAAAGAGTTATGATAAGTTGATTTCTTTTCCAGTCACTTTCAAGGTATTACTTCAGAGATGTTGAAATCTCTATTCTCTGTCATTTTAAAATGACATGAGACCATTGTGTCACTTCTTCTGCAACCTTTGTATTAAAAGAAAATTTGTGAGTGGGGAAAAAGAGCATCTGATCTGCGAAAATCTTAGGAAAGAGAAGATGGTTAAAAGATCCATACACTGGATTGTTATTTATGCAGATATCCATACGTTTTCACTTGACTTCAGTAGAGAAATAGAAAAGTTCTGAGACTGTCCAACCCATAAATCCTCTTTAATTTATAGTTGTCTTTTGTATCAAGAATTTATTTCTTTTTATTGCCATTATATGGCAATAAACCACTATATAACACTCTTTGTTGATTCACTCACTTGATTCTAGACGTTTGGATCATTTCTAGTTTGGAGGCTATTACAAATAAAGCTGCTGTGAATATTCATGTATGTATTTTTGCGTGGACATGAGTTTTCATTTTGTTTGGGTAACTACCTACAAATGGAATATCTAGGTAGTATGGTAGGTATATCTTTAACTTTTTAAGAAACTCCCAAGCTGTTTTCCAAAGTGGTTATACCGTATTTAAGCCCTACTAGTAGTGTATCATAGTTCTAGATCATCTAACTCCTTCCCAGTGTTTGCATTGATCAGTCTTTTTGCATTTTAGCCTTTCTAGTAGTTATGCAGTACTATTGAACTGTGGTGGTAATTTGTATTTCCCTATTTAGGCATATTGTTGAGCCTCTTTTCTGTGCTTTATCATTTAGCTTTGCTTTCCCAAGTCAGGACATAATATTTTCCAAATATTTTCTCTAATTCTGAGGCTTCAATTTACATTTTTCAAGTAGTGTCATTGAAGAGCAATAGACTTTTAAAATATTTTTTAAATTTATTTTTGTTTATTTTTTGAGAAAGAATGAGAGAATGCAAACAGAAGAAAGACAGAGGGAGAGAATCCCAAGTAGGCTCCACACTCAGTATGGGCCTGACCCTGGGATCATGACCTGGGCAGAAATCAAGAGTTGAATAGTCAACCAACTGAGCCACCCAGATGCCCCTGAAGAGCAGTAGATTTTAATTTTAGTATTGTTAATGTCCAATTTTATTATTTTCCTTTATGGATCTTAATTTTGATGTTGTATCTGAAAAATCTTTTCCTAACCCAAGGCTCCTCAACCATGGCAGTATAGATATTTGAGCCAGATAATTCTTTGTTATGGGATCTGTTTCATGTGTTTTAGGGTGTGTTATGGGATCTGTTTAATGTGTGTGTACCAAAGTACAATCTTTGGTCTCTATCCATTAGAGTTCAGTACCATCTTCTGCCCCTTACTCCACAGTTATAACCGTAAAAAAAAAAAAAAAGTCTCTGAACACTGACACATGTACCCTGCTTGAGAACTATTTGCCTAACCCCAAGGTCACAAAACTTTTTTCCTACAGGTTTTATTGTTTTAGTTCTTACATTTAGTTTTGTGGTCCATTTTGAGTTAATATTTATATATGATCATAGTTTATAGTCAGGTTTCATTTCTATGAACATGAACATCCAATTATTCTAGTCTTGGTATGAACTAATGTGAGTTCTCTAATGTGATACTGTTTTTTTTTTTTTTAATTTTTTACTGTTTATTTTTGAGAGGGGGGAGAGAGAGTGCAAGTGGGGGAGGGACAGAGAGAGAGGGAGACACAGAACCCAAAGCAAGTTTCAGGCTCTGAGCTGTCTAATATGGAGCCTGACCTGGGGCTCAAACACACAGACTGTGAGATTGAGATCGTGACCTGAGCTGAAGTCAGATGCTTAACATACTGAGCCATCCAGGTCCCTATTGTTTCTTTAAAATGCTTTAACTACTGTAATTCCTTTCCCCTTCATCATGCAAATTTTAGAGTTAGCTTATATTTCTACAATGTTTGGATTGCATTGGTAATAGATCAATATGTGGAAAAGTGTTATCTTAAGAATATTAAATCTTTCTATATTTTTAAGATTTTTTTAAAGTAACTGTAAACAAAATATGGAGCTTGAAATTACAACTATGAGATCAAGAGTCACATGCTCTACCAACTGAGCCAGCCAGGTACCCCTAAAATATTTGCTATACCTAGCAAGTTAGCCCTAAATTGTTACAGGTAATTATGTCATCAAGTGAGCTTGAGAGTGTTAACAAGATTTTAAGTGCTTCTTTGTCACTGGCACCTTGAATAAGTTCTATGAAGGGGAAGAAAATTTCTATTATACCTTCTCTGTTAGTACATAGTTTTATTTACAGAGAGTAGAATGACATTAAATAATTAGGTTTAACCAATGGTGAAGTTTAAGGATAGTTCAGTGTGGGTTGGAGTCATGAGAGGAGGCCAAATTTCATAGGATTGTAGAAGACTGAGAGGGAAAAGTTGATTTCAATTCAGATGAACATCTGAATGAGGACATGGAAATGGTAGCAACCATTTTGTTGTGGTTTGACCTGTCATTTATTTTATTTATTTTTTGTTTATTTTATATTTAATTTGATTTTAATTCCAGCGTAGTTAACATACAGTGTTATATTAATTTCAGGTGTATAATATAGTGATTCAAAAATTCTGTACATCACCCTATGCTCTTCAATGACAAGTGCACTCTTTCATCCCCATTACTTACTTCACCCATCCCCCACCTACCTCCCCTCTGGTAACCATCAGTTTGTTCTCTATAGCTGAGAGTCTGTTTCTTGGCTTAACTGTCTCTTTTTCCTTTGCTCGTTTGCTCTGTTTCTTAAATTCCACATGAGTGAAATCATATGCTAATTGTCTGTGATTGATTTATTTCGCTTAGCATTATACTCTCTTGCTCCATCTATGTTTCTGCAAATGCCAAGACTTCATTCTTTTTTTATGGTTGAATAATACTCCAATGAACGCATGCACACTCACGTGTGTATAGCATTATATATATTTAGAAGTATAACTGTGTGTGTGTATCACACACATACACACACACCACATCTTACATTTATCTGTTATAGGCTGCTTCCATAATTTGGCCATTATAAATAATGCTGTTGTAAACACAGGGGTGTATGTATCCCTTTGAATTAGTGTTTTTGAATTTTTTGTGTAAATACCTAGTAGTGCAATTACTGGCTTGTAGGGTAGCTCTAGTTTTTAACTTTTTGAGGAAACTCCATACTGTTTTTTCTTCTTTAATTTGTTTTTTAACATTTATTTTTTGAGAGACCAAGAGAGTCACAGCACAAGCAGCAGAGGAGGGGCAAAGCAAGAGGGAGACACAGAATCTGAAGCAGGCTCCAGGCTGTGAACTGTCAGTACAGAGCCCAATGTGGGACTCAAAACACAAACTGAGATCGTGAACTGAAGGGAAGTTGGACGCTTAACCAACTGAGCCACCCAGACACCCCAGGAACCTCCATACTGTTCACCACAGTGCCTACCCCAGTTTGCATTCTCACCAACAGTGCAAGAGGGTTCCTTTTTCTCTACATTTTTGCCACACTTGTTATGTTTTTTATTTTTGCCATTCTGATAGATGTGAGGCAATATCTCAGTGTAGTTTTGATTTTCATTTCCCTAATGATGAGGATATTGAGGATCTTTTCATTTGTCCATTGGCTATGTGTGTATCTTCTCTGGAAAAATGCTTTTTCATGTCTTCTGACCATATTTTAATTGGATTATTTGTTTCTGGGTGTTGAATTGTGTAAGCTCTTTATATATTTTGGATACTAACCCTTTATCACATATGTCATTTGCAAATATCTTCTCTCATTCAGTAAGTTGCTTTTTAGTTTTGTTGATTGTTTTCTTCACTGTTTGGGAGCTTTTTATGTTAATATAGTCCTAACAGTTTATTATTATTTTATTTCCCTTGTCTCAGGAGACATATCTAGAAAGATGTTGCTGTGGCCGATGTCAGAGACATTACTGACTATGTTCTCTTGCAGGATTTTTATGGTTTTAGGTGTCTCACATGTAGGTCTTTAATCTATTTTGAATTTATTTTTGTGTATAGTATAAGAAAGTGGATCACTTTCATTCTTTCACATGTAGCTGTCTGGTTTTCTCAACACCATTTGTTGAAGAAACTGTCTTTTTCCCACTGGATTTTCTTTCCTGCGTTTTCAAAGATTAATTGACCACACAGTTATAGATTCATTTCTGGGTTTTCTATTATGTTCCATTGATCTATTGTGTTTATTTTTGTGCCAGTACCATAGTATTTTGATTACTACAGCTTTGTAATATAACGTGAAGTCTGGAATTATGATGTCTCCAGCTTTGCTTTTCTTTTTCAAAATTGCTTTAGTTGGGGCACCTGGGTGGCTCAGTCAGTTAAGCGTCCAACTTTTGATTTTCACTCAGGTTATGATCTCACAGTTCATGGGTTTGAGCCAATATCAAGCTCCACACTAACGGTGTGGAGCCTGCTTGGGATTCTCTGTCTTTGCTCCTTGCTGCCCCTCCCCTGCTCACATGCTTTCTTAAAATAAATAAACTTTAAAAAATTGCTTTGGTTTTTGGCATCTTCTGGGGTTCCATATAAATTTTAGTATTTTTTTTCTCAATGCTGTTGGTATTTTGACAAGGATTGCATTTAATATACAGATGTCTTTGGGTAATACTGAAATTTTAACAATATTCTTCCAGTCCATGAGAATATAATGATAATATCTTTCCATTTTTTGTGTTTCCTTTTCCATTTCTTTCATCAGTGTTTTATAGTTTTCATAGTACAGTTCTTTTTACCTCTTTGGTTAGTTAGATTTATTCCTAGATATCTGGTACAATTTTAAGTGGGATTGTTTTCTTTATTTCTCTTTCTCCTGCATCATTATTAGTATACAGAAAGGCAACAGATTTATGCACACTGATTTTGTATTCTGAGACTTTACTGAATTCATTTATCAATTCTAATAGGTTTTTTGGTGGAGTCTGTAGGGTTTTCTAAATATAGTATCATGTCATCTGCAAAGAGTGATAATTTTACTTCTTCCTTACCAATCTAGATTCCTTTTTTTTCTTTTTGTTGTCTGATTGCTCTCCCTAGGACGTCAGAGTGGATATCGTTGTCTTTTTCTTGACATTAGAGGAAAGGCTCTTAGTTTTTCCCCATTGAGTATGATTTTAGCTGTGGGTTTTTATTTAAGGCCTTTATTATGCCAAGATGTATTCCCTCTACCTCCTTTGTTGAGAGCTTTTTATCATGAATAGATATTGTATGTTATCAAATGCTCTTTCTGCATCTATTGAAATGATCATATGATTTTTATCTTTTATTGAAGTGACTATAATGTTGATTGATTTGCAAATACTGAACCATCCTTGCATTCCTGGAATAAATCCCACTTAATTGTGGTGAATGATTTTTTAAAATGTATTGTTGGATTCTGTTTGAGTAGCAACCATTTTCTGGTGTCAGAAATCTTAGTAATGTATTAATTTCAATGAAAAAAGAAATGAATGTGTTAACTTTTAAAATTTGTTTAAAATTTATTTTGTCTTTCAGGAGTCTGTCTTGAACTATCGTTTAGATCCTCTTGGCATTGTTGATGGTTTTACTGCCGAGGTAGGGGCAAGCGGTATTTTCTGCCCCACACATTTGACTCTTCCAGTTGAAGTGTCATTCTACAGTGTTTCAGATGATAATGCTCCCTCTCCTTATATGGCAAGTATTTAAAAAAAATGTCTTTGCTAAAATAACCAATTAAATGGCAAATGTCTTTAAAGAAATTTAATATAGCATTGTGGCAATACTTAAACATAAAGCACTTCCTAGGAGAAAATTGAAGGCTGAATAGAAACTAAAGTACCAACATGTTATCTCACAACTTCTTTCTGAGCTAGCTCTGAGAACACATATCCTCTTTTGCGTTTCAGATTCTGCTGAAAACTTACTTGTTTCTGTGTGACTTAAAAACATGATAAAACTTTGATTAGTGACACTATGATTTCATATTTTGCTGAGTTCACACAAATTTTCAGGTACTTATTGTACATGCTGGTCCCATAAATGATGCCTTCACATGTGATACTCATTTCAGGAAGATTAGGTAAAGATATGGTGAATTAAGTCTTCTGTGAGACCCTTTCACTCTCTTTATCCTGTTTGTTTTGAGACCATTTTTTCCTAATTCTAGAATACTAGCTATTTCTGTTTTCCACACTAACATTCTAGTGGAGACTAAGGTAGCTAAGTAAGAGCACAGTATGATCCTATGATTACATCTTTCCCATTTTCTTATTCTGATCCCTGGAGGATAAAATAAGCCTTTAACTGTAAAAATGATACTGGGTTTTGATGCATGTTTGGTATCAGCCCTTTCACAAAAGACAAACAGAAGTGGCAAATAATGCTAGTCTATATAAAGTTGACAGTAATGGTATCAAGTAAGTGGTCAGATCTGTGTTTTCATGTCAGGTCTTTGAGAAATACAAATTGCTATAGTTAAAGAAATATACAGCTCTGGCCTTGATATTCGAATTTCCTAGCTTAACACGTGGCCCAACTGCTTCCTCAATACCTCTCTCCAAAACTTTCTTGATTTTCAAGACCTAAAGGTTGTGAAAAGGGAGTTCTGTGTAATTGAAAACAAAGGAAATGAAATTATACATTTTTAGGGACCTAAGTATAGCCTACTCATTGCTGGCCTGGTTTGCTCAAGGGAAGTTGTTTTAGACTTCATTTTAAGTGTGAAAATTTTAGACAAGAGCCTGATCAGTGTTTCATACTTCAAATGAAAAAACATAGTGATTGGGGCGCCTGGGTGGCTTAGTCGGTTAAGCGTCCGACTTTCGCTTAGGTCATGATCTCGCGGTTCGTGGGTTCGAGCCCCGCGTCGGGCTATGTGCTGACTGCCAGCTCAGAGCCTGGAGCCTGTTTCAGTCTGTGACTCCCTCTCTCTCTGACCCTCCCCTGTTCACGCTGTCTCTCTCTCTCTCTCTCTCCTAGAAATAAATTAAAATATTTAAAAAAAAAAAAAACATAGTGATTGTCTGTTCATTTATTCAGTTTTCTTTTACCAGTAATAAACTTGTGGATCATCACCCATAAAGAGGCATAACATTAACTATTATCAAAAACAGAGACCCACTCCTTTACAATAAGGAGTTATCTATAAGCCTCCTTTTAATTCATTTACCACGGAAAGATGTATCCACAATTCCAGTATAATTTTGAAAAAAATAACAGTTTGGGATAGTTAATAACATGAAATGTACAATTGAGAGTTCAGTATCAGAATAAAGACATCGTGATGGAATATTAACCATGTTAGAATAGAGCTGTAAAGATGACCATTTTGTTTTACCAGGACATGAACAAGTCTCATCAATTTCACATATTCTATTGGCACTTACTAATTAGAGAATGGAAAGATAAGGTCTACAATATTGTAATCTACCATTAATGTATAAAGTCCCCAATGACCAATACGGTGGCTTAGAAACAAGATAAGAGTGAATGGCTGAAATCAGCTCAAATAAATATTTTTGAGTGAAATTCATAAGCAAGAGAGAATTTGAACAATCCTTTTTAAAAGCAGAATAGCATTAATCTTTAACTTTGGTTGGCATCTAAAAAGATAGGATCAAGTGATGAAGAGTTTCGTCACCCTGTCTCCAGAAAGTACACACAAATGATTATAACTTTTGAATAGATATCAGAAACAGTATGAAATCAGGTTACTGAGTTGTTAGTATGTCCTTTAAGAATCCCTAACTTACTTGTTTAAGTGTCCAACTTCAGCTCAGGTTATAGATCTCACGGTTTGTGAGTTAGAGCCCAGCATTGGGCTAATAACCCAGAGCCTGCTTCAGATGCTACGTCTCCCTCTCTGTGCCCCTCCCCTTCCCTCTCTCTCTCTCTCAAAAATAAATAAATAAATAAACAAATGAACATTAAAGAATCCCTGAGTTACTTTTCTTTGATAATATTCTTTGGTAAGCTTTCCTTTATGTAATTGAATTTTTTCTAAGTTAGTTTATTCATTAGGAATGGGTCCCTTTTGCAAATGACCCAGTCCAAATCTTTGACCACAAATCTTTCCTACTATAAATTAATAAAATTAATCATGTTTCTTCAGGGAATCTTATTTACATTTCGGTAGTTTAGTGTGTTTTTAAAGGACTGATCACGTTTCGATAAGATAATATATATCACAGACCAGCAGAGCTGAGATACCAAATTCCTACTTATTACCTTGGGACTTCGCATCACAAATAATACAAACAACTCACAAAGGTAAAATTATGTAGAGAAAATTCTGTCTTTGTGATATAGAACTGGTACAGGACTTTTCATGAAATAATTATTTAAAGATTAACTGAAAAAGCTATATAGTATCTCTCTCCAATTTGGTATCAGTGGTAAAAATGTTCTCCAACTGTTACATAACAGCATTTCACTGTTTAGAAACTACTGAATAGTGGAATCAGGTAGAATGGTCTAAAGAAGGTATGCTGGTGGTAAATTCATAGTGCAACTTCAATTATTATCTGATTAACAGGACCATGTTATCTTTCTCTATTTGTAAGGCACCAAATTAAGATAAACTTCCAGTTTACGCCTTGCATATTCTCTATAGCAGAGGAGTAATTTGAGGAGTTTTTGTGTAAGATTTTAACCCAATTCTATTTCCATCTTTAAATGCTAGATGAAAGTGTATTTTTCTTTTTTAGATTAAATAAAATAAGTTTTGAGGCACCTGGGTGACTCAGGTGGTTAAGCGTCCAACTTCAGCCCAAGTCATGATCTCACAGCTGTGCGATTGAACCCCTCATTGGGCTCCTCACTGACATAGAAAACCTGCTTGGTATTCTCTCTCTCTGACCCCTCCACTGCTTGCACTTTCTCTCTGCCTCAAAATAAATAAATAAACCTTAAAAAACTAAAAACAGTAAGTGTAATAACTTTTATAGGTAGAAACATGAATATGCTGACCAACAAACTCAATTTAAGTATTAAAAATAATTATTAAATAAGTTATTTAAAATTAAAATAAATAATTTAGTAATATTAATAAAATTCCAAATAATTTCCTAATTTCTGTCTAAAATGCCTAATTTGCTAGTGCCCTTATTGATCTGACATCACTTAGAGATAGTTGTAAAGTGTCGGCTTAAACTATAGGGTTTTAAAAATACATATACTCTGTATAAATTAATTACTGTTACCATGTTCTGAAAACTACTAGAACTATATGTATTAAAGGAAATAAGTAGAGGCTTGGTAGTAGTTTTTGCCCTACCAGTTTTCTTACATGTATTTAGGGGAAGGCGGCAAAGAAAGAACAGTAATGTATTGCCTATAGCAATGTGACGAATGATGACGAAAGGTAGCTATTATTTGGATATATTTTACTTTTTTTCTGGAACTAGGAAGAAGAGGGGCATTATATGCCACAGGTTTTTCACATAAAGCAGATTATAAGGAGTTGTTAAAGCTTCATGCTGTTTTGGTTAGGGATACAGTTTGTTTATATGCTGTTTTTATGCTTTAGTTTTTTTTAAATGTTTTATTTATTTCTAGGAGAAAGAGAGAGAGAGACAGCGTGAGCAGGAGAGGGTCAGAGAGAGAGAGGGAGTCACAGACTGAAACAGGCTCCAGGCTCTGAGCGAAAGTCGGACGCTTAACCGACTAAGCTACCCAGGCGCCCCTGTTTTTATGCTTAAGTGACCATGTGGTAAATCAGATTAGACAAGAACAATATATGTCCTTTCAGTGCCCATTTCCACAAAATTTCCTAATATTAATGTGTTGATTTAACAGCCTGAGCATGGCACTTAATTCACATAGCAGAGTCTGACCCTCTCTTTCACTTGTGCACTTTTATTTTTTACCCACCAACCCTGGTCTGTCTTAAAAATCCAGCACAGATGTCTGATGGGACAGTCCTGTTTTATATTTACTTTTACCTAAATTGACATGTTTGGGCATGCACGATGTAAAATGATGGGATATGAAATGCAGAGCATGCAGTCATTCGACTTAACTACTCGAAATTATTTTCCTGGTTAAAACCAATGAATCAGCCCCCCACACCCCCTTTCTTAAAGCTGTCTAAGAATTAAATATCACAATTACCAGCTGTGGTCATTTGGTCATCTTAGTACTCTACAATCTTGCATATCTTCAATTCTAGCATTCCTTGTTTTAATTTATACTTGTTTCTTATTGTTTTGGTTTCTGTAGTGATTAGAACATCTTTCTCAGGAAACTACTTTTTGTATTATAAGGAGTATAATACTTCTTAAACTTTAATGTACGTATGATATCATCTGGGGGATCTTAAAATACAGCTTTAATTTGGTAGGTCTAGGGAGAAGCTATAAATTGTGCATTTCTAACAAGTTTACAGTGATGCCGGTGATGCTGGTCTATCTCTAGTCCAAAATCCATGTATGTAATTTAACTCACTGACTGAAGAATTAACTTCATTGTTGGCTAAGACTTAGACCCTTCTGCTTTCTTGAATTTTTATATGTACAAATAACAATAAATAGGTTGCTTCTTCATTTCTCTCCTTCCACATGATACAAGGAAATAATCCTACCTTCTCACTGTATTTCCTTTTTAAGGAACTTCTATATTGTATGTCTTAATAGAAATTTCAAGCAGTCTGATGTTATTTATTTCAACATCTCCAGGAAGAAGAGTAAATTGTTTCCTTTTGGATGGGACCCTCACTGTTTAATACTCAGAATGTATCTATTGTTGGGAATGTTTTTGCATACAAATAGAATTCTAAAATTTTAGTAATTACATGATTTATTATACTTATTTTAGTCTTTCATATACATATGTATCAGTTTGTACTCAATTTGTCTTCTTTTATTTCAAGGGTGTGATTACTTTAGAGTCCCTTGGTAAAAGGGGTTATCGAGTACCTCCTTCAGGAACAATACAAGTGGTATGTGTTTTATAGTCTACAATTGCAATAATCATTCTCTAACATACATATAGAACTTAGCCCTTTCTCCTGCTACTGCTGCTGCAACAACTTTGGTAAGTAACAGTGGGGCTGCAGCTTTCTTTGGAGTTTCCCTGCGCTGCCCCAGGAATGGCCACGTGGGGACCTCCATAAAAGGAAAACATTAATAATCTAATCAAGGTGAATGCTTTAGAAAAATAGTATATGACAGTTTACATAACTTAAATAGAACTGTTTTCAATGTAATTAGAACTTAACATTACTATTTAATATAGTTTGTCAGACTGAGCTTGACCTATTTAAAAGGAGACCTCAAATACTAGTATTGCTTTGCCAGGAAAACTTGGGAAACAAAATTATATTATTTCTGGTGTAATAATGTCTAAAATAATCTACTAAAATGGTTACACCAAGTAGAAATGTAATCTGACAGATGTGAGGGCAGAGAAAGCATCTTTACTTTTGGCGTAGGTGTTGATCTAGCTTGGGCCCAGGAGAGTCCCTCTAGCCCAAAGCAAACCTTCATCGTCATTGGTCTTGAGTTTTTAGAAGAGTAATTTGGTATCAAGGCCAGTTTGCAATTTGGGTTCATCTCCAAGTCAATCCCAGGATAATATTACAGGCCCAAAAGTATATTACAAAGCTGGCTCTTACAGACTGAAAAGAATCTAACTGATATTTGTCAGTTATACCTCAATAAAGCTGAGATTTATCTTACAGACTGAAAAGAATCTAACTGATATTTGTCAGTTATACCTCAATAAAGCTGAGATTTAAAAAATAATAATAAGGGGCGCCTGGGTGGCTTAGTCGGTAAAGCGTCCGACTTTCGCTTAGGTCATGATCTCGCGGTTCGTGGGTTCGAGCCCCGCATTGGGCTCTGTGCTGACTGCCAGCTCAGAGCCTGGAGCCTGTTTGAGAGTCTGTGTCTCCCTCTCTCTGACCCTCCCCTGCTCACGCTGTCTCTCTCTCTCCTAGACATAAATAAATAAAAAATATTAAAAAAAATAATAATAATAATAAGTCTAGCTAAGTCCCTTACACTCAGGATCTGGTCTAATTCAACAAGTCTTTTTTATACCTTTTGTCCTCAATGTGATCAGTGCTTCATGAGACCACTTTTACTCATCGCCATTGTTCAAATACAGCAAGGAATCTTCTATACGTTTGTTTATCTCATATCACGCAGGGTTGAAACATGGTATTATGTGATACATATGTGTGCACATATTACAGTATATACATATATATAATTTTACTGAGGAAGAATCACTGCATATTAAAGTAAGACTTTTATGTTAAATGGATTTCTTGAACTAAAGAGTGATAATCTTGTTCTCTTGCCTCCGGCTGTGTAGCTCATGTGAAAGCATGGGTCACTGGAAAGCTAGCTATTGGTTGTCATAATAATGAGGCATAAATCCCAAGGCAGCATGTTCACACCTCTTTGAGGACTGCCAACATTAATGATTAATTTTAAATCTGAAATTTAGGTGTGTCTTTCATTCTTTATATAGTTTAATTATATATAAACATGGTTTGAACTTTTAGCTTGCTACTTGTTGTGGTTATTGAATGTATTAGCCTTAATCTTAAGACTCACTAGATTTCAAAAGTTGGATCATAATATTGATATATTTCTCATTTTGATTCAGTGGGTGATGTCCAGTGCCACGGATGAGCTTCTGAAAGCATGGGCACCAAGTTACCTATTGATGTGTTGGTAATTTGGTTAAAGTCAGATCAGCAGCTTGGGATCTCATTTAAAAATTAGTACTTAAAAAAAAAAATTCCTCTGGTTATTAATAGCGAAGTATCAATTGAATTTAGTTCAGTCTTAACTAAGTATACATATTTTGGTGTATTATGATACTGATGATTTAAACTACAGTTTTTGAAATGAATCCAACTGTGAGAACATGAAGTATTATTTAGTCTATTTGGTAACTAATAATAATAAACTTTATTTTCTAAATTTGGAAAACTTTCCAAATAAGAAAAAGTCACTTTTTTGAGAACATATTTTTAACTTTATAATAACTATGCATACCTAATATACCAAAAATCTAGTTTTACGTACTAGCTTTTTTTATTTAAAAAGATTTATATTTACTCATGATTAAAAGGTGATAAAAATTGACATTCTATTTTGAGTACTTTGGGATTGATACACTTTAATAAAGCTAATGTTTGAAATAAGTGAACTGGAATGTTTTAATCCAGTAAGAGTGTAATTTACTTACTATAGTGGAAGCTTTTCTTAAAATCTGAACAAAGAGTAAAAGTTATGTATTGTCTACTATGAAGTTTGTGACTAAAGATTTTGATTTGTTATAGAAAATAAATTGCACCATTTTTTAAAATACTGAATATCATTTCATAAACTTCTAAAAAGTTTAACTTTAGTTCTCCAAACTAAATTATAACCACTGGGATTAACTTCTTATTAAAAAGTCTGTTTTATTATTGGCACAATCATTTTGCATCAGCTCAATAAATAACTTTTTAAAGAATAATTTTTATGTTTTTTCTTCAGACCTTATTTAATCCTAATAAGACAGTGGTGAAGATGTTTGTTGTGATATATGACTTACGAAATATGCCAGCTAATCATCAGACATTCCTACGACAAAGAACTTTTTCTGTACCTGTTAAACAAGAAATGAGGAGAAGTGTTAATAAAGAGAACATCAGACATACAGAAGAACGGTTATTGCGCTACCTCATACATCTGAGGTAATGTTTCAAATAAATATGAAAATGTTACTTCAGAAGAACAACTCCAAATTTTTTCATTTTAACACCTATCACTCTAAGTAGACCAGTGGGCCCTTGGAATTTGCTTAATTTGGAAACCTCATATGCCAAAATGCAGAAAACACATAGCATATCTTCCTTCATTCATTGTTACTTACTAAATTAGGGGAGTTTTCAAATTTTCATTTATAGCTATGTAAAACATTTCATATCTAAACAAATGCTGACATAATCTGACCGTGAAACACATTTTCTAAACCAATGCTGTTCAGTGGAATTATAATACGGGGGCACCTGGCTGGGTCAGTCATTAGAGGGGACTCTTTACCTCAGGGTTGTTAGTTTGAGCCCCATGTTGGGTGTAGATATTACTTAAAAATAAAATCTTTAAAAAAATTGTAATATGAACCATATATGTAGTTCAGTATTTCCTAGTAGCCACATTTAAGAAAGCGATACGAGGGGTGCCTGGGTGGCTCCATTGGTTAAACGTCTGACTTTGGCTTAGGTCATGATCTCACTTTATGAGTTCAAGTCTCAAATTGGGCTCTGTGCTGACAGCTTGGAGCCTGCTTTGGATTGTGGGTCTCCTTATCTCTCTGCCTCTCCTGCTTGTGCTCTCTCTCAAAAATAAATATTTAAAAATTTAAAAATAATAAAAATTAAAAAGTGGTAAGAAACAGGAAAGATTGGGATGCCTGGGTGGCTCAGTCAGTTGAGCATCCAACTGTTGATTTCAGTTCAGGTCATCATCCCAAAGTCATGGGATCAAGCCCTACGTCAGGCTCCATGAGTCACTTAACATTCTGTCTCTCTCTCCCTCTCTTCCTCCCTTTCCCCACTCACACTCTCTCTGAAAAAAAAAAAATTAAGAAAAAAAAGAAACAGAAAAGATTAATATATTTCCTTTAACCCAACATAGCCAAATGTTATAATTTGAATATATAATCAACATAAAAATTATGAATGAATTATTTTATGTTCTTTTATTGTACTCAACATTTGAAATCAAGTATAGATTTTATACTAAAAGTACAACTCACTTTGAACTAGTCACATTTCAAGTGCTCAGTAGCCACATGTAGCTAATGGGAAGGGAAGTTTATAACCCTCGTTCATTCATTTAATAAATATGTGTTGGGTATGTTTTTGGGCACTAGGGAAACAGCAGTGTGGAAATCTCTTTTCTCATAGAGTTTATAGCCTAGTAATTCCATCAGAAATACCTTTCCTCTAACTTCTACTACCCAGGTCACAGTTCTAGGTTTTGAAAAACCATCTGTTTGCCCTTAAGGTCCATGTTGCCAGTATCCTAGGGTAAGGTTTTTGGTCCTGAAATCCTAATGCAGTTCTTAGGCAATGAGCAAGCAAATCTGTTGGTTAGGAGAGAGCTGATTTTTTTTTTTTTTTTTTTTTCTGAGAGAGAGACACACACAGCGTGAGCAGGGGAGGGTCAGAGAGAGAGGGAGATACAGAATGTGAAGCAGGCTCCAGGCTCTGAGCTAGCTGTCAGCACAAAGCTGGCTCCAACCCACGAACTGAACTGTGAGATCATGACCTGAGCCAAAGTTGAACGCTTAACTGACTGAGCCACCCAGGCGCCCCTGGAGAGCACTGAATAGTCATTTGCCTGTAACTTTGTTCTTAGTAATTTTCTGATGCTCTTTATAGTCAGTTCTTAACCGCATCAGTGACAGTAATTCATTTTAGCCTAACTCCTTACTCCAAAGATCCTATTCATGAGGAGAGGAGGAGGTACCTCTCATCTAGGGCCCAGGCAGAAGACCTCTTTAATCTGCTGCTAATGGTGACTGCCAACTATCTTTCAAGAGATCTGCCTTGTGGTCCTCTGTAGTGAATGGAGACTGAGCTGTCCACTTAATCCCATATTTGAAAAAGTCTACTAATGGCTTCCCACAAAGTACTGCTTAATTGGTACTCTTATCCAGGGGTCTTCTGCCTGGTGTTCTGTATCCTAAGGACATGTTGAACTGGAGCAATGTTTTTAAACCCAATTCCATACTCCCTAATGTGAGCCTGTTATACAGATTGTAAGAATGAAAATCTGACGACAGACTCTAAAGACTTTTAAAAAGAGAAATGGTATGAAATAGCAAACTATAATATTAGCCCAAGCTAGGATAAGATTCAACTCTCTCTAAACTTCCATTTGATACCATTCCTCCAGAAGTTTAACCACTATAAGTAATCAACATTCACCAAAGTAAACATTAACTACCCCAGCTTTTATATAATCCCCACATAGTGATTGGATCCTTTAAATGCCATAAAGAAACCTCTTTCGTAAAGAAACTATACATATATATATGGTATGGTATACTTCTCAAAGCTCTCAGCTATCTCCTTAAGATTGAGAAGTTAAAAAAAATTCAGACTGAAAGAGCAAACTGACATTCAGCTCACATGCAACTGGCCACCATATTTTTCAGCTAATTTAGGAGTAAAATTCATAAACCCAAAGAGTATGTCTGCTATGCAAAGACTAAACCAGAGAGATTAACACAAAAGGGTATGTTTGACTATCTGCCAGATAAGTTTATGTGACAAAAGACTCCAGCCTCCTGTATTATGTTATAGGTATTGGCAGGGGATAGATACAGTTCCATATACAGTATTGATAACCATTTTCATTTCACTACCAATTTTGTTCTTTTTAATGACGATTAGGATTTATTAGCCATTACTGATAATAGTAATAATTGTCCTCACTAGTTGATTATTTTCTGTGGTGATTTCTCAAGTGTGGAATCCATTTTAATGTACTCAAAATTGGGGGAGTGCAAATTACATGAAATGAGGCAGTCTGTGTGGCTATAAGATGCTAGCTAGCACTGCAAAACCCAAATGTAGTATAATTGGTTGATGTGAACTGAAATTTGACACTGTAGATGAGGGAAGATGCATGTGTTAGGGTGTCAGAGATGGAAAAACAGGATCATATGTGAAACAAGCTTCACAGAAGTAAGAAGTATCTCTGGGGCACCTGGCTGGCTAAGTCAGAAGAATATGTGAGCCTTGATCTCAGGGTCATGACTTTGAGCCCCACATGGGGTGTAGAGATTACATAAATAAAAAAATTTTTTCTGACATTGCAGGAAGGAAAGGGAGTATGGAATGTTTAGGGAATAGTAAGAAAGAGGCACTTAAATAGCAGCATATACTTTGGCAACATGAGACTAAATATCTTGCTGAACAGTTACTCTTAATATTGATAGCAAGACTAATTCTTCCTGCTTTCAAAATTTACTCAGCTTTGTTTTAAAGACTCATTCCCTGAAATAATGCATCCTTTTATTTGTTTGTTTAGGTTCCAGAGTTCTAAATCTGGAAAGATCTACCTCCACAGAGATGTACGGCTCCTGTTCTCTAGAAAGTCAATGGAAGTTGATAGCGGTGCTGCATATGAACTCAAATCTTACACTGAATCGCCAACAAACCCTCAGTTTTCACCAAGATGTTGATAAAAAGTGACAATTTAAAGTATTTGCTCAGTACCCAAGTTTGAAAGTAAAAATTAGCGTAGAACAGAGTGTACCAATTAACAACCAGGAGGGTGGATCCTCTCCTGTTATCCTGGACCAGTTTTTATTAAAGGATTCCTGGAATGAGATCCACATATTCCAAGTAGACTGGAAACACTCATGTCCTAATCCATTTTGTACTGTTGAAACCACTTCATTGGACGTGTTGCAATAGCAAACCCCTCCCCCCCCGAGTTAGATTAGTGTTTACACATTTTATTTCTCAGTTATTTAATATTTAATGTTTTCCTTAATACTCAAGTGATGTTTGTCTCTAGTGTTCTAATGTAGCACAAATCCTATGTAAAATCATACTATGTATTTTTGACATTAATGTTGAAATCCAAAATATATGCACAAGTCTTTAATTTTGTGTGATGTGTTTTAAGTACTATTCATTTAATTTATTGAAAATGAGAATGAACTGTTGAGCTTCTTTAAGATTAACGCACTATGCAAGCATGTGTACTTTTTATATCTCCCAGGTTTAGTTTTTACAGCACCGCATCCAGGTTGCTGTCTCACATACTAGTCCTGTAACATGCTCTTTTGGCAGTGCAACGTGGACTAAGCTGCTTCACATTCCCTTTGCAAGTTCATATCATTATGCCTATTCATATTACTTCTAGAACTCCTTATTCCCAAAACAGTTCTATTTTTCCTTAATTCCTACTACAGAGGCTTTACATTAAATTGCTGTCCCATGCTAGATAACTTTTGCAAATTGTTATAAAGAATATGTACTTTGAAAACAAATTAGTATTTATATTGTAAATATATGCAAAAAAAACAAAGAAATGTGTATTTGGCTTTTATTTTTAGATGAGATGTTCATGTGATTGAATGAATTTCTGGTAGCCATCAGATAGTTTCCATTCTAGCTTTACAGTGGACAAGAGAGAAAGGAAGACGTCTTGAGCCTCTTCCCCAAAGAAATTTAATCGTATTCTTGCTCAGGGTCATGATGGAAAGCATTTGGCAACTAGTAAAACCACTGAGGAAGGGAACTTGACTGAGTGCCTCAAAAGTCCTCCCTCCATCCCCCTTAAAAAGAAGAATGGTTTTAGATGTTTGTACAGGGACAGTGAGCAACAACAGATCAGGTAACAAGGCACAGATACTGGGAATACTGGTACAAAGCTGCAAGTGCAGGTTAGAGAATACGTACTACTCAAGTAGGCCAAACCAAGAGACCTGGGAGTCCAGAAACAGGTGACTGCTTTGGAATTTGGGAGACCCAAGATAATGGATAGACTATTCAAGGGAAATCAGACCAGTGATGAGTAGGTAGCCTCAGGCTGTGCAGGCCAGCAAGAAGCCTCTTATAAATATTTTTTAAAATACTTGCTGAGGCACCTGGTGTCTCAATCAGTTGAGCATCTGACTCTTGATTTCGGCTTGGGCCATAATCCCAGGGTGTGGGATGGAGCCCACATCCAACTCCCTGCTATGCATGGAGCCTACTTAAGATATTTTCTCTCTCTCCCCCTTCCCCCATTCCCTGACCAAAGTAAATATTGACAATTTTGAATGAACCTTGGAAAATACCAAGTAGTTAAACCATCAAAATGCTTTTCTTAAAAAAATAAAAGAGCGCCTGGGTGGTTCAGTCAGTTAAGCACCTGACTTGAGCTCAGGTCATGATCTCACAGTTCACGAGTTCAAACCCCATATCGGGCTCTGTACTGACAGCTCAGAGCCTGGAGCCTGCTGTAGATTCTGTGTCTCCCTGTCTCTCTGCCTCTCCCCTGCTCATGCTCACTCTCTCTCAAAAAATAAACATTAAAAAATTAATAAAAGTTATTCTTTGAGCTCTTCAGTAACCCCAAAATTAGTGACATATGTTGGATGCGGGTGTCTTCTTATGTGGATACCTTACTGTAACCTTTCTAGACTTATTTCTAGCACATATTTTTCTTGTTTTTGGGTATCTTAAGATTTCAAGAAGATGATTGAAACATCTGGTTGGATTCTGTATCCTTGCTGGCAAGTTTGTGCAAGGGAAACATGCTGGCATTTTGTCCCTCTTCTTCTTAGGGTCTTTTATGCCCATGCTGTTTTTTCCGTTTGAGGTATGGTGACCCAGCACCTACCTGCTCTCACTTGCCCTGGCACCATCTTTTTCATAATAGTTCTTTTCCTACCCTTCTTTTGTCAAAGGCAGAGACTTTACCACCTCTTTGTATTTACCAACCATGTCACTAGATTGAGTGTTGGCATGCAGGTAAATATACCAGCAGACAACCAGTTCCCCTATGGTAGGTAATGGAGATTTCCTCATTTACCACAGGGTCACTTGACAGTTCTGTAGACTAACATAATCATACTGATAATTTGCTTTAAAAAGGAGCTCTAGGTCATAAACAATCTGTAGAAAGTCTTTGGAAATTTTCTTCTCAGGTGAGAATTAAAAATAGTAAGTGATGAAATGGGGACTGAAAGGAAGGTATCCATAAGAAGATTGCCTTTTACTGCCATTTTCCCCCACCAGGTCTTCATCATTCCCAGCATGAAAGAAAGGAACGCATTTCTCTTTCAAGGCTTTATTCTAAGGATCTTCCCTCTTAATTAGTTTTGTGAATGAAGTGGTGATACTTTTTCAACCTTAATTTTAGAAATTCATGCAATACATGTTCATTATAAAATTTTTCACACTATAATTATGTGAATATGAAAGTCCCTTTCTCTGTTCACCCTTGTAGCTATCATTTTACAGAGGTGGTCACTGTTAAAATTTTGGTATTTGACATTCCATATGGTCTACTAGACCTAGGAAAACGGTGTCAGTCTAGATGGGAAGAAGGCTTTTCATCATGGTAGGAATTCATTCTCAGTTCCTAAAACTATATGTGCATTGGAATCAGTCCCTTTTACTCTATCGTGGATCATCTATGAAAAAGATGTCCTTTCTAAAAATTTTTATTATGGAAGTATAGTTGACAAGATACATATTTTAAACTTGGACACTGGGAGGAGGAAGAGAACATGTTGAATGCCTACTATGAATGTGCCAGGCACTGTAAACAATTTATATGTTATTTAATACTTATAGGCATACTGCAGAGAGTGTAGATGCTCTATAATGAAAGAAAAGGAAGCTTGAAGAGCTTGCCCAAAGTCTCACTGTTAGAAGAATCAGGAATCAAGTCTGAGTTAAAGCTTATGTCTTTTCCACCTTACTACATGGGCATTTTGCCTCTTTTTCCATCCTTTCTTCCCCTAATATTTATGCCCTGGCCTGGTATAAAATATACTTTTCATCAATATCCTTGGCAATAAACCTTATAATTTACATGAGATAAGTGAGATATATAAGGCAATGCCTATTAATCATTAGGGGAAAAAAGACTTAAAAGGACTTTAAGAAGGAAGGAATGTCCTAAACCAACTCAAAGGCCATTCAACTTAGTATACTGTCAGGAGGCATGCAAGTAAAGTTGAGGGAAAGTTGAGAAACACATTGTGGCAAATATTTTATGAGACTTAAAAGGTTTAAAGTTTGTGAAGTCTCTTCTAGACCCCACTGTTCATCATTCTTTTTAATTCATTCAAAAAATTTTTGTTTGAATTTTCAGTTCATATAAAGATCTCTCAGTCCCTAGGAAAGTGGCATCTTCCAATTTCTAAATTCCATTGCCAATACTCGAGTGGTTGAAACTGCTCTCTACAGTTATCTGACCTGTATTACCTACCTATTCAGGTAATCTTTGTTCCCTGGGCTTAGCTCTCAGAAATCACCATTTATCCTCGGGGGTTGTGGTACTCACTACCTCACTTGGCTTTCTATGTGGATCTTCCAGGCTCTTCCTTATCTTCCTTTCATTAAAAATACATTCTGTTCTTGGGGCACCTAGCTGGCTCAGTCTGAGGAGTATGCAACTCGATCTCAGGGTTGGGAGTTTAAGCCCCACACTGGGTTTAGAGACTACTTAAAATCTCTAAAAGATGCGCTGGTACCACCTTCCTCAAGCATACCTGGGCCAATGAACCAGTGCTGGTTGCATCCATCGAGGCCTCACTACAATTCTGCCCACCCTTCGCCCCTTCATATGCAACCATGACTGATCAGGCCACATCCTACACCTATCAAGTGACCCTCTGAGATGATGGGGACATGCCCGACATGCCCAGCCACCCCCAGGACCCCAGAGTCCAAGCTCGGAGTGGCTGAAGAAATTGTGAGCACCTCTGGTGACAGAGGGGAGGCCCTCTTCACTCTTGCCAATAGAATGTGAAACACAACCACAGGGGGGTAAAAGCATTCTGTTCTTGATCCTTGCTACAATATCAGCACTGATATACATGGATTTCCTCTCTCAGCTGCTTGAGGAATGCATGGGATAGGACATTATCTCCTTGACTCATATAAACTCTTGAGCTAGGGTATCTAAACCTCTAAAAGACTTCTGGGTTTTTTGTTTTGTTTTGTTTTTTGTTTTTTTAAATCTTTTATACACCTACCAAGTTCCAAGCCTGAAAAATCTTGTGCAGGTGTGAATCAGATCACCAGGGGGAGCTTTGGTTAAACATGAATACTTGAACCTTGCCTCAGAGTTAATGAAGATCTCTGATAATAGGATTTCTCAGTGATTCTAATCCCTGTGGCTAATTAAATTAAAATGAAATAAAATTTAAAATTCAGTTTCTCAGTTGTACTAGTCACATTTCAAATACTTGATAGTCAAATATAGGTGGTAGCAATTATATTAGCACCGATATAGAATTTTTTTTAAAATTTTTTTAAATGCTTTATTTCTAGGAGAGAGAGAGAGACAGCGTGAGCAGGGGAGGGTCAGAGAGAGAGGGAGTCACAGACTGAAACAGGCTCCATGCTCTGAGCTGGCAGTCAGCACAGAGCCCGACACGGGGCTCAAACCCACGAACTGCGAGATCATGGCCTAAGCGAAAGTCGGACGCTTAACCGACTAAGCCACCCAGGCGACCCTAGAATATTTTCATCATCACAAAAAGTTCTCTTGCAGAGAACTGATCTGGAATATATAGATGGCAGTTGAAGCTATGAGGTAGAAGTGATCTGGAGAGTGTAAACCTTGAAAAAGAAGAGATCTAAGGACAGAATTGTTGGAATCCTCTCTTTAAGAGGCAGGTAAAGGGGTGCCAGGGTAGTTCAGTCAGTTAAGCATCTGATTCTTGGTTTTGGTTCCTGTTATGATTTTGCAGCTTGTGGATTCTAGCAGCTCAGAGCCTACTTGGGATTCTCTCTCTCTCCTTCACTCTTTGCCCCTTCCCTGTTCTTTCTCTCTCTCTCTCTCTCTCTCTCAATAAATAAATAAATAAACTCTAAAAAAAACAAAAGAGGCAGGTTAAGACTCAACAAAGGAGATTAAGAGGGGATGGCCAGAGAAGTAGGAGAGATTTAGAGAGTAGTATCCTAAAGGTCAGGAGAAGTCAGTTTTGAAAAACAGAATTCTGGTGAACAGTGTGCAATTTTAAACCTTAAGGAAAATGGTTAATAATGCAGAGGAGTGTTACTCAAAGAATGTTATCTCAGGTCGCCACAATGGGGCACTCACCTTTGTAAATTCCTCATTGACCAAAGTCTCCCTCCCAGAAATTCAATCTTGCCCTCATGTGAGTGTCACTCATGTGAGTGGCACAGAATCTCTATCCAAGATCATATACACTGATTTTATATATATATATGTGTGTCTCAGATTTTAACTCAAGCTCGCAAATGCATTGATATAGGATATATACCAGAATGCCAATTTATTATAAAAATGCAACTGTTAGACACTTCAGTTAGCTTAACTAGTGCATTTTCCTTTCTCCCTATTGTTTGCTGTGAAGGGAAGGCAAATTTTCAGTAGGTTGCTTTGTGAGTATGGAATGAGAACAAATATGTTGTTGATCTTAAGTTCTCAGCTGGACCAGCTTAAAGCACTCTCAAGGGATACCTTTGTCAAAGAGTTAGCATCTTGAATTATCCTATTGTAAGTACTTGCTTGCCTGACAAACCTCTTCCTTCTTTTCTACAAAAGGAGTGCAGTGTAACACTTGGCTTTTCAAGTTGCAATCCCCATGCAATTCTTCCTGTCTGAAATTCTTCCTAGGAAACTCTGGTTGAGTTTTTTGCTGGTTTCTAAATTCCCGCAAGACTGCATTCATTATCTGCTGCTTTTTACTAGTTTCACTCTTAGAGGGCAGTCCTATTCCGAAGTTTCTGAGAAACTCTTCATTGGAATCAATCACCCTGCACAGTATTGCCAGTAGCTATTTCAGATGTTGATTATTATGAGGATAAAATGTAAAGCCAACTGATTTGGTAGTTAAGAAAGTCATTGGTGGCAGGGGTTTCAGTAAAGTTGTGGGAGTGGACCTCCAGGAGTGGACAAATGAATGGAAATTGAATTATTTCGTCAGATATTTATTGAACATCTAGGGAATGCTGGGCTCTGGGACTGAAACATAAGCAAATATGGACGAGGCCCTTGCCCTGATGTGGCTTATTTGAGTAGGAAGGTGTCTTTAATGATACGTCTAATGGTACAGTGTGTGTTGTGAAGGGCCATACAGAGATGGGAAGGCATTTAAGAAGTGAATCTAACCTAGGGTAGTGGCTCAGGAAAAGCCTGAGGTGACGGTGCAGAATTTGGGATGTGAAAGATGAATCTGGTTAGCAAAGGGGAGCAGGAAGAGGCTTCTGGAGGAAGTAGCACAGAGCTTTGAAGCGCCCCCCCCCCCCCAAATTATGCTTGATTACACTGCGGGGAGCGAGTAGGAGAACGGCACGAGGCGAGTCCAGGAAAGTAGAAATAGTGAAGTTCTCAGAACCGGCAGGAAAGGGCGGGGACAGGCGGCTCCACTTATAAACTACAATTCCCAGGAAGCATCTGGCAGACGGATGTGAGGTGAGGCGCGAGCCGCGACCTTTGAAGGAAGAAAGGAAGTGCTTCGGCGTCGCAGAGCCGGAGAAGCGGGGTAAGGTAGGCAGGGGCGCGGTGCGGGCCCGGCTGCGGGGCCGCGGCGAGCTGCAGTTGCCGGCCGCCGAGCGCGGCGAGGCTCCGTGTCGTCATAAGGCGGCGGCCATTTTCGCGGGCGGAGGCGGCCCGAGCGGGCGCTCGGAGAGCGGGGGCGGGCGGGCCTGAGGCGGTGCGGCGGCCGGGCGGCCCCGGCCACCCGGTAATCTTGTCCTCTCCCGGCGTCTCGTTTGCAGAGGGAGCACTATGTCCGCGGAAGTCCCCGAGGCAGCCTCCGCGGAGGAGCAGAAGGTGAGTGTGCACGGGAAGTGGTCCCGGGGGCTCGGAAGGCCCAGAGGCGAGCTTGCCGCGGGCGGAGCCTGCCGGGCGGCCTGCTCCCGCCGCGTGCGGAGGGGCGCGCCCGGAGTCGGCCCGCTGCGCTTGCTGCGGAGACCTGGAGCTGCCTGGACGCCTCGGCCGTGAGGGCCGAGCTCTCCCAGATCTGCAGCCCGCCTGACTGGTGATTGGCGCCCGCGTGGTGGGAGTTTGCACATTGTCCGCGTCTTGCCTGAGACTCGCCTTTTCTAGCGCCTCGGTGTGTCGCCTTTTTCCTTACACTCCACTGTACATGCGAGCTCAGGACTCCGTTTTTGCGGTGGAACGTGAGTTTTTCCATGTGCCTCACTTGGCGTAGGAAGTTTAATTTTTCTCTTGAAGAACTAACTCTTCAGCTACTAGTATTGTCGGCATGCTTTTAACTCCAGAGGCTGTATCTCGTGTTAGGGCGGTGAGTTAGACCTGGGCTGGCCTTTCCGATCCTGTCCTTGTTGGCCGCATAACCTTGGTCAGTCGCTAAACTCTTTAGTTTCCAATTTCCTCATCTCTCAAATGATAATACTTGCTTTGTCTGCTTGTTGTGAGGCTTAAATGACGGGGGTAACTTACAATATTTATTTAGCACACTGTGTGCTCAGAAATATGAGCCACTGAGAACCGCATATGGTACTTGACTGAAAATCAAATGCTTGGAATTGAAAATTTTTTACCAACTTAGTTGACCTGGATTTTTGTAGCAACAGGAATATTTTGTACACTCACTTGTAATCTTCAGATGTAGGAAAATATTTCACAAATCAGTATGATTCGAATTAAGAATATTAAGACTTGGTTTTGTCTGTGCTAGTTCTTACCCCTTCCACCATTATTATTTCTGCAGCTCTACCCACCTAGGTACTTGTGGCTGGCTTACAAAGGCCATATCTTGTTTCTTAAATTGTTTATGGAGAGTTACCAGCACCTTTCCTTGAAAAATCAGACAGCATTATAAATAGGATTTGGTCTAGTACTTGGACTTTGTAAAGGCATCTGCTTCATGTTCTGCCCATGCTCCTAAACAGGTTGGAAATTTGATTAGTGTATTAGTGTTTTAAACCCACTCCATACGTTCTTACCATGATAACTTTTCTTCAGTTGAATGGTTCTCTTACATTGCCTGTAAATATTTAAAAAAAGAAGAAAGCAATTGCATAGATAATAGGCCAGTTTACTGTATTATTCAGGATTATTCCAAGGAAAATTATGTTCGGTATTTTTCACACTTTACAAAAACATGGGCTTATAGGACAAAAAAATATAGTTTAAAGATTACAATCCTAACTATAACATGAATTATCAGTTATTTATTGAAAAACCTTTATTGCGGTGTTCATAATTGCCTGGGATTTAAGAACCCCCAAAAAACAACAAATCCATGTCTGTGCTATCTTGTCCTAAATACTGAAATCAACCTCAGTTTTGACTTCTGATGTACAGTGGTGTGCTTTGTAGGTTTTTTTTTTATGAGATTTTTAGTGTGTTGCCAAAGTGTAAAGTGTTGATTTCTACAGGCAGATGGTTTTACTTGGAACAACCTAATATTATGCTTAACAATATTAAACCTGTTTGAACGTTTTCATAAAGGTCTATATTAAAATTTTAACTCCAGTCCTTTTGTTTTAGGTCTGTTGTCATTAATACCAAAGTGTGTTGGTAATATAATGTCCCTTCTTGAATTAGGGATTGGCTGTAGATGTTAAGTGTCCCGTAGCATAGATACCATCCCTAAACATGAGGAGAATGTGCAGAGTCACTTCTGTGTTCCTATGGGCCAAATCACCTGTTTCTTCTATTTTGGAAGAATAGTTAGATGACCTAAAAAATAGGATTATTCTCCGTGTACCCAGTTGACCTTTCAATTAAAGCCAAAGTATTCAGCTAAAATAGCTTTAGTTTTATGGTACGTTGGCCTCTGAAAAGTTTAGTGAGGTAAATAGATGAGACTGCCTGGAGTAAGAGGTATTTCTCTGAGTAGTTCATGCCCCTTGTTAAGAGAAGAAAGCTGTATGGACCACTTTTTTATTGGGATATTAAATATGTATAAACATGAAAATAAGTATAAACACCTATCTCTTTAGCAATGCTTTAAAATTAAAATGGGTCGGACTCCTCCGTGGCTCAGTCAGTTGAGCATCCCACTTCAGCTCAGGTCACAGTCTCACCAGTTCCTGAGTTCAAGCCTCATGTCTGGCTTTGTGCTGATAGCGCAGAGCCAGCTTTGGATTCTCTGTCTTCTCTCCCTCCCCCTCCCCCTCCCCCCCCCCCCCCCCCCTCCCCTCCCCTCCCTTCCCTCCCCCACTGGTGTGCTCTCGTCCTTTCGCTCTCTCGTGCTTTCACGCGCTCTCTCTCTCTCTCTCTGTCCCTCTCTCGCTCTCAAAAAATAAACATTGAGGCGCCTGGGTGCACATTCAGTTAAGTAACTGACACTTGGTTTTGGGACTCAGGTCATGATCTCACTGTTCTGGGTTCGAGCCCTGTGTTGGGCTCCGCACTGGAAGTGCAGAGCCTACTTGGGATTCTCTCTCTGCCCCTCCCCTGCTTGCTCACATTCTGTTGCAAAAATAAACATTTAAAAAAATAAGGCACCTGGTTGGCTCAGTTGGTGGAGCATGTGATTTTTGATCTTGGGGGTCGTGATTTGAGCCCAGGTTGGACAGAGATTACTTAAAATTTATTTTAGATTAAGACAGATACAGACAAAATTAGTGTAAATTATTCATTGTGGCATAGTATTTTGCTTAAAGTAAATTTCCAACATATTGAGAATGGTAGCAATTGTTAAATGCTAGGAACATTTTAAGTATGGCATAAGTATGGCAAGCCTGCTCCCCACGGTCATGTGATGATTCAGTTGTCCTTTTTTTCTTTTTTTTTTTTTAATGTTTATTTTTGAGAGGGAGAGACAGCACGAGTGGGGGAGGGGCAAAGAGAGACGGAAAACAACGCAGAATCCAAAGCAGGCTCCAGGCTCTAGCCTCTGAGCTGTCACCACAGAGCCCTGCACACAGGGCAGAAACCCATGAGCCATGAGATCATGACCTGAGTTGAAATCAGGCACTTAACTCACTGAGCCACCCAGGCACCCCTCTGTTGTGTTTTTTTAGGGTAATCTGTGATCATTTAACTCTAAGAACAAAAATACATCATTTACATTTTAAATTCAACTCTTTTCTTTTCTCACTCTTCTGGACAATTGGAGTAGTACTGCTCAGTCTCTGTCATGAATGAAAGCTGAAATGGAAATATGTAGCGAGTGCTTAGACATGAGATAGCAATTCATATGTGCTGGTGTATACTTATATTTTTTCTTATAGATTATCAATGAAGTGAAGGCATTAAAAATTTTTTTTAGCAGAGACCTCGTGGATCTATCACCTGTGAATTCCATTTTGAATAACACTCAGCTCTGTCAGACATGTGTGCATTCTTGTCCTGGCGTGAGAAGATGCATAGTGGAGACTTAAAACACATAATTCTATTTTCATTGTGAACATCTTAAAGTCATGGACTCTCCTTTATTTATCTTTTCTCCCATAGCTCCTATCTTACCTGATTCATTCCATTCATCTCCTTGTTCAGAAAATGTTGGTTGAATGAATTTTTCTCAAATTTTCAGTTGAAACCATTGCCAAAGTACTATCTTAACACAAATCACAAAGCTTATACTGCACCTTCAAAGGGGGAAGGATAGACTATAGTAATATAAAAACCTTTGTTTAGGCCTACTTAAGAAATCTGAGAGAGTGTAAAGGAATGTATATATGCATATATATTCATATGTATTGCTTTTAAGTTTTTTAAAAAGATCTCAAGAGCAGGTTTTCTAGAGATTTTACTACAATATTGATCAAATTAAGTTAGTAAGATGTCTTGGAAGAAGCTAACACAAGTGGGGCTCCCAACGGAAACATTTTTGTCAGTTTAAAAGATAATGCTTGGTGCTTTTGAGAGTAGTGGAAAAGGAAGAGAACTATTAGGTCCATATGTCATCACTAAAGAGTGGGTACAAACTGCTTTCCCATTTTCCCAGCTTTTACAAAATTGCAGTTAGTGTTGGCATTTTCTGTTGGTAACTAAAAGCTTTAAGAGGATTTTTGATGTTGTTTTATTTATTTAGAGAGAGAGAGTGTGCGAGCAGGGGAGGGGCAGAGAGGGAGAGAGAATCCCAAGCAGCCTCCATACTGTCAATGCGGAGCCCAATGAAGGGCTCAAGCGCATGAACCCCGGAACCATGAGATCATATGAGACCTGGGCAGAAGTCAAGAGTATGGTGCCTAACCAACTGAGCCACTCAGGTGCCCCTCAAGAGGGTTTTTAATTTTAATTTTTAAGCCATAATTTGCTGGTTTGGTTTGTGTGCAACCCTTGAATCCTAACAATCTAGAAGTAAACCTCAGAAAAGTTTTAAAATCTTTCTAGTTGCTATTTATCAAATGTGCTGCATGCACAGCATTGTTTTAGGCTTGCCTCTGTGTCTGCTACCATAACATATTTCAAAGATAAGCTAATAGTGAAACTGTCAGGTGTTTGGAAAGTTTCTTAGCTTTATTGAAACAACGGGAGTACATTGTGTTCATTCATTAGGCTTTTTATTGAACACCTGTTAAATGCCAGGCACTGCGCAAGCAGCAAGGACTTAATTGGAACACAGTGTTTTCCCCTTAGAGATCGATAACAGTTCTGATACCTTACTGGCAATATCCCAAAGGATTTGTTGGCTTTCGTTAATCTTTTCTACTTATTAATCAATCAGTGCATCAGTGAACATATTGCTGAGCAGATAGAGAATTTGCTTAGAGTGATCAGATTTTTATTGCTGATATTGCTATGTAGCATCTCTGTTGAAAGTGGAAAAGTGGTATCAGTCATTCATACTTATTATCAGTCCATGACATAATAATCCTTAATTGTTTGAATGTTCTTTATATATATGTTTTTATTCCCTATACCCCACCTACTCAACAAAAAAGGACATCTAATATGTTTTAGTAGACTAATTCACAAAAATACAAGTGCCTAAACAATAAATGTTAGGCTATGTGCTAAGTATAGAGTATATAATGAAGATAAATGTACTTAAGAAGATAACCTTCATTTAAAATATTGTTTTTAAGTATTTTTTTGTATATTATATGCATATATCTTTGTTATGACAATCCTGGGTTTCAGCTTCCCCAGTTTGTAGCCTATGGTGAAATGTTCTGCAATTGTAATGATCCTTTTTCTACTCTCCTCCTTACCAAAGGTATTGTCAGCATAGAAACCACTTAGCTGAGTGAATCTACTCACATTGGAGCATCTGCAGTAACATTGCTTTGTGACACAAAAGTGTCTTGGAGAATAAAATTTTGAAAACAGAGTAGAGGTTTTTTTTTTTTAATTTATTTATTCTGCGAGAGAGAGGGAGAGAGAGAATCCCAAGCACGCAGAACCTGATGCAGGGCTTGAACCCACAAACCCATGAAATTATGACCTGAGCTGAAATCAAAAGCCGACGCTTAACTGATATAGCCACTCAGGGACCCCCAGATTTGAATTTTGGTTAAAATACTTCCTGGTTAAGATGGTCATTTCTCTATTTTGTTGATCCCCTCTATTGTATTGGCTTTTTATTTCGTTAACGTCTGCTTTTTATTTTCTCATATTCTCTTTTGGTTCTGTTCTTTAACTACTAAATTTGGATATATAACTCATTGACTTTTAGTTTTCTTTTTTAATATGCGCCCTTAAGGGACATTTGTTGAATCCTACAAGTTTGGTAAGTATAGAATTTTTATCATTGAGTTCCATGTTATTTTTTATTCCCATTATTCTTCTTTAACCATGAATTATTTTAGTAATTTGTGTTTTTAAGCTTATATACATTGCAGTTTTATTTATTGAGGGCGGGGAGACACAGAATCTGAACAGGCTCCAGGCTGCAAGCTGTCAGCACAGAGCCCAACATGGGGCTCGAGCTTGAATTCATAAACTATGAGATCATGACCTGAGCCACAGCTGGATGTTTAACTGACTGAGCCACCCAGGCGCCCCTATGCACATTAGAGTTTTAATGAGTTAAGCTATTTTAGTTTCCTAATAGGGATATATGAATTTTTTTATTGTTGGCCTTTGATCTTGTGAATTACAGTCATAGATGGTGGTCTGGATGAAATTGTTAAGACTTATTTCATAGCCTATTATTTGGTCAGTTTTTCCATTGTGCTTGAGAAGAATATATATTTCCTAACTGGGTACAGAAATAAAATCTGATATCTTGACTACTTTGTCTTTTTCACTTATCAATTTTTGAGGAAAGCGTGTTGAAATCTGTGCTGATAGACTTGTCATTTGTTAGTGTAATTCAGTCAATTTTTTCTTTATATCTTTGGAGGCTTTTTATTAGAGGCATGAATATTTAGATTCTCTGCATCCCTAATAATAATTTTTGGCACCCCACTTTTTTTTCCTTTTTTTTTTTCTTGATCTCCCAGGTTTTTGGGTTTTTTCCTTCATGATTAATTTTTCTTCCATTTTATCTCTACTGTTAGTATGGACATTACATACTTCATTTCTGTTATGTAATTGATTCCCCTTGAAATTTTATCATACTTTCTTAATTAAACAAAATGTTACATTAATATCACATATCCTTTCCAAATGATGTGGACCATAGAACACTTAAACTGTGTTACATAGTACTTTTGTATTTATTTATTTGTTTGTTTCTAACGTAAACTCTCCTGTTGAAGGGCTCAAACTCAAAACCCTAAGATCAAGAGTTGCATGCTGTACCAACTGAGCCAGCCAGCCTCCCCTTTTGTTTGTTTTCCTTTTGTTTTATTTAACCTCACATATTAAGACATTAAAACTTGAAAAGCGAGTGTGTTGATTATATCTCAGCAAAGCTGGGGGCAAAATTATTAAAGTGACTTGTCAGTATACATTAATGTATTCCAATTTCTTTGCTATTTCTTACCTTTGAAAAAAAATTTTTTTTGATGTTTATTTACTTTTGAGAGAGAGACAGAGACAATGTGAATGGATGAGGGACAGAGAGAGGGAGACAAAATCCAAAGCAGGCTCCAAGCTCTGAGCTGTCAGCACAGATCCCAGCATTGGGCTCAAGCATGATCCATGAAATCATGACCTGAGCCAAAGTCGGACACTTAACTGACAGAACCATCCAGTCACCCCTCTTTGCTATTTGTTTCTATATCTCAGACCTTTTTCAAGATTTATTTTCATTCTAGCTGAAATAAATTTTTTAGGAGTTACTTTGAAAGATGTCCCAAAACATGGAATCACACCAAATTCTCTGTGACCTTTTCCATTTTTTAACATGGCTGTAGGGATAAATTGCTTATGTTACCTGATTTTATTGACTAGCTTCCTGCCTGGACAGTATAAACCACTTTGGGTATTTCACACAGAAAGAGATGCGATTTAGGGAATTAGCTTACAAGTTATTAGAAGGGGATGCAGGGATAAAGGGGGAAGACAATGTTTCTACAGGTGAGAGATTATAGAAAGTTGTTGATTCTGCACAAGTGGGCACTATTCTAGCCCACCATCCCCTACACATACTCTCATGGAACAGCTGTACTAGCCCCTTATGATCTGCTTGAGGCCCTCCTGCAGGAGCTCATGGGCTATTGTTGATGTTCACATTGTTGGTGGCTCATCAGGAACAGAGTGGATTTTTTCTCTCATGCTTTTTAATCTGTGTAGTTGGCCGTTAGCAGAACCTAATCGGAGTTCAGTCTGGGAAAGGTAGTTTCAGGCTTCTAGCAATGTTTCAGAGAAGTGTTTCAAAGAAGGGTAAGTGTTGGCTGAATGCCAGTGGACGGTCTGCCACCTGACGTGTTATTTATAATTCACTCTACAAGATCCAGCCATTTCAACTTGCTTGTCAGTAAGGTCTTTTAACTATACATTGGCAAAAGGTTAAGAATGTTTCTGTATGATCCGTGAAAAGTGTTGTAGATTTGTTGATGGTATATACTCTGTTTTAAAAATACAGCTTTGGTCATATTTTTCCCCCTTTTGGTGGTAAATGCAGCTGAAATTCTAAATCCAGCTACAAAATTGCAGCTAGCAGGCACTTAACCTTGTGCTATGTATTGGGCAAGAACGTTCAATGATTTTGTTTTTTCTAGGACACGTAGATCCATTCTAAACCTAAATGGTACTTCTGTAAATGCTGTTTGTCCACACGTTTTTATAGTAAACTAATTCGATTTAATTGAACGTAATATGTATATTATATATAAACATATACGTGAAAGTATTCTTTATTAAGAAAATAAGGGAGTGCCAGATATGATGGTATATTGTGTTTAACTTTCCCCCCCTCTCTTACATAAAACAAGGGAAACCTGCAGAAACACTGGAAAATAGGGACAGTTGCTACCTCTATACCAGAAATGTTAAGGAATTTCTCTTAGATGTAAGACAAATCAAATCAAACACAGGAAGTGGAGAGTCTTTATTCCCAGGCCCAAGAAAGCTGGATGGTTTTAGCAGAAATGTAGAACTCTTGTTGACATTCTTTAATTTGAATGTGCGAGAGGGGGCCCTGGGTGGCTCATTTAAGTATCTGACTTCAACTCAGATTTGTGGGTTTGAGTCCAGCATTGGGCTCTCTGCTGACATCTCGGAGCCTGGAGCTAACTTCAGATAAACATTAAAAAAAAAATTTTTTTTAATGTTCAAGGACTCAAAGGCTATAATCAAGTTATAGTCCTTTTCAACTAACATCCAAATTTCACGGTTATCGAGCTTAGAAAATAGAACTGTACAGAAGGACCCAAGAGTAGGTTCCTTCTTGCAGTTCCCTCTGAGTAGCACCACTGTGAATACAGCTGGACAGGTTGCAGTGACCCCGCCCATCTTCTTGCACTAAACTGGTAACCTTAAATTTACAATATTTCTCTAGCTTTTATGATGAATTCAATGTAGTCATACCTTACATAAGGGTTAGATTCCAAAGTTAGTAAGGCAGGAATAGCATTTAACTAAATTTACTCTTGAAAAACCGCAACGAAGTCATAATCATAGTGGAAACAGCCCCATCAATTCTCAGTAAGACAAGTAGTCACTTTTTTAATCCAGTGGCTGATTTTTCAGTTGATTGACTGCTGAGGTAGTAGACTTGTATGTAGGGACTCAGTTTTTAAATACTAAGTTGATAAACAGAACATTGATATGCTTAAACTCTGAAAGAGGCCCAGGATTGAGATCATCATGGGAACGGCAGGTTTGCCTCACACACCTCACACTTGAGCTCTCTGGGGCATATTCTTGAATGGAATGACTGGCAGAATCACCACTAATACTATTTAGAGTCTCTATCTCTGATGGCATAGTTGAATTTTGTGTACATCAAGTGAGGTGATGTCTTAGACTGGAAATCTAAATAGATGCATGAAACTATAGCATAAAAGGAAGATAGAACACTTGAAGCAGAAAGGAGCATACATATAAAGGAAGCCCCACAGAAAAAGTATATTTGATAGCAGTTTTAATCTCAAAATCCTCTAAGACTAAAAATGAGAAGATGTAGTAACAGATGAAGATGCCAGTCAAGATGAGGGAAATACTGACGATATATAAGGTGAACAGAGCTGATTATAAAGCATGTGTGAATGTAATTTTGAAAAATAAATGCAAAATTCATGTCATTTTGGGCATAAACAACTTGCTGTACAAGAACAGTAGCCTTGACATTTATGGATATAACATTCCTGCTTTTTTTTTTTTTTAAATGTTTTATTTATTTATTTCTAGGAGAGAGAGAGACAGCATGAGCAGGGGAGGGTCAGAGAGAGAGGGAGTCACAGACTCTGAAACAGGCTCCAGGCTCTGAGCTGGCAGTCAGCACAGAGCCCGACGCGGGGCTCGAACCCACGAACCGCGAGATCATGACCTGAGCGAAAGTCGGACGCTTAACCGACTAAGCCACCCGGGCGCCCCAATAACATTCCTGCTTTTTGACATTTGTAAATAATCTGGAGGAATCAAGATATGCAAAGGTGTATGATTTTGCCTAGCTGGTATGCAGAAAAGGGTCTTTTAGCTGGAAGATGTACCTTGCCGTTGCCCAGCATCACCTATTAGGGCAACTTGTTTTTCTTGATTCATTCTTTCTTCTCAGTATTTACCACAAAGTCATAAACATTGCTTCCCCTTAAAATATGGCTCTTGGAAAGAAAGTAGGCAGTATCAAGACTGGTGTTAAAAATGAATAGGCTTAGGTGGAGGCCTCTTGGCTCTGCCACCACTTCGTGCCCCAGGTGGGGAGACCACATGCCCTTGGAAGGGGGAATGAAGAGAAGTTGAGAAGAGGAGAAAGAATGGAAAGAGACAGTACCTTTTTCAACTTGACAAATAGTTTCTGTTGACCGTGAAGAGGTGACAAAGACACCCCACTTCCTCCAGAGTCTGCAGATGGGATCTTGGGAAAACTGACAAAAGTCAGGACAAGAGAAATGTCCCTTCTTAAATGCCTCATACCATATACAGACCTATTTTAGATGGATATCTACTCCCATCTTTACCACCACCTCCTGAAATGAGAGACAACTGAAAGGACTGACCTCTTCCCAGGACTGAGGCTGGTTTAGTGAGTTACTTATCTATAAAGATGGAGGGGCCCTGAAAAAACTGAACAAATAGGCCCTGCTGTTTTCCTCTATTTACCACTCTCACGTCATACTCCTTTTGTCTTATTGTGTTTTTTCTCTGTACTTTTGATCAAACCTAGTATAAAAATCAGGTTTAACTGTTTCTTTAGTCTCCCGTATCACATAAAATTTATATTAAATTCTTTATGCTTAAAAAGAAACGTGAATAGGCTTAGGGGTTCTTGGCTGGCTCAGTCTGAAGAGCATGCAACTTTTTTTTAATGTTTATTTGTGAGAGACAGAGTATGAGCAGAGGAGGGACAGAGAGAGAGGAAGAGACAGTAATCAGAAGCAGGCTCCAGGCTCTGAGCTTGTCAGCACAGAGCCTGTTGCCAGGTTCGAACCCATGAAGTGGGAGATCATGACCTGAGCTGAAGTTGGACACTTAACCAACTGAGTCATGCAGGTGCCCCAGGCATGTAACTCTTGATCCTAGGGTCATGAGTTCAAGCCCCATATTGGTTGTACAGATTACATTAAAAAAAAAAAAATGAATAGGCTTAAAATATTTACAGTCATTTATTTTACATGTAAAATGTGTTTTACAGAAAAACACATTTTTGATAAAGGATGGGATCTTTGACATGAGCAGTGTTTGTCATTAAATATGGGGGGAAATTAGGGAATAATATACACTGATATGAAGGTCGATAAAAATGATGTTTCTCTTTAAAATTACCAAGGTCAGGGGTCCTGGCTGGCTCAGTTGGTGGATCATGCAACTCTTGATCTTGGGGTTGGCAGCTCAAGCCCCACATTAGGTGTAGAGATTACTTAAGAAAAGTACAATCTTTTAAAAAACAAATAAGGAGCACCTGGGTGGCTCAGTCCGTTAAGCGTAGGACGTCGGCTCAAGTCATGATCTCACGGTTCGTGGATTCGAGCCCTGCGTCGGGCACTGTGCTGACAGCTAGCTCAGAGCCTGGAGCCCGTTTCAGATTCTGTATCTCCCTCTCTGACCACCCTCCCCTGTTCGTGCTTTCTCTCTCTCAGAAATAAATAAAAAACATTAAAAAATTTTTTAAACAAATAAAAGGGAAAATCTGCTGGTAAATAAGCTACTGTTCATTTCTATTCTAGAATCTCAGAGCTTCCAATTATACATGAATTTGAATTATAGGAGTTCAGAAAGCTCTTGTATTTTAACAGTATTAAGATGGTTCTCTAAATATAGGCAAAGAGCTGATGAGTTCCTTGGAAGGTGACTAACTATAAATGTATTATACATGACTGGAAAGTAATGGCAAGCAAGACTTCAGAGCTGAGTTATCTTGATATTTTTATCCAGTGTGTGGGGTGTACACATGCATCACAGCTATAATAGAGCTATCACATGGATCATTTGAAAAACAAGACAGAGATGTTTTAAAAGCTTCTGTGCTTGATTTCTTAGTCAGATGCTGCATTATTTGGTATTCGACAAAGTCAGGGTCCAGATATTAAAAGGTGAATTATTTTAAATAGGTGAATTTTAATAGAGAAGTAATTTATTTTAAATTATTTCAGGAAATGGAAGATAAAGTGACTAGTCCAGAGAAAGCTGAAGAAGCAAAATTAAAAGCAAGGTATCCTCATTTGGGACAAAAACCTGGAGGTTCAGATTTCTTAAGGAAACGATTGCAGAAAGGGGTAAGTTCTTATATGTAATCTTCAAATGCTTAAATCCTGTGAACTCACTGTGCTGGTTGCTGTTATGAAATGGGTGTCTGTGTGTATATAACTCTACCTTATCAGGTACAAATATATACATAGATATATATCATTTTTTCTAATATTTTATATTGTTTACTGTATAAATCTGTGTGATAAGAATGTACATCTCTACATCTCATTACTTTTAACTATAAACTATTTCAAGCATGTAGAAAGTGCAGATAATAGAGCAGAACCCATGTACTCACCACTCAGACTTAATATATTTTGTCGTATTTACTTCAGTTTTATCTTGGTAAGAAAGAAAATGTAGATATAGTTGAAACCTACCACATGTATGTATATATCCCCTGCCCCCTTCTTTCCTTCACCCCACCCACCCTTCTTTCCAAAAGCAGGAACTATCCAGAAGCTGACATTTATCCTTCTGCCAATATTTTTTAACTTTTACTTGTTTTAAAGATGATTTCCATGCAAAGGCTAAAGATAATTTTTATTTAGATGAAATGATCACTTGTAAAAAGGCAGAGCTTATTATCTCCTTTACATAATACATTTTACAGAGTTACTCTAATACAACTTAAACATGGTAATTTTAGTAGTTGAGGTTACTGAAAATATTTTTTCAAAATCTTACTCATTCTTCGTGAGGTAGAAACCATTATTGCTCAATAATGAAATTTTAATTGAGATGCTGCTACATGCTCATTCCTTAGGTTTTCTTTCTAACCCATTTGTAAAAAAAAATTAAAGGACTCCATCTTCGGTTTAACTACATTTAAATTATTTACCATATAGGGAGCAGAGGGAAAAAAGAATTAATAGTATCAGGTGCCAAATCATGTTTTTCCTAAAATAAATACCTTGAATATACTCGTATCTGCTGCATGCTGAGTAAAAAAACATGTCCGTATGTGTATGTATGTGTATGTATGTTTACATGTGTAGGTATTGGCAATAGTTATATATGGATTATTTTCTCAAATCAAATTGCAAAAGGATATTTTTTCCCAGCTTTATTGAGATACTATTGACATACAACATTGTGTAAGTTTAAGGTGTGCAATGTGATGATTTGATAAATATATATATTGTAAAATGCTTACCAGTAAGGTTAGTTAACACATCCCTTACCACACATAATTACTGTTTTGTTGTTGTTAATGGTGAGAACATTAAAGCTGTACTTTCCGGGCCACTTTCAAGTATACAATTCAGTATTGTTAACTTATTGTACATTAGATACCTGGAACTTCTTATTCATCTTTATAATTGGAAAGATTGTGCCCTCTGACCAGTATCTCCCCATTTCCCTCACCCTTCAGCCTCTGCAACCATCATTCTGCTGTTTTGGGAATTTAATGTTTTTAGATTCCACATGTAAGTCAAACCATAGATTGTTTGTCCTTTTACCAAAAGTATTTTCACAGGGTTACCCGGCTGGCTCAGGTCGGTAGAATGTATGACTCTTTATCTCCAGGTTGTGAATTCAAGCCCTATGTTAGACATAGAGATTACCTATAAGAGAAAAAATAAAGCTCACCTAATAAAATTCTTACAGAATTAAAATAAATAAATGAAAACATAGTTTTAAAAGTGACAAAATATGGAATTTTCTTTGTCTTATAAAAGAATAAAGTTCACAGCTTTGTAATAATAGGATGGCAAGAAGGAATTATACCAAATATATAAAAATATAAATCCTCTGTTCCATGAGAAGTAATTCAGTGGGGAAATTCTTACAAAAGTGATAATTAATACCTGTAGTACATAAAAAAACATTCACGTTCCCCTACGTAATACATTTTATCAGAAGAACTATTAGAAACAGAAAAATGTTTATCCATGATAGAAATCAGTGAAATGTAAATTATATCATTTCATAGTACACAAATGCGTAAATTAGAAGAATATTTATAATAATAACCACTGGCGAGGTTGAAGTTGAATATAGTTAATATTCTCTTTGTGGGTAGCATTTAGTATTATTGTGGAAAGGGATATGGATCAAGATTTATATAAGTGTTCATATTCTTTGAATAACCCCTTGCAAATTAATCTAAGAGTATAATTCAATATGAGGAAAAAGTCTGGAAGTTTGAAGATACTATTTATTTGTAGCTTTATAATTAGAAGCAGCATCACTCTTCAGCAGCAGAGGAATACATTGTAACAAGTCAACAAAATAGAATATTTTGTGGTTATTTGCAAGCATTATTATGAAGACCATAATGTAGGGGATAAATAGAAAAAGCAGAATGAGATACATACTCCTTGCAAATACAGCTATGTAGAATGTAGTTGTATCAAATCTAATTTTGAAATGGTGCCATCAGGTATGATTTTTATATATGAAATTATATAATCATCTTTGACTATGAAATTATTATTTGGATTTCATTGACTATTAAGTGTTTAGGAAACTTTTTCTTTATTAATCTTGAGCGTAATTTATGTATTTTCAAGTCAAAATTTATAAATCTTTTATCTGTAAGTGGTTGTGAAAGAGAACATACTGCCTGAATCAAGAAATAGAATTTGAGAAGAGAACTCTTGAATGATTTTGCATTATACCAAAATGTCAATGAATAAGCACTTTTATATTGGGGAATGAAGTCTTATATTCAACTATATCATTTCTTACTATTTTAAAAGAGTTTTGAATTTTTTAGGTGTCAGGGTCTTAGGTTTTAGTTTTCCTTCGTCACAATAGCAAGCTGGCCTGTTACCTTAGTATTTTTTTTTTTTAATTACCTTAGTATCTGTGAACAGTTTCTTCTCTGGGAGGATTGATTAGATGCTTATATTTGGTCCCTTTCTGTTATACTGAACTCGTTAATATTTTTATACCTATTTTAGGCTTTTAAGAAGGTGACTTGAACAGTGTGGCACAGACTGTTAAAGCTGGGAGGGATATCAAGAAGTCTGGCCCATGTTTTTTTATATTTATGGAGTTTGTGAAGCCCCAGAAAAAGTGAGGATCCAGTTTTAAGTAAAATGGCCTTAAAATTAGTTAATTTGTCACTTTAGGTGATTACTTAGTGTCACTGCAGTTATAAATACTGATGTAAATGTGACCCCTAAATAAGCGGGGGGGAGGTGTTATATAAGATTGTCACCTGACGACCCAGAGTATATTTTGTTAAATTTTTTAAATGTTTATTTGTTTTTGAGAGAGAATGACACAGAGAAAGAGCAGGAGAGAGGCAGAGAGAGAAAGAAAGGGAGACACAGAATCCGAAACAGAATCCAGGCTCTGAGCTGTCAACACAGCCCCAATGCAGGGCTCAAATCCATGAACTGTGAGATCATGATCTGAGCCAAAGTTGGACGCTTATCCAACTGAGCCACTAAGGCTCCCCCCCATGTTTTGTTAATTTTTAAAGATTTTTACTTAAAATGCAAAACTTAAAATTGTTGAAGACAACTCATAGCCTTGTTAGACATTTTTCCTAAAGTGAGAAACACTGATTTAGTTCACTCCTATCTCTGGAGCAGTTAAAATTGTTAAGCACTGATTTTAGTTTTGTCTTTAGCCATATTAAAGACATTTAATTCCTTTTCCCCCAAGCAGAGTAGCCTAACAATTAAGTGAGAACCCCTTGTGATGAACTTGTGCTTACTATAAAAGAGGATCATTAGAAACTGACTTTACTACAATGGGGGAAATCTGCCTAAAATATATATTGTGTGTTAAATTTCTCATTTTGTGCTTTTGACTGAGTAAAGAATTTGGCAGTCTGCTTTGTTCTCCTGTAGAATTTCAGAAGGAGTTCTCTAATATGATGCAGAAGCTCTAATGTGATTCAGAAATTCTGAGATTTTTTTTCACCACACATTTTTTTAATGTTTATTTTTGAGAGAGATTCTGCTCACGCTAGTGGGCAGGGGCAGAGAGAGGGAGACAGAATCTGAAGCAGGCTCTGTGCTCTCAGCACAAAGGCCAGCATGGGTGGGGCTCAAACCCAAGAACTCTGAGATCATGACCTAAGCTGAAGTCACACTCACAACTGAGCCAGTTAGGTGCCCCCACAATACTCATTTTAAAATATGCAGAAATAAAGCTGCACCAAGCGTTAGAAGGGCCTGGTCCCAGTTTCCTTGTTAACTGCTCAGTGTGTTCTGTGTAGAGTGACAACATGAAAAGCAGTTTCTAGCTTGAGACCCTTTGGCTTTAGGCCTGAGCTGTCTTATCAAAGAGTAGTTCCTTGAGGGAGGCAGCCACTGAGACCTTGTCCTAGGCCACTCAGCAATCTTAGACCAAGCTGTGAATTCCCAGCTACTTCATTCACCATGTGAGATTTCCCTGAAATCTCAAAGAGAATTTTTCCCCCTTTCCTTTCTGCTTTTGTCAGTGAGGTGCTTGCATACTCTAAAAAGGTTAAAATCCTCCCCTTTGAACACCCATAGCACCTTGTGTACTTAAAATAGTATAATGATTGGAATACTCGACTGTTGTTCATCTTTATATCTCCAATAGTCACACATTGCCTTATGTATAGTAAGCAGTCCGTAAAGGTAGGTTAAACATGATAGGTAGAAGTTGGAAACCAGGGTATCTTTGTTACCTTATTCGTCCTTCTACCTTAAAAGGAATGGCAGTTGTACTTCTTTAGCGTCTTAAGTGAAAAATGGAAGTGTAGGATAGAGTTCTGCGTTTTTTAAAATATTTTATTTATTTCTGAGAGAGAGAGACCGTGAGCAGGGAGGGTCAGAGAGAGAGGAAGACACAAAATCTGAAACAGGCTCCAGGCTCTGAGCTAGAAGTCAGCACAGAGCCTGATGTGAGGCTCGAACCCACGAACCATGAGATCATGACCTGAGACAAAGCCGGACACTTACCCGACTAAGCCACCCAGGCGCCCCGGGATCTGCACTTTAAGTGATAATTAATTTCTAATGAGTTTATTTCTTGTTACCCTAGCATTTATATTTTAACCTTAAATTTGATTTTAGTGAACTACCTTCATTCAAAAAAAAGATTTTATTTTTATTTATGTATATAATTTTTAAGTGGGTTCCGTGCGCAGTGTGGAGCCCAACTCAGGACTTGAACTCAGAACCTTGAGGTCAAGAACTGAGCTGAGACCAGGAGTTGGATACTTAACTGACTGAGCCACCCTAGTCTCCCTCAAGTAAATGATTTTAAATCCTTACATAAATGTTCATTCTTGGTAACAGGAGCTATAAATAATGTTTTAATAATTGAAAGTGTGTGGCACATCCTAAATGCAAGATGGTGAATTGTTTTTATTGTCAAAATAATTCAAGCAAGAATTTCTGGTTTTTCTGTTAGTAAATGAAAGCTTTGCTATTTAATCTATGTTAATGTTTTTGTTTGAATTTTTTTAGATTATTTTATTTTATGCTGACAGGTTAGGTTACATCTCCATCTTAAATTCATTGATTGCATATGAAAGTTGTAAATTCCAGCCTGATTTTTTTTTTTCTTGTAGCAAAAATATTTTGATTCTGGGGATTACAACATGGCTAAAGCAAAAATGAAGAACAAGCAGCTTCCTACTGCAGCTCCGGATAAGACAGAGGTCACTGGTGACCACATTCCCACTCCACAGGACCTTCCTCAACGGAAACCATCCCTTGTTGCCAGCAAGCTGGCTGGCTGATTAAAAGAGCTGAACTGCATGAATCTTCCAATTCCCATTATTTCTCCTTAATATGTTACTTTCTCTGCTTTTTGTTTCCTTTCATTCACTAAGTCATTTGAGAATGACAGCTTTGCAGGTAGCGGTAGTGTGTGCTGCTGTTGTAAGGGAATATACATGTGTAGAGTTTTTGATTAGTTTAACAGTGCACTGATAAAGAGAACATGTTAGAGCAACATAAAGTAATCTACTTGAAAATAATTGTATATAGTACCTAACTACTAGTGTAGGACTGGTTCAACAAGTAACAAGCAAGTTTTACAATTGTAATGTTTTGGCTGTCTTTAACTCATCTTAAATAGCTTTGTATGTTACTCTTATTTAATATAACCTCTATTGTATTGATTTCTTCTGTATTTTCCTTTTGGGTTTTGTAAAAACAGAAGTTTAAGACCACAAGTTGGAAGAAAGGTCACGTTCTTCAAACAAAAATAGATGGGGCTCTGAAAGATTTGTATCTCTGTGCTTGAACTTGAATGGCCTTAAACCTGTTTCAGCTTTAACAATAGAATTTTACTTGGGCAATATTTGCCCATTCTGGTGTAACTTATGTGACTCTAGTGCTTAACAGCTGCCATTGAAGCTAGTATTCTTACTCAGTTCTGTAGTGTTAGAATATCTTTTGTTGAAGATGTGAATGAAGTGTGCATGTGCATTGACTGTTGAATTCACTTTTGTGCCATTTTTGTAAATACAGTAGTTTTGCACAACCTCTCACAAATGTCTGTATTAATTTCACATATTAAAAAGCAGATGATGTGCCAACCAGAAGCACAAGAGTTCCTACACAAAACTCTGTATGTCATTAGAGCTTTTGTATAGTAAGTAGTTTACAGTCTTGGGCTTATAGAATACTAAACTGAACTCTTTGTTTTGTCTGTCATAGACTTAAGCTTTATCATTTGTTATTAATATCCATGACATTCAGTGGCCTTGTGCAGATACGATATGTTGCTTAGGCATATCTTTTGTCCTATGCAGAACATTTCATTTTGACTTTTATGAAAATTGCAATTCATGTAATTTATATAAACTTTTTTAATGTAGAAACTTTTTACTTCCACAGTCAATTTAGGGGACACTAGAATAAAAGGCTTCAATACTCTGCCTCCTGTGGCCCCTCCCTCCTTTTTTTCTTGCTGCTTTGACTCAAATCTTGTTCAGCCATGCTGTTCAGTCTATTCAGAAGCATAAGTGTCTATCCTCACTCTTGGGATTCACGTTGCTGAATGCTATATTTTATAATAGAATGATGTTTTTCTTATAATTTCTCAGTTATTAATTAACCACTCTTAATCCTGTATTATTACTCATATTTGACACTTGTTTAAATAAAAGGAACTTTATACTAAAACATTTACATGAGAAGACTGGCCCAGGAATCCATGTCAGGATGAGCTAAATTCTGGTAAATAAAGATAAGTAATTCTAACGAGCTAAGTGAATTAGGCTCATGACATTTAGAGTCATTTACGTGATAGGTGGAACATATTAATATTAAAATATTTAGATATTTTACTTCTGTAGGTGTCATTTTAATAAAAATACCAATTTAGTTTTACTTGTGGTTTATCTAGATAGTAAGAATTTAAGTAACATTTTATTGGGATACATTTACTGCTCTATTAGGAGTTCTTCCCATAGGTGTTATAATGCTGTAGCATGACAATGAAGATCAGTAGCCTGAGATGATAGTATTTTTTTCCTTGTCTTTGACTTGCACAGGGCACTCCTCTTATGGGATCCAGGCATCTTTTCTAGATCTTGGCTCCATCTGTATACTTGCTTTCCTATGACCCCAAATCATTATAAATGGTGCCTTGAACATAGCACCTGCACTTAAAGGCTGCCTCGCACTGTGTAAGGCTTGCTGATTATCTTCCTCCTCCACCTACCCCAAAAGGCAGAAAAGCAATGAAATCAGTAATGTTTTAGTTTGTAATTTTAAGGGTCGGTCACATGTAAATATATTTGTTATGGGAGCAAGTAGGTTATTCAACAATATATAATCATTGTAGGATCCATTTAAGAATTATGAAATACCCTAGTGTAGAATTTTTGATTTCTGTAATACATAGCCTTTCTTTTTTTTGGTGAATATTTGCAAGCTGTCACCATTAAATTTACATCAGAGATGTTTAATCTGAAATATCACGGAGACCATGTCATTCTTGACCATGATAGGACTCTAGGACGCTGTAGTTTACCACAAGTGATACAACCTTTGCCTAAGTTTTATTTTGTGAAATACAATGCTAGTATTTAACCTACCTCAAAACTTGTTGAGGATCTGTGAAATACTGAATAAGTGCCCAAAAGAAATACTGTTGATTGTCTTTTTATTAAAAGTAAGTTTCCTCGTTAAACCAACCTGCCTTCTGTAAAGTCACAGTGCTTGAAGTCTCAGGATTTTCCATCAGGAAAAGACCTGTCAATAAGACTTTGTAGGTATAATTGCTTAGCCTCCATTATTGGTGCTTGGGATATATAGGCTTTTAATTTTTCTATTTTTTTGTTCTGCCTCAAATCTCAGTTTATTGAAGATACATTTGCAGACTCTGACCACTGCTTGAATGAAGATGTTGACTAGATGAGCTTAATCCTCCATTTCGATTTCAGAGTTGTGGTTTGAAAAATGGCTAATTTTAATTGTCCTGTTTAATACAAATGACTGTTGAAGTGAAGTTCAAGGTAACATATACTTCATGAAAATTGGCTAAAGCCTGAAATAAATTACCTGTTTCATGTCCAGTAGCTCTTACTTTGATAGTACTCTTTGAAGAACATTTCGTTTTTGAAGGCTACTTCTGACTAACACAATTAAAGTTCTTGGCATGTTGGGATAGTAAGGATTGTTGGATTGTTTTGATGAACTGGCAACAACATGTTTGCAGTCTATTTACAAGTTATTCAATACTCCTGTGCTGCTGACCTAAAAATAAGTCTTTAACTATTCATCAAGACAGGCTCTCTTTACTTGTTATTACTTCAAAAGTTGGAATTAGTTGCTCTTTTTACTTGCTGTAATGAAACCATACCTCTAAATATTTATTGATAATTTTTACTAAACCAGACGTGTTCTTTCTCAATTCAAATAAGTGAGCTTTTATCAAAGCTGAAATGTAATCTCTACTTAAATTGTGCTGTAACCTTGGTGTTTGGTGATCCAGGGGCAGGTAGCCTTATAGGCAGAGCACACTCGAGTGGCACCTAAAACAAGTTTCCGTCGGTGGCCTTTTCCCTCCCCTGCTCTCAAGCACATTTCTTCTACTTTCATTTTCCTTTTTCACCTCCTTGTACTTCACCCCACATCCTTGCTTGCTTCTTAAGCCTCCAGATGGCGTTCATTAAATGGTGTTTAGGGCTGATGAAGTATGACCTTGAATATCCTTCCCAAAATGCCATAATTAAGGAAACATTTCAAAATTTCTAAGACACTATCCTAATCTGGATGACTGATTTGAGTGACTATCCCAACTCTGCAACTCAGCATGCACTGCCAGTCCTCCCCTGTATCCTTTTTCCCCAAGTCCCCACCATACCTTATAAAATTGGGATCAAAGAAATCTCATTCCGGGATTGTTATTCTAAGAATTTAAAAACACTGATTTTAATATAACTGTTTTACTAGTTTGGGCCTTTAAAGTAGGTAGGCCTGTGGGTTTTATTCTGCAATCACTGGTGGTCATGAAACCATTAATGTATGTTTGTATTATGTTATCAACCAAATTGCATTTGAAAGAAGACACCTAATTTCATTAACAAGCTCTCAGATCTGTTACTGCATCTCTCATTTGTGATGCAATAGGACACTTTGCCTGTATTAAAAGGGCCAAGAGTAAATGCTTTTTTTGTTGAACATGTCTATAGAGTTGGCAGTTAATGCTGAAATTTGTCAAATAGCCCTTCCAAAATTATACTTGTGAAATATACAAAAAAATAAATTGATCTACTTAATTTCTATTGATACAATTTGCAGTTCTTGTCTTATTTAAATGTTACTGTTTTTCGAAGTATTTTCTGAAGTTGATACCTTTAGATTTCAGCTACTGAACACAAAGAATTTTCTGTTATAGTCTTTAAGTTTTGTTTTAAATAATGTGTGATAATGAGATCCTAGCAATCTGATATTTGTAAAGGCTTTGTGATTAAGGTAATGTTAAATGTTTGCACATTGCAAATCTTCATCTCATGTATGAAACAAAACACTCTTTTACAATACTGTCAGAAATAGAAAAGTGGATTAGACAAGGAGCTTACATTCTGAAGACTTTCATAATATTTAATGCAAGGTAGTAGGTGTTCTGTCCCTTAAGAGAGGTAGAAATAAAGTTCCAGTAAGTCCAGAAGAATGAGTTATTCAATGTAGGGGATAAATGGAATGAGTGGTAGAAGAGGGAATATTGAGAGATGGGTTGCTGTAGGCATAGGCGGGGGGCAAGGGAGATAGAAGAGCATTTTAGGTAGAGGGAATGTTGTTTTCAAATAGGCAAGGACTAAGGAAGATGTGGGATGAATAAGGGACTTTGGTTGGAGAATGTAGCATGTCAAGGAAGGAACTCTTTTTTTTTTTTTTTTTTTAACAAATAGTTTATTGTCAAATTAGTTTCTACATAACACTCAGTGCTCATCCCCAAAGTGCCCTCCTTCATGCCCATCCCCCCTCCCCCCCACATCCATCAGTCCTCAGTTTTTGTCAGCATTCAAGAGTCTCTCATGGTTTGCCTCTCTCCCTTTCCCCCACCATTTCCGCCCTTCTTCTCCCCCTTGGTCCTCCGTCAAGTTCCTCCTAATCCTCCTATATGTGCAAACATATGGTATTTGTCAAGGAAGGAACTCTTGATTTGTCTCTTTAACATTGTTTTTTATTCCCAGCCTGTGGTAAATGATACCAGCATGCATTTATCCACTCGGGTACTCAAATCAACTTGGACTCATACTTGATTCCTTGGAGGCCATGACCAATAGCCACCAAGACATTACTGAATGTGTTGATTTTCTCCACTGCTAGCATCAAACCCCTGACTAATATTTAAGTGAACACTTGCTGTGGTTCCTAATACATCACTTTCTGCACCTGTTCCCTTTTCCGTGTTGTGCTCCTATCTTCTCCTCTCCCGGCTTTCATTCTAAATAACAACTTAAGAATGTTCAAAGCTTATTTCTGCCTGTGCTCGACGTACTTCTTGTCCATTAGACATTTCCCTGGATTCATAGCTTGGCTGGCTGCATTTCATTCTGATCTCAGAAAATATGTTTGCTTCTGCCACAATCGCTAAACACTGAAAGCCGAGAGTCTAACTTTATGTAAACCCAGAACTGGACCACTTCTGCTACCTTCATTGGCAAATGGAAGGTCTGGGAAGAGTCTATTTTCTGATATTCGCTCCCTCCCATATGCTCAATTGTGCAGATGGATCTGATCTTTGTATACTACGTCATACAACTACATCTGAGCTGCAAGTGAGGTGGGGGGATTTGCATCTTGATTTTCCTATTAGGAGGCAAGACTAGTGTAGAAATTTCCCCAAAATACAGAAAAGATGACAGGCAAACAAATAGGACAGATGCTGTTACACCTTCCTAGATGCCTCTTCAACACCACTGCAGTATTGTCTACCTTGAGTGTATGAGAACTTTAGGTAATTCATTTATTCTCTTACTCATTTTGGTTTGGCATGCTTCACATTGAAAGAGCCTTAGTCTGACTTTGGCTTAGGTCATGATCCCATAGTTCATGAGTTTGAGCCCTGCATCGGGCTCATTGCTGTCAGCTCAGAGCCCCACTTTTGATCCTCTCTGCCCCTCTGTCACTTCAGATCCTCAATCCACCTCCCCCTCACCTCTTCCCTGCTTACACTCTCTCAAAAATAAAAACATTAAAAAAGAAAAAAGAGCCTTAAACTATACGGACAGGTGGTATAGCCAAATAAGTACATTTCTACAGTCCTTTGAGCTATTCATCCCTTCTGGTTGATCCCTCATTTCATTTTGTTTCTCTTCCAGAATGCTCTTTCCAGAAGTCACTCAATTCTTTATTGGGCTTACTTTGAATCCCACAACAGCATAGGCCTGAGCAGTCCAAGGCAGGGAGTGGGTATGTGGGGGAAGAGAAGACTGAAAATTTGATAATGATCTTTCAAATTTGTATAGCACAGCCCAGTACATTTTCTCATTTATTTCATTTGAACCCTTCAATAACGCACATATAAGTTGCTGATTAAAAGAAGACATGCTCTGGGGCGCCTGAGTGGCTCAGTTGGTTGAGCATCTGACTTCGGTTCAGGTCATGAACTCACTTTGTGAGTTTGAGCCCCGCAATGGGCTCTACGCTGATAGTTAGGAGCCTGGGGCCACCACCAGATTCTGTGTCTCCCCCTCTTTCTGCCCCTCCCATGCTCATGCTCTGTCTCTCTCTCTCAATAAAAAATAAAAATGTTAAAAAAATAAAAGAAGACAGGCTCTGGTTCTTCACTATTGGACTTTATGGATAAGCCAGGGGAGGAGGCCAGAATGATCTGTGTAGTAATGGTTTAGAGTTGGAGACATTAGTATGAATTTATGGTCAGCTTAAGATAAATAAAGGTTGCTACATATAGAAATGTATATACGTTTCTATGTATATCCATTTCTCTACATACACAAATCAGTGTATGTTATGTCCTTGCTCTGTGGCTGACAGATCCTGTCTCTGTCCTGAAGGAGGTACATAACTCCCCACTCCTGAAGCATGGCCTCTATAGAGGGACTTGATTCAAGAGTACAGAAAGGGGTCTGTGTGTTAGTTTGCTAGGGCTGTCATAACAAAGTACCACATTCTGGATGGCCTAATCGACAGACATTTATTTTTTTCACAGTTCAGAGGCTAGAAGTCCAAGATCAAGGTGTTAGCAAGTGTGGTTTCTTATGAGGCCTTTCTCCTTGGCTTGCAGTTGTGTCTCTACCTGTGTCTTCACATGGTTGTCTCTCTGCACATGTTTGTGCTCTAATTTCCTTGTCTAAAGACACCAGTCATTGGATGAAGGCCCAAAAGACCTCTTTTTAACTTAATTACCTCTTCAAAGACCCTCTCAAGATACAGTCACATTCTGTGTTACTGGGGGTTAGAACTCAACATAAGAATTTTGAGGAGATACAATTCAGCCTATAACAGGGAAAATAGTAACTTTACAATTGAGACACTTGGCAAACACTACCTGAGCCAGATGGTCCAGGTCTATATCAATAGTGATATCACCTTGATAGTATGGCCCTTGACTTGATGTGATGAAATGGCACTCTCCCTCACAAAAAAACAAAACAAAACAAACAACAAAAAACCCAGTCTAAGCAAGACAAATCCCAACTAAGGGATGTTCTACAATGTACTTGACCTTACTACTCAAAATTGTCATCAAAAACAAGACAAGGGAAGAACTGTTAGCCAAGAAGATCCACTTGAGATGATTAAGTGTAATACAGGATCCTGGAACAGAAAAGGAAATGAGGTAAAACCAAGGAAATCTGAATAAAGTGTGGACTTTAGTTAATGATGTCAGCATTAATTCATTAATTTTAGCAAGTGTACTAAGATGATAAGGCAAAATGGTGCAGGGTGTCTTAATCTATTCAAAGTACTATAACAAAATACCATAGACTGGATGGCTCATCAACAACAGACGTTTTTCACAATTCTGGAGGCTGAGAAGCCCAAGATCAAGGTGCCAGCACATTTGGTGTCTGGGGAGGGCTGGCTTCCTCAAGGATGGCTGTCTTTTCACTGTACCTTTACATGCTAGGAAGGGTGAAGGATCTTTCTGGGGTCTCTTTTTATAAGGGCACTGATGCCATTCATTAAGGCTCCACCCTCCTTTCCTAATCACCTTCCAAAGGCCTCACATCTTACTACCATCACTTTAGGGGATTAGGATTTCAATACATGAAGTAGGCAGCGGTGGGCGTGGGAGGGTGGCAGGGGCATAAACATTCAATCCATTGCTCAGGTGTATGAGAACTCTGTATTATCTTTTCAATTTTTTCTATAAATATGAAACTAAAAAATTAAAAGTTTATTTAGAGACATCTGGGTAGCTTAGTTGTTTAACCCATAACTGTGTACAGTGGAGAAAAACTAAACAGAGAAAAGAGAATGTGGGAGGGCAGTAATTTAGTAGAGTGGTCATTGATTTACTCAAACTGAAAAAAATAATTTTATGGAGGGACTATTATGTGCCAGCACTTAACATAATAAAGACAGAAATTAATGAAATATAGTCTTTGACCTGGGGGAGCTCACTACAATGAGTAGCTGGGGAAGGGGAAGTCCACGCTGCATGATCACAGAAAGTAGTAATTCTAGGGGTGCCTGGGTGGCTCAGCCAGTTAAGCGTCTGATGCCTAGTTTTAGCTCAGCACATGATCTCGGAGTTCATGAATTCGAGCTCCGCATCAAGCTCTACACTGGTGGTGCAAAGCCTGCTTGGGATTCTCTCTCGCTCTGCCACTCCCCTGCTCAAGCTCTCTCTCTCTCAAAATAAATAAGCACATTAAAAATAGTAATTCTAATTCTGTAAAATTGGCCCATTCCAGAGGCAGAAGCAAAGCACTGCATTACTGGTTAATTAGTTGGCATTTATATATCCTAATAGTGTTTCAGAAAACTAAACCCTGGGGCAAGAGTGACATTTGAATGGATGGGGAAGAACCCCAAAATAGTTCACTGGAAGATCCAAATAATGATATGTATGGGAGATCATTTATTATCAAAGGATATATAAAAGAACAGTATAAGGGAAAAAGTACTATAAGGGAAACAAGCTATGAAGCAGAAAAGCCAAAATTAAGGATAGAGTAAGACCGACCTAGAAGACTTTTGAAAGATGGAAGGCAGGCATCAGAAACTACTGGCTCCCTACCCCTTCACTTCTCCAACTCCAGAGTTTCCCACTCCTAATTTAAGTCCTTCTTACTCCCAGTACCTGTGAATGAGACCTTATTTAGAAATCGGGTCTTTGTAGATGGTCATGTTAAGATGAGGTCATTAGGCTGGCCCTAATCCTACATGACTGTGGCCTTATAAAAATGTGATATTTAGACACAGACACACATGCACACAGGAAGAATGCCATGTGAAGATGAAGACCGGGATTGGGGTGAGCAGCAGAATCCAATGAATGCCAAAGACTGTAAGCAAACCACTAGGATACTGGAGAGAGGCCTGGAACAGTCTCCCTCCCAGCTTCTGGAAGGAACCAACTCTACCAACACTTTGATCGAAGACTTCTAGCCTCCAGATCATACAGCACATTACAGTTTAAGCGATGTTGTTTGTGGAGCTTTATTAGGGCAATCCCAGCAAATGAATACTTGTCTTCTTTACCTTCTACCTTTATAATTGTCTCTCTCCCTGATTAGAATATAAACTCCTTGAGGTCAGGAGCTTTATCTGTATTGTTCAATCACAAGTCCTCAGCATGTAAAACAGTGTCTGGCACATCATGGCTCTCACTATTTGTTGCAAAAAGTAATATTCACAAATGCTTTGGATGAGAGGGATGCTTTGGACACTGTTTTCATTTGAGACCATATGAAAATGTTCCCAATTATAAAGTGATACTTGAGAACTTTATTAAAATATACAATGACATCTGAGTATTCTTCGGGAGGGGGGAATCCTAAGTCTTGGGAAGTTGTGACTATTGCTATTTTCCATACTTCATGACGTACTTGGGACTGTGAATGTACATGATTAAAGTGGAAGGCCAGCCACCTGGGTTTCCTTGTTGCTTCTTTTGGCTGTTAAGTCTACTCTATCTGAATGAGGAAAAGTCAAGTCAAGGGTAGAGAATCCTTCTCCTCTTCCTCATCTCCATTACCTTCCTCTTCTTACTGTGGCCTCCCAAATTTGAGTGGTTGAATGCATGTGTTCAGCAATTAGAAGACAATAATTCTAGTTTTTGGTCTATCTATCAAAAAAAAAAAGCGACTCATCTATGAGATCCTTTTTTAAGTTTTTTTTCTCAATATAGGGGAAGAAAGTTTTCCTCAACCCTTGTGGGGTCCCTAACTATGTCTAAAATTTAAACTGACAAAGACTGAGTAAGAGGAGAAGTGACATATATATTTATATGGTTTTCTGTGACACAGGAGTATTCAAGACCCAAAGAAATGGCAAAACCTAATTGCTTTTACAAAAAGAAGCAACTGTGGAAAAGTGACTATGTGGGGAGGTGAATGGTAGGAAAGAATTAAGTTAACAAGGGTCTCTTGGTACAGAATTCTCTTGGTCTCAGCCTCTTTTGATGACAAGAATGTTACTTTCCTTCTGGTATAGGGAGGACATGTTTCATATAGGAATTTCATTTCCTGCTTTTAAGGAAAAGAATATTCTTCTTGTATTTGCTGTTTTTCAAGTGCTCTGAACTCAAAATATCTGGTATGCCAAAGCAGCATACCCTGGGGTGTATGCCCTGAACTCCTTCATCAGCATTTCTGAACCGTCCTGAGAGGTAAGTATTATCCGAGGATGAGGAAACAGAGTGGTTACCACATTACACAAGGCATGAAGAAATTATAAGGGGTAGAATTCAAGCCTCCTAAAGCTCAATCCAGTGCCCTTTGGGTTGTACTGCTCATAGCTGCACATTTTCCCTTTTTATGTCTGGACAAAGAAAGGGTGGGGCCCCAAAACATGAAAGATATGTGATTTTAGAATTGGAAGGAACAGAGAATCCTGTGGGTCTTTGGATTCTGTAGCCATTACCTGTGGCATCTCTGAGGGGATTGTGGGAAGTGAGTAAGGGAAGGACAGGGTTGAATTCCAGGGAGTGAGGACTGGCCCTAAGCCCTCCCCCAACATATCAATGGTCTTCCTTCACATACTCATGGTGGACACACACTGGGGCCAGCCTTGAGACTTGGTCTCAATAGAAACCATCCCAGATTGCCAGGAAAGGCATTTCAGAGTTCAAAGAAATAAAATAAGAACAATAAAAAGAGGCTGGGATTAAAAAAAAAATATGGAGATTAGAAGGCCAGGAGTGAAAGTGTGGGTGCAGATCAGGTAGAAGCTGAACACAGTATGGGCACAGTGGTGGGAGTGTGGGAAGACCACATTCTTGTGCTTGATGTGCAAGAATAACAGTGAGCAGACTGAATGGCACTCCTGAGAGTCCTTTGACCTTTTGATAGAGTGAATTTGCAGTATGCACTTTCTACAAAAGGTGGCATCCGGATAGCTTCTGGTGGCATGGAATAGATAATCACCAGGAGGAACAGGACTGTGTCGGAAGGGCAGGGGCACCTCCACAAACACATAGGCTTAGCAGGAGACGCCCCCTGGGAGCAGAAGCGTTGCTCGGGCTGATGTTAGGGTGACCTTGGTGATCCTCTATCCCAGATTACTGGCCCTCGCTGTTCAGCTCCCAGATCGCTGCTCCTAACAGGACTCGTCTGGGAGTTCTAGGTTTTTCTGTGGACTTCGAAGAAGCTTCCTCCCAAATCCTTTCTCTAAAATTGCTTGGAAGGATAGGAAAAGCATCTGGAGACTCCTAGGTATTTACCTGGACACACGCAGTGACGCCAGCTATCACCGCCCCTCTCGGTAGCTGGGCCATTCTGCACAGTCCAGGGCTCGCTGTGGGGGAGAAGGGACGTCCGGGGTGCCACGCGCCCCCGGGGCAGGTGTGCCACCAAAGAGTGGCCGGGGCGGGCTTCCCGGCCTCGGCGGCGCCGGCTGGCAGGGCAGGGATGCTCCGACCCGGCAGCCGAGGGGAGGCAGCGTGAGCCGGAGCGCTCCCTGAGCAGCGGCTGTGGCAGCGCCGGAGCGCAGCCTCCTCCCGCTCCCACAATGCACAGGGCGGCGGCGGCGGCGGCGGCAGCATCACCGGCCGCCGAGGGGGCTGCGGCTGCGACCCCGAGGACCCCGGGCACGCGGAGCGCTCGCGCCTGCTCGCGGCGAGCCCGGGAGTGATGGCGAGATCCCCGCGGGCCGCCCGCGCCTGAGGCGCCCCGCCCCGCCCCGCCCGCCGCGGCCAGCCCCGCCCGGCCCTGCCCCGCGCGCTGCCGGCTGCTGCCTGGGCGCTTCCTACTTGGCGCGGGCGGCCGCCCAGGCGAGGTGCGGCCTCCGCTCAGGCGGGGGGCGTCGGCGCTGGGGGACCCCGCCATGGCCGCATCCGAGCTCTACACAAAGGTGAGGCCTCGCGGGGAGGGGGCCGCTTGGCCCGACGCCGCCGGCTGTCGGGTTGGGGAGGGGCGGGGGCGCGGGGGCCCCGCGCGGCTGCACCACCCCTTCCCGAGCATTTCAAAACCCTCGGCCCGGCGGGCCTGCCGCAGAGGCGCCTTCCTCTTTTGGGCACTCGGGGAGAAGGCCCTTCTCGGGGGTCTCGCCGCTGCCACGCTTCCTGGGCTGGATCCTCAGCGGGTTTCTCATTGGAAAAGGGCCGCCACCAGGATTGCCCTGCCTGTCGGTTTGGTTTTGGAAAAAGCCAGGTTACAGGAGATGCTTGATCGGGTAGATCAGATGGTCCCTCCCTTGGGGACAGGAGCTTAAAATAACGTCTTGTGTCGGTATGCGGTGCCACTTCTACCGCCAGCCAGCCTCTCTGTGAGATTATTTGGAGTCCTGCAAACACGGTCGCCAGTCCGTTTTTCACCTTAAGCTGCCGGGTTTCACATTGCCTCCCTGGGGGTGGTGAGCCCTTGAGGAAGATACAGCCGGATAAATGCGAGATGATTCATGGGCTGGGATGCTCTGTTCTCATTTGTCCCTGGGAGTTTGCTACCTACGTGTAATCCCTTAGAGCCTTGTTATGCTCCATGTCTTCACTATCCTCTGGGGCGAGCCTTAAGGAAAGTGGCAGCCTTTTCTTTCTTAAACGGACATCACTGTTCTCTGGGTCTGGTAATCCATGAATCGCATGTTTTGGAAAACTGTTCCTTTGAAGTCTTATGAAAATTTGTCTTGGGCAGTGTGGTGCTTTGTGAATGTGTGTAGTCATGGCATTTTATACTATAACTCCAGTGTACGTAGGTGTTTTGCTAACTGTTAATTACCTTTAATTCCAGTTAACAGAATTGCCTTAACTTTTCAAGTTCACATTTGCCCCAGAATCTCCTTTTAATCTTAGAATCATTGCTTCCACATGTGACCCAAGTAAAGCCAGGACCCAAGTTGTAGCATGTTATGGAAGAAGTCTAGACTCACCGTCAAGAAACCTGGATTCTGGCCCAGGCCTTTTCACTTACTGTGTGACCTTGGGCAAGTCACTTAACTTCTTTTGTTTGGTTGTCTCATATCTGTAAATGGAGTTAATTATACCTGCCCAGCATCTCTTACAAGGCTGTCGTGAGATCAGACCTAGTAATAGATGGGAAAACTTTTGCAACCTGTGAATTTCTCAACAAATATGAGGTATATGATTAATTTCTTCAACCATGAGATGAAGAGTTGGCTTGAAACACTCTCTAGGAGCCCTTTTTTTCCAGCCATAGATTTAAAGACTTCACAGTAGGAACTTCTCTCCAAACCTGGTAATTTTCTTAGACATTGTAGGCCTCTAATGTATGAATGAATGCAATTAGAAACTGATTCAGTTACTTTATTAATAAACATTGGTCCAGTGCTATGTGCCAGGTATTGCTCTAAGTGCTTTACAAATAATAACTCATTTATTCCTCATAATGAACATATGAGGGTGGTCCTGAGACATGTCAGAGGCATTTTCCTATGAAGAGATACAGGTTTGTAAACATTTCTTAGTTCCTTTGTATAGCCCTCCACTCTTCACTGTGGTGAGGAGTCCATCAGTGAGCTGCCTAATTGTAGGCTGCTTAACTAGAACTTGGATAATAAATTGCTCTTGGTTTTAGATTGGCTTTTTTACTCCAAAGATAATTTTGGAGAAAAAAAATTTTTTTTTTAAATACTGTGATTTTTAAATTGCAAGGATTTGGGTTTTGGTCATAGCTTCATCACACACTGTTAAAATTCACCTTTTATGCATTGTAAAGACAGACTGGGTTTAGACATCAAGAGTGAGTTGAGCTTAAATTGCCTTCTAAATACATTGATGCCTAAGTATAATCTTGTCACTTGGCTATTTGTTGGCTAATTTTTTTTTGTGAATGGGCCTTAGCTTAATGGTGGGCCAGAATATTTATTGAGAACCTCTCAGGTGCCAGATACTTTGTTTAATATTGGGAGGTTCTAACAATGAATAAGACACAGCCCTTTCCCTTACAGGGCTCATAGTCTGTTTCTTATATTCTTGACCTACTTTGAATATCCAGGGGCATACATAACCTGTTGTTACCTCCACAGCAGGGAGACAGCTGGTGTATTTATTAGTAGAAATTAGGGAATGGGTTGGGACATGGGAATGATTCTAGAGATAAAAGCTTGGGTAGTGATTATTAGAGGAAGAAGGAAATCATTAGAGGTTAAATCAATGGATAAACACAAGGATTTTACCTTCACAGAAGATTATAGGGAAGGAAGTTCTGGAGTAGATTATAAGGAAAGATGTATTAGTGCCATGTCATAATTATGGCATTTAACATGGTGGTTAAATCTGAAAAGTGCCCTTCTAAAAAATGTCATTCAGAGCTTAAAGGCAGATTTTGATATGTGATACAGATCAGCTCCCATTACAGTGAAAGGCAGGAGACCATTCAGTTTATTCTTTGTAGCTAAAATGATAATGGTTTTCTCATAGTAAGTTATCAGGGCTTCCATTTTGTAAATTTTTCCAGCAGCATAAACATTTTAAGGGTGATAGCTAGGTTCCAAGGATATAACATTTCTGGAAACTAACATTTTGGTTAAAATGTGTTTGTTTTAATTTTTTAATTTAGTTTAATTTTTAAGTTTATTCTGGGGGGTGAGGGGAGAGTGCAGGGTCAGGGACAGAGAAGGAGAGAGAGAATCCCAAGCAGGCTTCACACTGTCAGTGCAGAGCCTGACTCAGGGCTCCAGCCCACAAACCGTGAGATCACGACCTGAGCCAAAATCAAGAGTCAGATGCTTAACTGACTGAGCCACCCAGGCGCCTCTGTTTGTTGGTTTTTAAAATAAAGGCTTTATTGAGATGTAACTTACATACCATGAAATTCCCAATTTAAAGTGCATAGTTCTTTTTTTTTTTTTCTTAATGTTTATTTATTTTTTGAGAGACAGAGAGAGAGACAGAGTGTGAGCAGGGGAGGGGCAGAGAGATAGAGAGACAGAATCTGAAGCAGGCCCCAGGTTCTGAGCTGTCAGCACAGAGCCCAATGCTGCATTCGAACTCACAGATGGTGAGATCATGACCTGAGCTGCAGTCAGACACTTAACCAGCTGAGCCCCTCAGGTGCCCCTAAAGTGTACAATTCTTAAATAAGTAAACATTAAAAATAAAAAAGCTTGCATGCTTGCTCTCTCTCTCTCTCTCAAAATAAATAAGCATTTTTTTTTTAAAAAATCAAGTTTATAATTCAGGGGCCGCCTGAGTGGCTCAGTTGATTGAGCATCTGACTCTTGACTTCTGCTCAGGTCATGATTGCAGGGTCACTGGATGGAGCCCTGCGTCACACTCTGTGGAGCCTGCTTAAGATTCTCTCTCTCCTTCTCCCTCTGCCCCTCTTATGTGTGCGTGTGTGCTCTCAAAAAAAAAATAAATAAAATGTATAATTCAAAAGATTTTAGTATAATCACAGAGTCAGTTTGTTTTTAGATCCACCAGCCTTGTTCCTAAAGGAATTAAAGGTGGCTCTGATATCTCATTGCTTCTGATTTTGAAAATATTTGCTAGTTTTGACTTGCCAGTGGATATCTGAATCCTCATGTCACCCATAGATATTTTCAGTAACTTTGAAGAATTTAGCATTTGTGGAGCAGAGTTTTTAAATTAGGCTCAGATGGATCATGAGCAACAATAAAATGGCTTGGTAGTCCTCCTCACATGAACTTCCTGAACATCGTGGATAATGCCGTAAATTCCCTAGAATGGCCAAGATTACCTGAAGTTGTTTAATTAGGAGTCTCATTGTATATCAGGATGCTGAATTTTGCAACAGTACAAAAACTAAAACTCCTATTAGAGAATCCACATAAACCTTCCTCGATGAAACTGCAATTTAGGCCAATAGATTGTATATCTGTATTCTTTCTTTCCCACTATATTTCTTCATACCTACTGAAGCCCCATGGCCTAGATTTTTTTCTGGGATAGTTCCTGCTTTATATTCTGTGCCATTTCCCTCTTACCATCAATCCGGGAAATTCTAATATTTGGGTGTAGAAATGAACATTTCTCAGACTGCTTTCAGCATCTTAAAGCAGGACAGAAACTTCATCTCATCATGTGCATGATTTAGGGTTTAGCAAGTACATTCGATTTCCTCCTGTTTTGCCCCTTCTGTCTACATTTCCTCCTGAGGTCTCTAATGGCAGGGAAACAGACTGTAAATGATAGTTTGGGATGATTAGTTCACTTGTAGGAATGGAGCAGGGTACAAAGAAGTGGTTAAACAAGTAAGCACATTTTCAAGCATGTTGAACTGGATGAGTAATAGGAGAGCTGGGAGCCAGGGAAACAACAAAAAAAATCATCCACTCCCCCCCCCCCCACCCGCCAATAGGAAACAAAATAGGAAGTGATGGAGGTTTGGTAGACTGAGGCACAGGCAGAAGTGTGAAAAAGGGACAAACCTGAGAGGCAGGTCTCTGTGATGGATTAGATACAGAATGGGAAAGAGAGGGAACAGCATAAGTTAACACCAGTAGCTCTAGTTTTGGAAACTGGAAATTAATTCCCATTATGTCATGGATTTTTGCAGACTCTGTGTAACCTGTAAGCTACTCAGAAATATTTCTTCAGACTGCCTGAGCACAGCAGAAAGGTCATGATTTCCTCCTGAAATTTGTTGCTGTCTCTTGAAGTGTGCAAGTTTGGTGTATCGCCCAGTGGCTAAAACAGCACAAAGAAGTTCTAATTTTAATGAGAGTTGCTACTGCCAGATAAACATTTTAAATCTTCCTGGTGCTTTTAGCAGTTCAAAGTAGGGGAACACTGGAGGAAGGTCTATGAATGGGGTTCCTAGGATTTAACTACTACCTTCAAAGGGTTGAGGTGGGTGGTTGGGTGCGCTATAGGAATCTGTGGTAGAGGAGATGCAGACCCTCTTACCTTACATCTTACCTCTGAAAGTAATTTAGCTTCTTTGTTTTTCACTTCGTTAATGAATTTTGCCTCCATTGGGAGAATGTAGGGGCACATGGCCCACTGGAGGATAGAGTTTGATGGATTTGTCTCCACTTTAGGCAATTCCTAATGAAGTATAAGGTCTTGTCAGAAGTTGAAATTCCTAGAGTAGGTTCCTTAATGCCCTTTGAAATCATTGTTGCACTATATGCTAACTAACTTGAATGTAAATTTTTAAAAAAATTTTAAAAATTAAAAAAAGGAATAAAGAGGTTGAAACTCCTGGCCAGGCCAGGAATAAGGCCTGGCCCTTGGTAAAGTATCATGTGGGCAACCCCACTCCTCCCATTCCACCCGGCTGGCAAGTCTCCTTCCCACAGAGTCGTCCCAGACTGTGTCCCATTTGTCTCCCCAGGAAGTTTGTCTTCTTTCCTGCCAGCACTTGCGTCTCTGTCTCTCTTTCCAACAATTTTAGTGACATACAATTTATATGTAATAAAATTCACTCATTTTAAATGTATAGTTTACTGAGTTTTAACAGATATAGTCTGTCATGTAACCACTACCACAAACAAGATACAGAACAGTTTCATCATCCTTAAAAAAGTTCCTTGTGCTAAGCTTCTTTTCTTCCCTAGTTTATTCTTTGTAGCTAAAATGATACTTTTTTTTAAATGAACTACTTACTGGAGTTGTGCTTGTCCACTGGGGCAGCAGGAAGGATTGTTTGTTTTCAAAATGTATGTTATGGTTTGGTCACTTTTTCAATCTCAGGGATTCTCATTAGAACTTGAAATAAATAAATGTGTTATTTAAAATGAATTTCTACTTTGGGGTGGGTAGCTCAGTCAGTTAGGTGTCCAGCTTTGGCTCAGGTCATGATCTCATGGTTTGTAGGTTTGGGTCCCATGTTGAGCTCTGTGCTGACACCTTGGAGTCTGGGGCCTGATTTGGATTCTTTGTCTTCCTCTCTGCCTCTCCCCTGCTCACACTCTGTCTCTCTCAAATAAGTAAACATCGTAAAATGAATTTATACTGTAAACATTACGTTTATATTTATGAAACTTATCACCTCGTTATGATGGCAGCTAATATGTAATAGATAAATAAAAAGGGTCTGGATAATTCATACATCATGGTTCTGAGATACTGACATAACAAACATCTCTGACAGTGTTAAACAGTTTACCAGCCAGAGCTGTTTTAGTTGGAGGTAACAGAAACACAACTCAAAGCCAGAAAGGATTTTATTTGCTTCTGTGACCTGAACACCCAGGTCCATGGATTCAAGGCTAGAATGTGGTCTCTGGGGCTCTCTGTCACTGGCTTTCATGTCAGATTATGCTGTCTACCATTGGTTTCATCCACATGACAGCTCTTTCATGGTGAAAAAGATGGTCAGTGGCACCTGCAGACCACATGATCTTCCAGCTCTGGGCCTGGAGGAAGAGAGTCTGGTAGAAGAATTCTGGTTGCCCTTGCTAAGGGTCATGTGCCCTCTCCTTTCACTGTGCTGTGTAGGCAGTGGAGGAAAAATACTACGCATAGTCAAGTCGTGCTCATCTCAGGCCAGGAGGAGGAGGAGGACAAGACCTCATGATTAATAGCTCTGCTCAGACCTGGTGGCTGAACACTGTTGCCTATCAGAAAGAATAGTCAGTGTCTGCTATGAATAAGTCACCAAAAATGACAAAGAGATTGCATTCTGCTCCTCCCCTTCTGGTCTCTAAGCAGAAGAATGGGAGGATTTTGCATGATCAGAAGACATTGGGTATCTTTCTCTAGAGAATCATTTTGAATTTAAAAAAAAAAAAAAAGAGCCATGGAGAATTCATAGAAGCAAATGTCACTGAAATCCTATCAGAGATTGAAGATTTGAAAAGTATTTTTCATGCAGTCTTAATTAGGAGTTTATGAACCCTATGTCACCTTTCCTTCTAATCTCTTTCTGCCCTTTCAGCATTTTATTTCCCCTCATTTTCTTCACTTAAAAAAATTTTTTAATAGTTTATTTATTTTTGAGACAGAGACAGAGCGTGAGTGGGGGAGGGGCAGAGAGAGAGAGGGAGACATGGAATCTGAAACAGGCTCTAGGCTCTGAGTTGCCAGCACAGGACCTGACTCGGGGCTTGAACCCATGAACCACAAGAACATGACCTGAGCCGAAGTCAGACGTTTAACTGACTGAGCCACTCAGGCACCCCAACTTTTTTGCTTGAATACATGATCTCTTCCCTCATTTTCACCAATGGATACATTGTAAAATTTGTTATTTCCCTTTGATTGTCTAAATCATCCTGAATGCATCTTCAGTGTTCTCATTTTCTGCTCTCTTTCCTTCGACTGTGTCATCTGTAGGTGTTATCTGTCTATATCTACAGATGTCCTCTGTTATTTTGATCCCCCTACTCCTTTATTTCCTCTCCTCACCCTAGTGCCATGTTGTGCTTTCTTATAATCAAATACACACACACACACACACACACACACACACACTCCCCAAAAAGGGAGTAAAACAAATTCTTATGAATTGTTATTCAGTAACTAATGAAATTGAGGTGGGTACTTCATTTCCTCAAATCCTTGTACTTTTGCTTTGATACCATTCTATGAATCTGACATTACAATAGGAAGTAGTTTCTCATGAATTTACGTAAGTTATTTTCTGTGTATGGGAGAGTCTGTGTGTTTTAAACAAACACTTTTGTGTCAGACTAGTTTTTAGTCTAGACTAGACTAGTGAGAACTTAGTTTTTCATTTTACCATACTGAGGTATATACAGTAAGATGACCAACTATTTCTTTAAGGATACCATCTTACTTTAAAACATTGTTGTAGCAGTATTTTAAAAACTTTATCCAGAATTGATCTCTATGTGCTCAAGCTGAGAAAAATCTTACTTCTTGTTTGACAAGCATCATGCTCATGCTGGGAGCAGAAGTCCTGGGGATGTTTTTCATAAAATCAGGAGATATGTATTATAATAAGGAATTTGGATCACAACCTGGATTCAATATTTATCAATTCAGAATAAATAGATGGGTATTATCTATTTCTTAAGGTATCTATATATATCTTTTTATAGAAGTGAAAAGTTAAATCCACTAGAGCTAATACTGCATTTTTACCCATGCTTCCTGTTTATACTCATTTTTTTAGTCTTAGACCAAGATTTCTCAACCTCTACACTATTGTCATAGTAGGCTAGATAATCCTTCCTTTCTGCAGTCTTGTCCTATGTATTATAGATGTTTAGCCAAATCCCTAACCTTTATCTGCTAGAGCCAGTAACATCTCCCACCCCTAGTTGTGACAACCAAACTTTATTGTCTACAGACATTGCCAAATATCCCATGGGGGGCTGAATCCCTCTCCCTACTGCCCCCATTTCAGAACCTCTGCCCTAGACCTTAAGGCTTAAAGTAGGGTAAGAAAAAATGGGAAAGAATTAAAAACAGAAGCAGAGATTTATTGGAAAAACTGTTAAAAAATAACTTTTCAGTAGTTTTTTTTTTCTGCTTATAGAAATGATACATCATGAACAACTTGGAAAATACATAAACATGAAGGAAGAAAGTTAAAAATAAACTAGTACCATCCATAAATAATCATTGTCAATTATTAATTTGCTTCCTGAAGCCTTTCATCTGTATTTATAGTTTTTTAGAATGTCTATTCTTGAGAGAGAGAGAGAGAGCGCGCACAAGACCAGGGGAGGGGCAGACAGAGGGAGAGACAGAATCTGAAGCAGGCTTCAGGCTCTGAGCTGTTAGCACAGAGCCTGATAACGGGGCTCCAACCCATGAACCACAAGATCATGACCTGAGTTGAAGTATGACATTTAACCAACTGAGCCACCCAGGCGCCCCTCATCTGTATTTATAATGGTGGTTTTTATGATGTGTTAAACTTAATATGTATTGTGAAAATTTTTTATGATTACATATTCATTGAAAATGTTTATCGTGACTGCATAATTTTCCATCATCTGGATGTACCATAATTTATTTACTGCTTGGCCTTTTCACTATTATAAGATAGGGACTGTGGTGAGCATCTTTGTACATAAATCTTTGAATTAGTCAGTTTTAGTCAATTTTATATTCCATGTCTCCCTGATAAGTGTTGTCATTTACATTTATGCAGGGTAGGGTATTCACATTTATTTCATTTTTAAAATAGGGCTTTTTATGTACATTGCTTCAGGGCTAGGATGACCAGATGTCTCACTTATGTGAGATGCTTTTTGTCATCCAGTGCCGTACTGTGTTTTGAGAAATCCTCTTGGACTGAACTACATAAATTTATTTCAAAAACTTAACCTTTTGGAAATCTATACTATTTCCTTTTTCTGCCAGTTTTCCTCATTGTTACCCTTATTCATTGTTTCTCCTTGACCTTGGGGGAATCTGGGCCAGACAGAATTACTGAATTAGAAATAATTTAAAAAAACAACAACCATGAAGCTTTTGTCTTAAGAGTATAAACAATATAATATTAACTTGAAAATTACCTTAAAATATGTTACCATTTTATTATAGACAACATGTCCTCCTGATTAGAACAAATTATTATTTGGAGTGGTCAGAGGATGTTTATTTTCAGTGGATACTCAAGCACCTGAGAGATCTTCAGCATTAACTACCCGCTTTAAAACAAATAGATGGAGGGGCTCATGGATGGCTCAGTCGGTTAAATATCCAACTTTAGCTCAGGTCATGATCTCATGGTTTTTATGTTCAAGCCCCGTGTCAGCGTCTGTGCTGACAGCTTAGCCTGGAGCCTGCTTTGGATTCTGTGTCTCCCTCTCTCTCTGCACCACACCCCCCCCGCCCCACGCTCTGTCTCTCTCAAAAATAAATAAACATTAAAAAAAATTTTTTTTTTAATAGTTGGAAGTGCCTGGGTGGCTCAGTCAGTTGAGCGCCCATCTCTTGATTTTGGCCCAGGTCATGATCTCAGAGTGGGATTCAGCCTGAGAGTGGCGCCTACCCAAGATTCTCTCCCTCTCTCTCTCTCTCTCTCCCTCCCTCCCTCTCCCCCCCACCTAGTCTGACCCTATCCCGTTGCTCTCTCTCCCTCTCTGTAAAAAAGAAGACAAAACAAAAACACAAGTAGAATGGAGCAAAATACACCCACCATTAAAGCTAGCATCTTAGAGTGGAATCTTTGTAGCACTCAAAAGGTGTTTTGGGGTTTGTGAGGCCAGTGGGTCACTGCTGTGTACAGCAGCATTGCTTAAGGATTGGTAGCCTCAAATGTGGTTGAAAGTTGATCGTTTGGAAATGTGGATATTGAAGCCATAGGAAACTGAGTGTCGCTGAAAATTTCTTTGCTTTTCTTCCTCCATGAAAACCTTGATTTTTACCTTCTTTAGTTGTCATTTGTTTTCTTCTAAAAATTGTGGCTTGCATAAATGCATGACGCCATGGCAGTATAATTATCAAATGTAATGGTTAATATTTCCTGAGGTCTTACTATGGACCAGACACTATTTTGAGGACTTTGATACAACTGTGTCCTTCCTTGGCTTCTACCTCTTCCACTGCCTGAAAGAGAGGCAGTATATCATAGCAGTCAAGGTATCCACCTATCCTTAGAGTTTGAACTGTGATTTGAATCCTGGCTTCACTATTCACTTTTGTGTGACCTTGACCAAGCAACTTAACCTCCGTGTTCCTCAATTTCCTCATTAAAAAAATTTTTTTTAATGTTTATTTTTGAGAGAGAGAGAGAGAGAGAGAGAGAGAGAGAGAGAGAGAAAGCATGAGTGGGGAAGGGGCAGAGAGAGAGAGGGAGACACAGAACGCATGAGTGGGGAAGGGGCAGAGAGAGAGAGGGAGACACAGAACCTGAAGCAGCTTCTGAGCTGTCAGCACAGAGCCTGACGTGAGGCTTGAATTTACGAACTCATGAGTAGTGAGATCATGACCTGAACAGAGGTCAGACGCTTAACCAACTGATCCACCCAGGAGCCCCTCATTTTTATAATGAGGACAATTAATACCTACCTCATGCGGTTTTAATGATGACTGAATTTTTTTTTTTGAGAGAGAGTGTGAGTGTGTGTTTGTGGGTGTGGGAGGAAGAGGGTGAGAGAGAGAGAGAATCTTAAGCAGGCTCCATGCATGGAGATGCTGGGCTCCATCTCATGACCATGAGATCATGATCTGAGCCGAAATCAAGAGTCAGATGCTTAACTGACTGAGCCATCAGGCACCCCTTAAATTTTTTAATAGATAAAAAATATTTACAATAGTAACCTGTACATAATACATACTTAACTGTTAGCTATTATTATTGCTATTTTGGTTGTAGCTATTATTCTTTTTTCTGGCTGCTTTGTCTTCTTCATAACCTCAGCAACCTCCTATTACCCCCTAGATATTTGTGCTCCCAGGTTTTGTCCTTAACCTATACTCCTTCCCACTGTGGCCTGATCTGCTCCTGAAAAGTTAGGTATGAACTTGGAAATCTCTGTTTCCAACCTATTTGCTCTCCTTACAAACCTAGGTCTCTGTGACAACTGCCTATGGGGATCTTTACAAGCACCTCAAAACCTAGCACATTCAAAATTGAACTGATCATCTCCTCCCTTCCTCTTTATCCCACTCTGCCCTACTTCTTTGTGTCTTATTTTTTCATCTATAGGATGGAATAATAGTAATATCCACTTCGTAGGGTTATTAAGAGAATTAAATGACATAGTTCATGCATAGAATAATGCCTGGTACATATTTGAGGAATGTTAGCCACTACAATTGTTACTTTTATAATCCCTGTCATGTGAATGGCATCAACACCCATCCATGTACACAAACCAAAAACTTAGAAATTGTCTTGATTTACTCCCCTTTAGCTCCACACCCCAGTCACTTACCATTTCTTGGTGCTATCTATACTTTGTTTGGACCCTTTATTATTTTTTCTAGGATCTTATACAAGTATCCTAATCAATTTTTGCTCTACCTCCTATAATCTGTTTTTTGTTCTGCTACCAGCGTGATCTTTGTGTAATGAAGGTATCGTCATGCTTCTCTCTGACTTGAGATTCCTCTGTGATTTCCTATAGGATATTGTCTTGTGAATAAATATGTTAGTGTAGTGCTTTCCCAACTTTGGTGTCCATCTGAAATCACCTAGGAATCTTGTTAAAATGGAGATTCTGATGTAGGTCTGTGATGGGGCCCCAAGACTCTATTTCTAACAACTCCCAGCTGACGCCAGTGCTGTTGGATTGAGGACTGTACCCTGAGTAGTGAGGCTGTAATATATTGAGTTTTTTCCTGATCTGCCTTCACTCTGAACCTGCTTCTTACCTCATTTTCCCTCCTGGCGGTCTTCACTTTAAGTCCAGAGCTCTCCAGTTGCCTTCTTCCTACTTTGCAACATTCCTCTTGCCTGGCTTTCTCCACTGTTTATTCATGAATTAGGTCTTTCAGATCCTAGTTTGTCTAAGATGTTCCTGTGTGTTCTTATACATCTGTTGTGACACAATACTGCATTGCAGATGTTTATCTCCCCAGTGCTTCTCTGAGCCCCTTAAGGAAGGGAAATATCACATTTGTTTTATTTATCTATCTATTTATTTAACAAATTTTGTATTTTTTTAAGTTTTTTACTTTTTAGAGAGAGAGAATAAGCAGGGGAGGGACAGAGAGAGAGAGAGGGAGAGAGAGAATCCCAGGCAGGCTCCACGCTGTCAGCACAGAGCTCCATGTAGGGCTCGATCCCATGAACCATGAGATCATGACCTGAGCCAGAATCTAGAGTTGGGTGCTTAACTGACTGAGCCTTCCAGGAGTCCCTTATTGTATTTTAATAACAACTTTATTGGGATATCATTCACATACATTACAATTGATTCATTAAAGGTGTAATTCAGCGATTCCCATGGTTTTTGACCTAGCATCTGAACTTGGGTTTAATACATAGTAAGTAACACCTCCATGATTGAATAAATGAATGAATTAGATGGTGTCAAAGTACCATTGGAAATTTTTCTCCAAATCTTCTTCTGGTTGGCTTTAATGTTTCAGCATTTGAGTCATTTTATTTATTCATCAGTAATTCTTCATGAGCTTCCTTCTTTCATCCCCCTTTTTGGCACCAGTATAGGAAGGAACCTTTATTCTTCCCTGGGTCAGTTTTAATGCATCATTATAGATCGCTTTCCTGAATTCTCCAGTGCTTCCAGTTCTCGTTTTCAACTCAGGCTTTACTGAGCAGTATTGACCTAAAACACACATCTTACCATGCTGCCCTCCAGCTTAAAAACTCTGGCTGGTTGGGGTGCCTGGGTGGCTCAGTCGGTTAAGTGGCTGACTTTGGTTCAGGTCATGAACTCATGGGTTGTGGATTTGGACCCCTCATTGGGCTCTGTGCTGACAGCGCAGAGCCTGCTTTGGATCCTGTCTCCCTCTCTCTCTGCCCTTCCCCCTCTTATGCACACACATCTCTCTCAAAATAAACAAAAATGCAAACATTAAAAAAAAAGAAAAAGAAAACATTAATCCTACCCTAGAGGCAGGACCAGGTTTAAAACAACAACAACCCTCTACCTGGTCCCCAGCCTCTTCTCCCCCTGCCCTATTTATCTACTATAGAATCAACTCTTTCCTTATCCTGATATTTAAAACTCTTGATCTTTTTCTAACCATATTCTCTTGGCTTGATCTTTCACAACAAGGGGTTTCTCAGACTTTGTATGTAGCAATCACGCGGAATGCTTTTTTTTTTTTAATGTTTATTTTTGAGACAGAGAGACAGAGTATGAGTGGGGGAGGGTCAGAGAAAGAGGGAGACACAGAATCGGAAACAGGCTCCAGGCTCCGAGCTGTCAGCACAGAGGCCGATGCAGGGCTCGAACCCACGGACCGTGAGATCATGACCTGAGCCAGAGTCGGCGGCTTAACCGACTGAGCCACCCAGCCACCCCTGGAATGCTTTTTTTTTTTTTTTTTAATATTTTATTTATTTTTGAGAGTGAGATAGAGACAGCATGAGCAGGGGAGGGTCAGAGAGAGAGGGAGACACAGAATCCGAAGCTGACTCCAGGCCCTGAGCTAGCTGTCAGCACAGAGCCTGATGTGGGGCTCGAGCCCACGAACTGTGAGATCATGACCTGAGCCGAAGTTGGATGCTCAACCAACTGAGCCACCCAGACGCCCCTGGAATGCTTTTTAAAAAATAAATTCCTGAGTCTTGCTTCCAGAGTCTCTGAGTCAGTAGGTTTGGGAGCCCCAGGAATCTGCATTTTTATCCAATGCCGTAAAAAATTCTGATGCAGGTAGACTGTGAAACTCCACTCTGGGACATAGAAGCAACCTTGCTGCTTGAACCTATGTTCCAGTTTTGCTTGACTTTGGACTTTGTGTACCATACTTCCTTCTTATCAGAATCCCCCCGTCTAGTAAATGCTCAGTAAAAGTTAGTTGAATTAAACTATTTGTTCAGTGGTGGTGATGGTGAGTCTTTTTAAAATTATAAGACGATATTACTGTGGATATATGTGGGCCACTTTTTCCCCCCCTGGCTATCCTTAGTGTTTCACTTTTAATAGAGTATGTGAGAAAACCAGACACATGGAAATGACCCAGTAAATCTTTTTACTATTTTTAAAGGCAACTGGAAAAACTGCCTCTCTTATATTAAAACTAAATTGGGAATCTTCTATGGTGAAAGATGTTCCATTACCTTTACTAATAATAGATGTGAAATAGTATAATAAAATGCCTGCAAAATTATGTTAGAAACTATTTTCCTTTAAAAAAAACCTTTTAAAAAACTTTAAAAATAATAAATATTCAGTGCAGAACCTTGGAAAATTCAGAAATACAAAAGAAAGGATTGCGTGTTATCTCTCCTTACATATTCTTAATATTTTGATGTATGCCCTTCTACTTTTATCTGTGTACATTTTCTCCAACAAAATGGTTTATTTTGTGCATACTATTTTGCATCAAGATTTTTTTGTCTAACTAGTGTGTTATTGTCAATACATATTCTTTTACAATGTCTTTTTAATGGATTCAGAATATTAAATTGCATCATTTAGTCATGTGTTGCTCAACAAGTCCCCTATGGTAAATTCCCAGTTTTTTGACAATTTACATTTAAACTGAAGAGCCAAAAGCCTTTGTGTGTTCCTTTAAAGAGAAATCATTTGTAGTGTTCATGAATTTGACTATAATTACAGAACATGACATTTTTCTGTATAATAATATTGGTATAAAAACTTGGTGATTATCATATCAGTGTTAAGAGGATTAATTAGAGTTAAGAAGTACTGAAAAAAAACACAGGACTATCAAACCACTCAGAAATAAATCCTTAAATATTTGAGATCTCGGAGTGTGTCAACCACAAAAGCCCACTGGAAGGAAATTCTCCAGACTATAGATGTAGATAGATCAAAGTTATTAATCAGTGGGCCAGGTGAGTCAAGCTGTAGGTTAGCTCCAACTGAGAGGACAATGGTTTCCTTCCTCCACCAGTATTTTGGAAGCCATATGGTAGGTAGGATGAATTGTATTGTAATCTACTCGCTTTTTCTTGTTAGTCAAAGAGGCTATCCCTGACTAATAAAAGCCACTCAGGATTTGTCAGGCCTCTGCATCCAGATTTAACGGCAGGTGGCCTGGTTACACAGAAACTGTTGGCTTTATTTATTTTTTTTTTAATTTTTAAAAAATGTTTTATTTATTTCTGAGAGAGAGAGACACGCAGTGTGAGCAGGAGAGGGTCAGAGGGAGAGGGAGACACAGAATCCAAAGCAGTCTCCAGGGTCTGAGCCAGCTGTCAGCACAGAGCCCGACGCGGGGCTCAAACCCATAAACCGTGAGACCATGACCTGAGCCGAAGTCAGGTGCCCAACGGACAGAGCCACCAAGGCGCCCCGTAAACTGTTGGCTTTAGAAATGAAAGTGTTGACTTAGGCTAACGGGAGAAGAAATAGAGCAGATGTTGTTACTCAAGAAAAAACACATTTACCAAATCAAGAGAAGTAATGTGGGAGATAATCTTTGAGACATAAGATTGAGCTCTTAAGAGCTCTGAGAAGGAATCTTGGTTAATGTCTTTCTGTTAAGCCCCCTTGATTTACAAATACTATAAATATTTCTTACAATGAGTTTCTACCTGAAATGTCTGGGACACTGGCCAGGGGTCCTTAGAGGGCTGTTCTTGAGATATCCAGTCCCCTTGAGGCAGAGGTGGCACCTTGTTGGGTCCAAGGATTTTCTAAGTCTGTGTCAGGAGCAGTGCCTTAGTCTTTGTTTTTTGTTTTTTGTTTTTTTTTGTTTGTTTGTTTGTTTTAATGTTTTTATTTATTTCTAGGAGAGAGAGAGAGAGAGAGACAGCGTGAGCAGGGGAGGGTCAGAGAGAGAAAGGGAGTCACAGACTGAAACAGACTCCAGGCTCTGAGCTGGCAGTCAGCACAGAGCCCAATATGGGGCTCGAACCCACGAACCGCGAGATCATGACCCAAGTGAAAGTCGGACTTTTAACCGACTAAGCCATCCAGGTGCCCCAGTGCCTTAGTCTTTGAATAATGTGTGGCCCCTTCAGCGTTTCCTCCCTGAGTTGTTGAAATCTAGGTTGGGAACTAGAGCCTCCACTATGCTGCATTTAACAAGGATCTGGACAAAACCTGTAGTGTGCAGCTTATATGGTTGGAGTAAGGATTAGGATACATCATTTATAAGTGATGCAGACATTTAAGTCAGTATCAATTTACAAATCTATGAAACTTGGTTGTAATCTGTACCACTCTGTATATTAAACCTTCATCCTAAAATAATTATGTTCATAAGGTTAAACATCTATATTCTTATTTGGCTTCCTCATCTTTTGGTTGTTTCACAGGATTTTTCTAAAGTAACTGTCATAGACTATGGTGAAATTTAATAAATCTGAATAGAGAGGCCAGATTATTTTAAAATATATGCAGATGAAATAGATGGAACACCACTATATATGATTCCAGCGTGAAAATTGCTTCTTTTGAATGGCAGTTCTGTAACTATGAAGTTACATAGGTTGAGTCTGTTCAGAATATGGCCAGCATGTAGACAAACGCAGTCTCAGCGAGAGCACTAGAGTCAGCCTAATTCCTTTGGTTCTCATTTGTCACTGCTGTGGCACAGTGACATCAGATGCAGCTGGAGCTTAAAGAAGGGCTGTGTGAATTAATTCCCATGAAACAAAAACTGCCTCAAATAATTACTGGAATAACAGTCTTTTTAGAAGACTTTGGTACTTTCTTTTTGGGTCTTTTTTCCCCCCTCAAGGACTAGAGGAGAAAGGCATGGATTGTTCACTTGAGACCATTTTCAGCTATTGATCCATCTTACAGTCTTCATCTGATGGTTCTGATTTCCACATGAATCATTCAGGCCCTGGAGTGATTTTTCTCTTATTTTCTCTCGAGGCTCTCTGACTTCAGTGACTGTTTTCAAGAGAGCAGTCTATGAACTTTGGCTCTGCCAGAATCTAAAAATGGTCCCTTTTATTATCTTATTTATAGTTGTCATGTTTTAGTTTAAATACAATTGACCTAGCAAACAAAAAATTGTGTGTACAAGTAGGGTGGAAGTAGGTACAGCTCACATTGCCTGCTGGGTTATTGGAGGGAAGAAGAGACCTTGTGTGTCCCCATTACTGTTTTCTTTGTTTAAGTTTATATATTTATTTGAGAGAGAGAATGCACAAGGAGTGGAGGGACAGAGAGAATCCCACGCAGGCTCTGAACTGTAGTCACAGAGCCGAAGATGAGGCTCGATCCCATGAACCATGACATCATGACCTGAGCCAAAGTCAAGAGTAAGACACTTAAACTGACTGAGCAACCCAGGGACCCCATCCCATCACTATTTTTTTTTTATTTTATTAATGAGAGAGAGAAAGAGACATAGAGCATGGATTGGGGAGGGGCAGAGAGAGACACACACAGAATCTGAGGCAGGTGCCAGGCTCTGAGCTGTCAGCACAGAGCCTGAGATAAGGCTGAAACCCACCACCTCAAGATCATGACCTAAGCTGACTTCTGACACTTAAGCAACTGAGCCACCCAGGCACCCCCATCACTAGCTAATCATACTATCAGCTGATTTTGCCATTATGAGGTTTTGTTTTGTTTGTTTTTTGTCTTCCAAATAGTTAAGGAAAGAGGGTTTATTGGACAGAGATAGCCAGACGTGGGGAAAACCAGGTCAAGAGATAAGTAGGAATATCCTTTCCCATATGTGGTTATCTTAGTTTTCCAATCCAATATTATTATAATCAGTAGAAACTTTCATTTTGTGACCTAGCCTTTAAGGACACTGCTTTAGAAAGTTTAATCTACTTCTGACTTTAGTAAGTAAAAAGAGAATAAGAGGAAATTAACATGTAACATATGATATATGATTTTTTTGACAGTATGGTTTGGATTTTATTATGTGTTGAAAATATGCTCAGGATCTTACGTATGTACAGGAGCTAAATTTTTAGGAGCATAATAATAAAGATGTAAAGAAAAAAGTAAGGGGAGTCGCCTGGGTGGCTCAGTCGGTTAAGTGTCTGACTTTGGCTTTAGGTCATGATCTCAAGGTTTGGGGGTTCGAGCCCCGCGTCGGACTCTGGGCTGACAGCCAGCTGGGAGATTGGGTCTGATTACCTAGATGTTTACCATATATGTGTAAGGCAAACAGTTTTATCCTAGGAAACAGCCTGATAATTCAGGGTACCAATGACTTGTGTACAAATAATATTGGTCATTGTGCTATAGGAACAAACTCAGAGTAGGTAAAACAGAAGAGGTATCAGGTCTAATATAGATGTCTAGTTATGTTTCTGCTTGAGTCCTTTGTGCATTGTCTTTGTGCTGTGTTGTCTCTTGTGGTTGTTTGTTCTGTCAGGTTAGTTGTAATTTTTACCTAAGATTTCTAAAACTAGCTACAAAATCTGTTTTGATTAGCTGACTTTAGGTTTTTGAAAGATGTGACTGAAACAGCTTTGCCATGTAGGGATTTGTGTGAACCAGTTATAGCATGAAAAGAAAGTAGAGAAAAGACTATTTACAACATGTAAACAAGAGTTAACTTTGATGCTCAGGGGCCACAATGGCGTTGGCGGCTTTGGTGAAGAAGAGTGAGAGTTCCAACTTTCCCCTTAGTCTGAGAGATTTTTGGCACTGAGGCTTGCTGTGTCAGGGAAAAGGTAGCTGGGCTAGGCTTGGGTTTCTTGGAGGAGGACCACGGGTTTGAGGACTTCCCTGCGGAAGACTTGACTGGTTTAGATGAAGATGAAGATGTGCCTGTCTGGGAGGATAATTGGGATGATGACAATGTAGAGGCTGAGTTCTCCTGTCAGCTCAGAGCTGAACGAGAGAAACACGACTGTAGATGGAGACTTGATAGCAGCCAGAAGTATTGAAGCAACCTAAACTTGAACTGGTTACTAAATTTAAGGATAGAGAACCCAGGATGGACACTTACAAAAATATATTTATTTCGATATGTTTATTTAATTTCCTGCTTGGATTTATTTTTTGTATAATACACACAAAAAAGGAGTTAAACTATATGAATTTGGATGATTAAATAACAAATACATAAAATGATTGGGGGGCACCTGGGTGGCTCAATCGGTTAAGTGTCTGACTTTGGCTCAGGCCATGATCTCATGGTTCATGGGTTAGAGCCCCGTGCCGGGCTCTGTGCTCACAGCTCAGCGCCTGGAGCTTGTTTCAGATTCTGTGTGTCCCTTTCTCTCTGCCCTTCTCCGACTCATGCTCTGTCTCTCTCTGTCTCAAAATAAATAAACTATAAAGAAAATTTAAAAAATGAATGGGAAATAGGTGAGAACAAATAAATTAGCAAATAGTAATGTGACATGGTTAAAAGCATGATCTCCTGTGGTAGGCTGAGCTTCTTCCCCGGTGACTTGGCAACTTAAGACATGTGCTCACCTCATAGGGCAACTGAGAGATTTTGTATATATATGAATGTAAAGCACAACGTATGTGTGTAAAGCATGTAGCTTAGTACTTGGCACATCATAATGGAGTCTGTGAATATTAACTCATAGCTGGTATTATTGGCTTGTCTATTTTATTTTATTTTTTAACATTTATTTATTTTGAGAGAGACCGCACGCATGCAAGATAGCTGGGGAGAGGCAGAGAGAGAAGGAGCTTGTCTCTGGCTTGTCTATTTTAAATGATTTGTAAAAATTCACTTGCTTAAAAAATATTGTAGTCCTAATAGATCTCTCCTTATCATACTCTTAATGCTTTGGAGGGTTTCAAGACATGAGTTATGTACACTAACACAATTTTCCCTTCATTCCGGATAGGGTTTGGATAGTAATTCTCTTTCACATATCATCTGTCTGTAACTCCACATTGTCAACCTCATCTGACATGCTGCAGCCCCTTTAAAATATCTCCATCAGCACTCGCGGCCTTTTTTCTGCCAGCAGGAGGAATTTATTCTAAACCAGGGCTCTTAATGGTCCTGTTTACAATTGTAATTAATTGAGTAACTAGCACTTCTAGTTACTCAGTAACTAGTGTTAAGTGAGTAACATACATAATACAGACATGTCATGAACTATTGGTTGAATCTCAAAAACCAGTCCCAGGCCCCTTTCTTTTGCCAATATGGAGGTTTAAAAGACAAAATATTCCCTTTTCTCACTTTTGTTCAAGTTAGAGCTAAAGTGATATAACCAGAAAAAAAAAAAAATGCTTTTCTGATAGAAGGAGCAGAAGCAAGACAACAGTTTGGATGCAAATCCTTTTCTTTATTCCACTCCGAAATGTGAATGTGATGTATGGTATTGTGGCAGCAAAGTTGTGGTCATGAGGCAACATGCCTGCTAATGAAGAGTTAATAAGCTGAGGTGGTAGAGCAGAAAGATAAAGAGTCTGAGTTCTTGGTGATATTATCAAACTGTCAGAGCAATCCTAAGATAACCTTCTTTGGACTTCTGGTTTCATACATTTTTGAAAAGTCCTACAAGTTTAAGCTACTTGGTCAGACTTCCAACTTGAGTCTCCCTCAAGTTAATGTAATTAATGTAATTAAAGCTACATTACAGCTTTAAATGTAAATAAAGTTAACATAAATTTGGGAGATGTTTTTCTAATCTATACAGGGTTTTGAATGCACAAAACAAATGCAGGTAACATGGGAATAAAACAGAACCCAAGAGGTGAAACGTCTTTAGACATTGCAAAACATTGGCAGTAATATCAGATAACTTAGACCTTGTCATAATTTCTGGGTTGTCTGGCTACCTCGTGAGTCCTTTCCCACATTATCTATGGCTTTTTAAAATCTTGCTTTCTTCAGGCTTAGAATCCTGAACATGACAGAGGCAATGCCAGAAGTTTGATTAATAAAGGAAAAGCTGGGTATGAGTGAAGGTGAGGGGGTGGAAGATTTCAATTAGAAGATGAGTGTGTGGAGACCATGCCAGTCTTCTAGCTTGGCTTGTTCCTAGGATATTTTGAAGTTCAGTTTTCATGAATTTCAGTGGAGGAAGAAGAGAACAAGACATTAAAAAGACAAAGGAGAAAGGGAAGGAGCAGCAGCCACTGCCATTGAAGGCCTAGAAAAATTAAAAACCCCTGCAACTTTGGGGTTCTCAACTCTTATGTGAAGTTATGGTGAAGCCACACCAACCAGATGCTTAACCCAATCCTATTAAATTTTAGGTTATCTAATGGTGTTAAGATTTTTGGTAAGTTTGTTCTTTTGGTGTGAACATTTAAATGTTTTTTTTTTTTTTATTTCTAGGACAGGAGAGAGACACAGCGTGAGCAGGGGAGGGTCAGAGAGAGAGGGAGTCACAGACTGAAACAGGCTCCTGGCTCTGAGCTGGCAGTCAGCACAGAGCCTGACGCGGGGCTCGAACCCACGAACCGCGAGATCATGACCTAAGCGAAAGTTGGACGCTTAACCGACTAAGCCACCCAGGCGCCCCTTGGTGTGAACATTTAAAGTAGTTGTAGATGGGCTCCTCGGTGGCTGAGTCAGCTAAGCGACCAACTCTTGATTTTGGCTCAGGTCATGATCTCACAGTTCATGGGTTTGAGCTCTGTGATGGACTCTATGCTGATAGAGCAGAGCCTGCTTGGGATCCAATCTCTCTCTCTCTCTCTCTCTTTCTCTCTCTCTGTCCCTTTCTCCCACTTGCTCTCTCTCTCTCTCTCAAAATAAATAAACTTTTTAAAAAATGCTTCATAAATGTATCAAAGTAAAATTAAAATAGAGGTAGGCAAGGAAGGAAATACACATGAGAAAATACAAAGAACTCCTCTGGAAAAAAGTAGTTAGAAGATTAAGAAAAGTTGACCAGGTAATGAGATGAACATGGTGTTGACGTTTTCCACTGAGGAATTGCTCTCACTTAAATTTTAGCATTTGTTAGGACCCTCAAGTCAATGCCTTTTTTGCATCTTTTAAAATTAATCATAAAAGAACACTAACTCTTTGTGTAACTCAGGAAATAACTAAACTAAAATATTGTCTACCAATGGAACAATCAGAGAATTATGCTTTAAATGGAGGCTGACACATGCAGACTCCATACATGATCTTCAGGCTTTTACATTGACCAACGAGCTTGATAGGGTCATTGTTCTCTCACTAGATGTTATGGAAATGGCTGGCCTTATTGATCACACATTTCTGCAGATGCAGCATAGCCAGAGGATATATTATTTTTGGTACAGAGTGAAAAAGAGTTTGTATAGGCACTGTAGGCAGGTACGAGAGGGCTGTAAGGGCTGTATTATTAGATTTAGACCTATGTACAAGAGACACAGAGTAACCACAGGCTTGGCTTCCCACTCAGCACTCATTCTCTTTTGCAGTGTTAGACTCTGAGTGCTTTCAGTCTTACTAGAATTCATTTTGTCTGGTGTTTTGTGAATTTTTAAAAATTCAGTTTTAGTTTACATATATAATTTTTTGACTGCTATTATAAAAAATAACATTTTATATTGATATGAATAGATGTACAGTGTTAAGTTATAGTGTTAAGTAAAAAAAGCAAAATGCATTATATGTGTGTGTGTGTGTGTATGCCTGTGTTCCAGAAGAGTTTGTATATGACTGCTTAGATTATTGCAAACAGTTATTTCTAGAGGTGTAATTGTGGGAGTTATAGGAGACTTTTATTTTCTAGTTTATCCATATCTATAATATTTAGATTTTATAATCAGTGTACATTTCTTTTGTAATTAGAAAAAAACAAATATTTTCTTTCTTTTTTTAAGTTCACTTATTTATTTTGAGAGAGAGAGGAGTAGGAGGGGCAGAGAGAATCCCAAGTAGGTTCTGCACTGTCAATGTGGAGGGCAGTGTGGGGCTTGAATCCATGAACTGCAAGATTATAGTCTGAGCCTAAATCAAGAGTCAGTTGCTCAATTGACTGAGCCACCCAAGCACCCCTTCTTTCTTTTTTTGAGTAGTATAAACAAAGATGTTTCAAGGAAACATTTCTCAAGAAAAGGTATATGATGGTGTATGTATGTATGTATATAATATGTAATATATTAAAATAGTTTATAATATATCTAAGCATTGTTCTGTGCTTTTAGAACTGAAATGTCTCATTCCTAGTCCTTTTTTAGTGTTGGAATTAGCATTTGGCTTAGATTCGAATTAAGAACATTTTCCAGGTGTGGAGAGAGAAAGAGGGAGGCTACCGGTACAGTGTGATTTGGAGGGTACTGAGAGGAGCTGCAAATAAAAGAAAATCCATAAGGAGCTCTCACAATATAACAAACTAACAACTTGATTAAAAAATGGGCAAAGGATTTGAATACACATTTCTCCAAAAATGATTTACAAATGACGAATAAGCACATGAAAAGATGTTCAACATTATTAATCATTGGAGAAGGATCAAAACCATGCTACAATAATACCTCACACTCGTTAGGATCCCTAATATATATATATATGTATGTATATGTGTGTGTATGTGTGTGTGTATATATATATATATATATATATATATATATA